>NW_024061995.1:0-530088 GCF_006381635.1 Hibiscus syriacus | reverse complement strand
TCCAATTACTTTTCATGATGCTGTTACTAGTAAGGAAAACGACAAGTGATGGCTGCATGGTTGAGGAGATGGAGTCTTTGAATCAAAATCGTACATGGGAGTTAGTTCACCTTCCTGAGGGTAAGAAGTCCGATTGGTTGCAAATGGGTGTATAAGAAGAAACCAGCATAACAGAAAAAGAAGGGGAGTTTCAAGGCTCTTTTGGTAGCAAAGGGTTTTTCACAAAAATGAGTTGATTATGATGATTTTTCTCTCCTGTGGTCATGCACACTTCAATCCGAGAAGTACTTGCATTGTGGCTAGTTGGGATTTGCATTTAGAGCAGATGGATGTGAAAATTGCTTTTTTGCATGGTGATTTAGAGGAGCAGATCTACACGCGGCAGTCTGAAGGTTTCACTCAACCTGAAAATGAGCATTTAGTTACAGATTGAAGAAATCTTTGTGGGTTGAAGTAGTCTCCGAGACAATGGTACAACGGTTTGACTCCTATATGATCAAGATTGGCTACAAGCGATGTGAGATGATGTTGTGTCTATGTTAAGAGCCTTGATGATGGTTCTTTTATTTTTCTGTTACTGTATGTTGATGATATGTTAATTGCTGCGAAGAACTAGATGATGTTATCAGTTTAAAAACTTTATTGAGTTAGGAATTTGATATGAAGATTTAGGTGCTGCAAAGAAATTCTTGGAATGGAAATTTGCAGGGACAGAGACTCAGGAAACTGTGGCTATCTCAACAGGGTTATGTTGAGAAAATGCTAGAAAGGTTTGGCGATGAGCAGCGCAAACCAGTAAGCACTCCATTGGCGAATCACTTTAAGCTCTCATCAGAACAGTGCCCTAAGACAGATAAGGAAGCTGAAGATATGACAAAGGTTTGTATTCTAATGTTGTTGGTGCTTGATGTATGCAATGGTATGTACTCGTCTGATTTAGCTCATGTGTTAGTCAAGTTTGTAAGTACATGTCTAAACCTGGTAAGCAACATTGAGAAGCAGTCAAGTGGATCTTTCGGTACTTAAAGGGTACTGTGGGACATGGAATTGTTTTTGGTAGTCAGCGGGATAATCCTTTGATTGTAGGATATGTGGATTCAGACTATGCAGGTGACTTGGATAATAGAAGATCTACGATAATGTATGTCTTTACTCTTGGTGGAGGGCGTATTTGTTGGAAATCTACGGTTCAATCTGTTGTGGCATTATCTACAACTGAAGCTGAATACATGGCAGCGGCTGAAGCTACAAAACAAGCTTTATGGCTTACTGGTTTAGTGAAGGAGTTGGAGGTGGAGTTTAGTTGCTTTTGCGACAATCAAAGTACTATTCACTTGGCTAAGAATCAGGTATATCATGCTAGAACTAAGCATATTGATGTAAGGTTTCACAAGATCAGAGAGTTGGTTGCATCTGGAGATATTTTTTTAGAAGGTACATACTGATGAGAATGCCGCTGATATGTTCACCAAGTTAGTTACGACAGACAAGTTCAAACATTGCTTGGACTTGTTGAATGTTTTGAGTTGTTAAAGAAGGTAACCCAACCCACATTGAATGTTTCCTAAGGGGCAGGATATTAGTCAAGGTGGAGATTTGTAAGGTATGACTCATAAATATACCGGTAAAAAGGACAGAGGATGGAGCGGAGTGAGCGAAGCGAACTCAACGAACATCATCTGTCCTTATAAAGAAAGTCTCGTAGTGGGGGTTACAATTATGTGGGTTACGGTACATGGTTATTTTTTTAAATATGTATCAGGGTTTATTTATTATAAATATAGATGTAACCTAAACCTATGAGACATTGAATAAAACTTTCAGCGCCGCTAAGGCACCGAGGACGTAAGCACATTGATGAACCTCATTAAAATTCTTTCGTTCTTTCGTTTTCTTTACCCAATTCTTCAACATAATATAATAACACAAGCAAACGGTTTGTACCAAGACTCTGCAATGGATAAAAGGTCTTCTCAATTGATAACAAGTTGGATGTCGGGGATGTTTGTGTTTTTGAGCTCGTTAGTATCATCGAAATCACGTTTAACGTATTCATCTTTCGCCGTGAAGTTGCAGAATCAGTAGGTGAGTACATTGTTTTTACATTCCAACCAGCATTTCACCTCTAACGTACGTCAATGTTCGTCGCGCAGATTTTCCGAATTCCTCAGTGCCGTTGATACCGCCAGATGGGAATGGAGCTAATCCAGTGAAATTCATGAAAAGCTTGGGAACTGATAATCCTAGAAAAAGTAAAGGTGCAGTATCCTGCATTGATGACAAAGCAGCAGTTGAAAGTACAAGTTCCCTCCTATCCTTGATATTTTGTACCTCTTTTTATGCATTAACTTTGTGCAGACAATTTTAACTAATTGAGACATCACAATTCTGGTTGTTCACAGTATGCTCAAGGGGCTTCTTCCCTTGATGGTGTTTTTGAAGCTTATCTCCCAAAAGATCCAGATTTCAAACTTGTTTTTAGATCATGTTACTTGAACCATGGCATTCTGGTATGCTTTTTATCAACTACTTTTGTACATGGATACAATATTTTTTTTATAACTCGAAAAGAATCGAATGCGAAATGACCCGACAACCGAATTCAGCAGTCTAAATGGACATTACATGTTGGATACTAATTCAAGCTATTTTTATTGTTCTGTATGCAGAGATTTCCATCTGCATTTGGCAAGAGATATATTGTAAAGGGAAACTATGCTGGTAACCCTTGAGATTGCAGGAAGAAGATGGGTTGTGAAGCTAAAAAACTATGGTGGTTTTAGGTGCTGTTTAACAAGTGGTTGGACTCAATTTGCTGGGGTAAATTATCTCCAAAAGGATCACTTTTTAATTTTTATTCTTTCACCTCATCAATGCTACTGATTTGGTGTTCAGAGTTTCCATCATCAAACATAGAGCTTAACATATATATATTTCAGTAGTTATGTAGTCGGATGAGCTTGTGAAAGACATGATATCTGATTTGAATGGTTTCTAATCGCTATTCATCTTCAAGTTTCGAATTTGAGTAGATGAACATTTATTATTAAATAATTGAATCTTTTGTATAATTATTACTCGATTAATAAAAGATATACTAAATCATACCTTTAATTTTTTAAAATAATTAGTACTTAAACTATCAATTTTAGTATGTACTTAAACTTGTATGTATTTAAAATCATACTTAAAATTTAGTTTTTATTTCATTTTAATACTCTGTTCAAAATTTAACATTTAACGATTAGTTTTTGAAAAATAAAAATTTAACCTTCTAGCCTACGTGTCCAAAGAAGATTGGTGATTATTGGTATCACCGTCGTTAGGAATTAATCATTAGATCGGACGGTGGAGAAACAAGTATTTACCGACAGTCGCTGAAATTCATCACGTGTTCAAAGAATAAATAAAAACGCTGTAGGAACTAGGAACATATTTGACCAACAGAAAGTTGGTGCTAATCACAGGCGCTGCTCAAGTGCGTGTCTCTTGAACCATGTGATTGTATTGGGTTTTCACGTTTTGTCTGGCATACCCCCTCTTTTTATTGCTACTTTTTTGCTAAATTATACACCCCTTTTAAATTATTACAATAGAATTTATTTAGATTTGATCATAATATCCAAATTTGATCTTGTGTTATCCATAAAATATTTCTTCAAGGATGAAAGCTTAACTCACTAAATACAAATTTAATTCAAATTTATTGTGTTCTATTTTAATTTTTTAAAAAGAAACACTTTTAATTTTTTTTCAATAACATCGGGATCACATCTTCCAATATAATAATATCACGTATGATTTTATAGAAAATTTAAAGAAACTGAAGTCTAAATAACGATGGTGTACAAAAGCATGATTGGATTTTTTCCATAATAATAATAATATCCTTATCTTAAATATTTTTAAAGTAAATATATATATATTAAATAATATTTTCTTAAATAAATAACAATCAATAATATTATTTTAAATTTAATGTTAAGATTTTCAAAATAGATATTTAGGACAAACATTAACAAACTTTATTATGATTTATTTTAGCAATATAAGTGGTACCAAAACTAAAAAAATGCATTACCCTCAATTTAACATGTTAAATAAATAAATTTATCAAACGATCTCAATAGTAAAATAATAAAAGATAATGTCATTATTACATTATTACTATAGATTTGAGTTTAAGTAGTTATATTTACAAAGTGCATATGTATTATTGTTAGTAGAGTAAGAAATTTTAAATATATCTTACCTTTAATCACCTCATACTATTAAAAAATAAAAAAATAATAAATAGATGAAGAATTTAATTACTTATTTGATCACTAATATATTAGTGTTTTTTTAAAATTATACATAACGTTATATTTGATTTTATTTTAATTACTCAATAAAATATAATAATAATAATAATAATAGTCGTATAATGTCATATTAATATAAATTTCATATCAAAACTTAAATAGCAGGTAACTGGTCAAGTAGATATTTACCTAAAATATATTTAACAAAGTTTTTTAAAAAAACAAAAGGTGTTTTACACGCGGTAAGTGGGGCGCGTAAACGAAATAGAACTAAACCCGAACCGCACTTAATTTCAAAAAATACTTTCCACCTGTTCTTTTGTTAAAGAAAACCGAACTGGGTAAAAGCCTGAAAATAGTAGAACTATCGAGGGGCACTATCGTCACAAGGATCTATAAATGAAATAAAAAACAAAATCCACTTCATAATACACAGCACAGCAGAAAGCCATAAATGAAAGGGTAAAGGTACTCTTTTCTTTTTACATAGGATCCCCAAATCTTACTTTAAAGTTGGCTTCTAAATCTATTGAATCAACCTTTGTGCTAAAGAAGCTTTACTCTTCTTATCTGGTGAAGTATCCTACTCTTTGTTTAGTTCTTTGTTAAATCTCAACATTATTTTTTAAATCCTTTGTATTTGTATGATTTTGATTTTGTGGGTCTTGCTTTTGAGTTGCTTATAGGTGTGGGTTTTCTTTTTTTGAGTTTAATTTTGTTGTGTTGGGTTCGGATTTGGAGAAATGTTTGTTTCTTTTTTAGTCAAGTGCAGACTGGACTCTTTAAGTTTTAGGATTTCTGAGCTTTGTTTGTGTTTTGAGAAAAATGTTAATGAAATGTGATCTTTCGAGCGTTTTGTTTGTTTGGTGATTTGACATTCTCTCTTTAGATCAAATGATGATTCAATTCTCAAGGTTTTTATGTCTCATTTGGGTAGAAATGAGTGGATATTGACTGTTTAAGATTTTTTTCTTAAATGTTTTTACAAGTGTTAGCTAGGAAAATTCTTAAAGGAAGAAAGAATCAAATGATGAATCATTGCATTCATTTTTTTTTTCTCGTGCTTGCTTTGTTTTTGGTCTATTTTTATGTTTTCTTTCGTAATTAACAATTCTTTACAAATTATGTTGTCTTCTCTGATTAGGAATTGCAAGATGGAGAACATGAATAACTTTTGGCAGTTGGGAGATGATCTTCGTGGACAATCGAAAGTCGCAGAGGATAACAAATGGTTGATGGCTGCATCAAAACTGGCTGAACAGACGAGGATAAAGGGTGAACGTATGAACAATCTAGATCTTTCTATGGGTCCAGCTGAAATGAGGATAAGGGATAAATTTGGGTTCCAGGAAGACAACAAATTTGAGAACCTTAACTTTACTATGTTGAATTTGAACTCCAAGATTGGAAATAATGTAAGCAAAAGTTCCTTCCAAAATGGTAGTTACAATATGAATGCTGTTTACCAGAAAAACAACAGCAATACCCTTGGAACCCTCGCTGGCAACAATCATAGCAGCAAAGACGTCAACTATAACAGCAACACCAACAATAACAATAACAACAGCAATGAGACAAGCAATGTTGTTGACAAACGATTCAAGACTTTGCCTGCCACGGAGACACTTCCAAGAAATGAAGTGCTTGGAGGATACATCTTTGTTTGTAACAATGATACAATGCAGGAAGATTTAAAGCGTCAACTGTTTGGTAAGATTTATGTTCTCGTATATGTAATTGTTGGTTCATTAATTCCCATTATTAACATTTTTAGGTAGGAATTCTTAGTCCTTACATGTTGCTATTATCTCATTTAATAGGCTTACCACCAAGATACAGGGACTCTGTTCGGGCAATCACACTGGCTTGCCTCTCTTTCTCTATAACTACACTAGTCATCAATTGCATGGTATTTTTGAGGTTTGTTCTCCTACATTCTCATCTAACGTTCTTTTCATGCACTTTATGATGCTTGATGATGTTGGTTGATTAGGCAATGATAGTATTGCCCTTCAACTGTTGGAGTTACTTTCTTTCTCCGAATGTTTGCATTTGCTAGATTTATGTGATAGTCAATCAGATTTATCAATAATACCTTTTAATGGTGAGATTGATTTCTCTTTCAACCACCTCCACCTCAGTCCCAAAAGGAAGAGATAGGCCTTGAATGTATTAAGTTTGTAATACTGGAGTGATATGACAATCAGGGTTAATTTATGTTCATAGAAGAAATAGATGTGACAATCATTTTAATCTCGCCCCCCTTCCCCTATTTCTTATATGAACAGGCAGCATGTTTTGGGGGTTCTAACATTGATCCAACTGCTTGGGAAGACAAAAAGTGTAAAGGCGAGTCAAGGTTTCCTGCTCAGGTGAAGTTTGGGCTTATCATTCCTATAATTGTATTGCTTATTTCAGTGGAAGATTGTACTAACCCTAAGCCTTTTAATTTTCTACCCTAATACATAGGTGAGAATCCGTATTAGGAAAGTCTGCAAAGCATTGGAAGAGGATGCTTTTAGGCCAGTCTTGCACCACTATGATGGCCCTAAGTTTCGTCTCGAGCTCTCAGTTCCTGAGGTATGAAAAACAATTATAAGTTCGCCCCAACAATTTCTTCTCTTTTATTATCAAAAGCTAACAAGTTTGGTTCTGAACTTTGCAGACTTTGGATCTATTAGACCTTTGTGAACAAGCAGGCTCTCCATAAGCAAAATGTTAGCCGAGTGCAAATCAGCAGTGTGCTTTTCAAAGATTTTCATAGAACGCAAGTTGTGGGTGCAAGTCCGGTTGGTGAAATCATCTTTGAAAAAAAAGTAGGAAATGAAGTTGGCCAGTTGAATAAATGCATTAGTGTTTTGTCAAGATGCTTTGTAAAACCTCTTTGCATGATAATCTATGAATCAAAAACCCCTATAGATAGACTTGCAAGATGTGAAAGGGAATGATATGTGTAATATGTTAAAAGTAAGAAAAGAAGGTATTGATGCCTTTTTGTGCTTATACATATATCCTATCTTCTTTCTAAGGAAACTCCTAATGCTGACAGAATGGATGTATAGTAAAATTTTAACAATCCTTACTATTTCTAGCTTTCTAAGGTCGACATTTAAGTTCAAGATCAAGCAAATGATAATATCAAAATAATCTTAGTTAAGTTATAATTAGACTAGGATATGCTCGTTTCAACAGCCACTATGTTCATTGAAACATCAAACATGCACAAGACAAACCAAAGGATAGTCATCAAAGAAATACGTACAAAGACAGAACAAGTACACGCTGTTATCATTCCTAAGGCCAGCCACCTCACGAAACAGTAATAAACTCAACTTCCACCAGAGGACCAAAGCAGAGTTTTCTATCCCAAAGTTGCAGACAATTGTAAACATCAATAAAGCATAAACGAAGTTCCATCCAACTTGCAGTGAACAATGAGTATTCCTTTGGCTTAATAGTATTAAGCTATTTCATAAACATCACCTTAAACAAGACTTGCTGGTACAGCCAAACTCTAACAAGTTTTCCATTGAAACCCATAAAACAAGAATGAACTACTCTATTGCTTTCCCACGCAAGCTGATGATCAAAGAGCAGCAGACATGAGAAACGTACGAATTCTTTGCAAGAGGTCGGCCTTTACGTTGTCGGGAACGGAAGCTGCATAAGCAAGGATTTAACCAAATCATAAAACAATGTATAACGGAAGGAAAAAAATAGATCCTTACCTCTTCCTTTTGGGGTGATCAAATGCACAAGGTCATCTACAGTGACATTGTTTCTTCCTTTCTTCTTAATATACGCCCTATCATTCATAACAGAAAGATGTTTCATGAAGAATAATCAGGATTGCACACAATGAACTAAATAGCTTATTGGATAAAAAACTAAATTTTAAAGGAAATAAGCCATCGGTGGAACATTATCTATTTTATGAAATGACACTTCATTTATCTATTGTATGTCCTTCAGAAGAAAAGGTCAACAACAAGGGTTACACAGCTTCTCACAACTAACAGGAGAATTTCCATACTTAGATGTGTTGTCATTCTCCGAAGCGTCACACGACATCACATTGCTATATACAATTAGATGCATCAAATAATAAGCCTAAGCATCTTTCATACATGATCATAATAGAAAACACCACTAGCTTTCCGTCAGCATCCAGAAAATGCAGCATAAGCATATCTGCAACATTTGGACATAGCCTGCACATTGTGTTTATACATAGTAGGAATCAACAATAATAAAAAAAAAACCTAAGAACCCCACAACAAATTTTTTCCCATGGATTAATCACTTAATAAAACCCGCTGTTGGAAAAAAAAACGATTGTGAAGTATTGTTAATAAGATAACACTAATTAGTTCTAAGTATTCTAATTGCCTTAACAACTGTGAATATTCAAAACTATCCACTTTCAGATACTACAATTGCCAATCCTTTCATATACAGCAATATGAAACTACTTGATTCTAATTACTCTAATTTCTAATTCTATATCTATGAATCTTCAACATTCTGTCGACTTTTTGATACTAACGATTCGAAGTTACTAACACTTTCAGACATTGCAAAGAAACTAGCATTGACCTAAGTTCAAACGATAACCTGAAGAAAGGAAACAGTAACAAGTAAAACCTGCAAATAGCTTTCATCTCATCCTTCCAACCACAGTCTATAAGCCTTTCTCTTAACAGCTCCATTAATCTCTCTTTTTCCCCACTCTCGATCAACTGCAAAATTCAATGAAATCATAGTAAATAAACTTTAAAAAACACCCAGAATCCGTTCCATAATTAAAATAGAGAAAAAACGACCTTGATGTTAATAATTTCTTGAAGGGTGGGTTCTTTCCCTTGATCTTCTGCAGCATCTGGAGTTGGTGGTCGATTTACTGAATGTTTCCTGTTATGAAAAATCAATTTAATTTAAAGATGCGATCTTGGTTACCTATTCACTGAAATTTAAATAGAATCAAGAGGTTTACATGATTTTAAAGCTCTATTGGTCTACGAAAAATCAACGAAAGAAGAAATTGAATAAAATTTTATCCTGGAAACAGCTTGAAGAACGAGAATGTTAGAAGAAAGACGGGAATTTTTAATTTCTTTTCCCCTTTGGCGACCACCTCCTGAAACGGCAGCGTTTGGGAGGTTTTACATGATGAAACGTTTTACTATTTTGTCCCTTGGATTAGTTTGAAAATGCGGAAAAACCTAATACGTCAACGGCCGGAAGATAAAGAAGTGGCGCCAAATGGTAACCATAAAATTACAAAAAATATCTTTGAAAAATTCGCTAATAAAATGAAAAGAAAATCCAAAGAATTTCAATCTCTTCCATAGACGCTAACCATTGTTTCATTCTCTTGTCGTGTTTTTTCTTGTAATCAATGGCCTCTTTGCTTCTCTCTTCTCTCTGTTTTACTTCTCAAAAGCCTTCTTTGACGTCCTCCCTCCGTTCCACCTTCGGAGCACCGACGGAGTCCAGATTCGTTGCTCCGTTATCAATCGGATTCCGACCGGTTAAGAAGAGAAATGGAAGAATTAGGGTTTTGGTTTACTCCAGAGCTTCTCCGCTTGTGTTCCGGGACCTCGACGCTGATGATTTCCGGCATCCACTCGATAAACAGGTGGGGTTTCTATCGGAAATTTAACGAATTTAATTCATAATTTATTTGATTTTCTTGTTTTGGTTGTAGAACACGCTGCTATTGAAAGCGATTCCAGGGCTTAACGAAATAGGAAGAGCTTTACTAGGTAATTGCTTTTACTAATTAAATTTGATCATTTTTGCATATTTTTAAAAAAGTCAAAACTAGATCGTAAAAAAACTAAATTTGATTAAAAGGGAGGAAATTCCAAGATTTTAAAGGAAAATCACGTAATTTTGACATTTATTTACTTCTTTGAAACTATGGCTAGTCCAAAACAAATGGTTATAATTATGGTAAATCTCAATGTTAAACTAGTTATTTTTTAATGCTTTGTAGCAGGAACCATGACAGAGCAAATCATGCTTCTTGAGAATATAGGGACATCAGTCCTTGTTTCGAAAGACCAGGTTACTTGATGTTTAGAAAGTTGTTTTTCAAAACTTGTTTTTCTGGTTGTATCCACCGCAACTTGTTTCAAATTACTGTCTTTTTCTTGTATCAGCTTCCCGAACTTCATAAAATGATGATTGAAGCTGCCGGTATATTGAATATTGAACCTCCAGATCTCTATGTTCGGCAAAGTCCTGTTCCAAATGCTTATACATTGGCTATAAGTGGTAAAAAACCATTTGTTGTCATTCATACTAGTCTTGTGGAGCTTCTGACACGAAATGAACTGCAGGTTTTCACTTCTTTCCCGCTTTCTTTCTTTCATAAAACGTCTTAACCTTATTGTCCATTCATTTGGATTTTCCCTTTATAGTGCATTGAGTGCTACTTGAATCCTTCTCGATAAAAGTTTGTTTGTTTGTTTAGTTTGATTTGGTTTCTTTCTTTTCTTTGTGATCTTCTACTATTACAAAATGTTTTCATATGCATATTTGTGATTATATATGTATAAATCGGATTAGATGTGCTTTATTTCCCATAGTAGGGCTGTGTTTTAAAAGACAAAGTGCCATAATTTAGTGTTTTGCAACTTTGAAACAGGCTGTTTTGGCCCATGAATTGGGTCATCTCAAATGTGATCATGGTGTCTGGCTTACCTTTGCAAATCTTCTCACACTTGGAGCCTATACTATTCCTGGTATGAATTTGTTTCTTTCCGTTACGTTTTTTATTTAACTAGAGCACATTAGAAGTGTGAGAAAAAAGTCTCAGACGAGACTAAAGGAGCTTATGGACTTTCAGGATAAGTGATCCTTAGCTTAAGTCCGGTGCACTTGACATTTTGAGGACACTAATATATTGTTGATGAAGCATATGTGCTGCCAGTATACATAAGCATGGGCTTGCTTTTCATGTGCTTACATGTACCTTGCAGTTTTTGCTGAGGGTGAATGATGATGATGATTTACAGGGACTACCATGTTTAAGGGGACTAGTATAAAATTTAGATGGCCCATACCATCTTATCCTAAAAAAAACTATTTTATCCCTAAATGACCTTAATTTTGGTTGAATATGTATATCAGGTGGAAGTATATATGCAGTTAATATACAACATAGCGTTGAGTACCTTTGTTTTTACAGGACTTGGTGGCTTTATAGCTCAGACTTTAGAGGAACAGTTATTCCGTTGGCTTAGGGCTGCAGAGCTTACTTGTGATCGGGCAGCCCTTCTCGTCGCACAAGATCCCAAGGTATGCAGCATCTTTCCCTGAGCCAACATAATCTGCAATTAAATTGTTGAGATTCCATTTTCTGACTTTCTTTGTGATGCGCCTACAAGAGGTTGTCATCTCTGTTTTGATGAAGTTAGCTGGTGGCTGCCCATCCATGGCTGACCAGTTAAATGTGGATGCATTTTTGGAGCAAGCTCGCTCTTATGATAAGGCTTCTTCGAGCCCGATTGGTTATTATATAAGGTAACCAATGGTTTGAATTAAGCAATTTAGAATTCTCCCTAGCACTTCCCTTTTGGTTGTCGCTAATTATCTCATGTTCAGAAATGCTCAAACGCGACAACTCTCACATCCACTGCCTGTTCTACGTGCTCGCGAGATTGATGAGTGGTCAAGAAGTATGACTACAGAAGCCTTCTTAAACGTGCAACTCAGATGAGCGCTGTAGAAAACGTTTAGCTTTCGACTGGACCTGGAGAAAGTAAAAAGTTTAAAGCCAGCTTTAATAGGTATGAGTTGCATAGTTATTTTCAGATTTCCAGAATAGTTTTCATGCATATCTTTTCTTTCCTATGTTTAACATCAGTATAATTTTATTTTACCTGAATATGAAGGGGCTAGCAATTTAAGCAATGTGATATTCAAAATTTTACCTTGCATTTGTACGATTTTATCATACGACCTTATTTTTTTTCTTGGGGATATTTTTTTTTCAGATGTTGCCTTTCCTTGCAAGGTTTGTTTCCCTTTATGTTTATATAAGATATTTTGCCAGACAGCAAGAACACAGAAAATGGAGGAAGCATCTGTAACACTGGTAGAACATTTGTCCATAAAGAACCACGAGAATTTAAAGAAGGTAAATTAAGGTAAGAGAATCATGTCTGGTTCGTCTTTGTAACTGTGACGGAGATTGTTATACCGTGTGCTTCAAAGGAACAGGAATACTGTATACCATCATCATTTGGAAGAATAAAGCAAATATAGCATTTTTTTTTTCTTCAAAATCCAGTAGTGAATACAATGCTGCTTACTTGATTAATATATATTTTGTGTAAATTAATTCAGATAATTTTAATACTTATTTTATAACTTACCTTTAGTTTACAAATTTAATCAAATCAACAATCGAAACATCATTCTTGATCAATCAATCTAATTATTTTAAATAATCAGATGACTCATAAATGCTAATATTGAATGGTTGAATTAACCATCTAATCAATACACCTTTCCAAACTATACCCTAAACAAAAATAATATTTTTTGATTTTTTTAATTCTCTATAATTATTTTTTTATAAAGAAAAATCTAACTAAACTAAATTTTGTAGTTATCATGATAGTTAAAATATTGTTACATCATTAATGAGAATTAGTTCAAGTGGTAAGTAGCATGATTTTGTTTAAGTAAGTTTCGAGTTCGAGTCTTTTTGAATGCAAAAAATCTCCATTGGAAGACTAATCTATCAAAACTAGGTGCAACCCGGGTTGAGACCTTTTTAGATTTTATTGTTTTTACTTTTCTTTTAAATGATTTTTTTTGTGTAAAATAATGTATCTGGTACCATTGATAATGTGCAAGTTTTTTTCGTGTAAAACTATGTTTCTTGTATTATTGATGATGTATTATTTTTAAGTAGACTTTTAAGTGTCAAATTTGAATAGCCGTGTTTTATATGGTTAAGTATAATTTAATATTTTTTTATAATCACTTGTCGATATATATCAGAGTTATTATTGTTTTAGAACTTACCTACTTATTCATAATTACAATTAAATACCTAAGAAACCATTAATCTATCAAATGTGATGAAGGATACGGAAAGCTTTGCAACATAGTTCCTTCCAAATATTTAATATCCAAATTGCTGACTTATTTAATCAAATTGAATTTGATTGGATTCCGTGTCAAGTTCTAATTTCAATCACCCTCGATTCTTTTGCTTTATACCTAGGAAGAAGTATTTGCATCAAGGGTATATTTGGTAAAAGAAATATATCGTTCTTACTAGGCAATGATAATAATAAACCAAATATAACATAATTGGCCATTTCCAGTGTTCAATCCACATTCATAAACACTGCATTTCCATTATATAAACCAAGAAGAAACATTGATGTCAAACTAAGAAAGCAGCCATGAATCTACCATATATAAATTACTATTTTTAACGAAATAAAAACATCTTCTTGCTAATTTCTACTCTTAAAAAAATGAAGTTTGATGATATTTATGCCTACACAAGCTACTTCCTTTTCTACATCCCTCTCAATTGCCATCCAGCAACAGTACAATTCTATTTCCGTAAGGAATGGGTCTACTGTTGATGCATGATTCAAATCAATGAAAGAACATACTGGGTCCCAACCAAAACTTCGGAGCCATGATTCAAGTGCTTCCTGGAGCATCACTTCCAACGGCTGGCCTGCGATTCAAATAACGTATAACAGCATCTTCAACCCTGTAATGAGTCACCAAAAGAGAAATTTAATTATTCTTCATCCTTTCACAAATATTATTACCACCATTATTGCTCTCAAAAGGTTTCCCAAAGAAATTAATTTAGACAAAGCATATAAATATACTACAACCCAAGCATAATATATACGAAAGAATGCAGTGGACTACTCAGACTTCGACTAAAATGATGCAGTGGACCAACAGTTTATCTCAAATACTGAAAACTGTTGGTCAAAACTTCTGTGAGCAAATCTCAAGTCTTAAACAAGATGCTAGTATGGGCTATACATATAAAGACTGCTTTGAAAGCTGTCTCCAGCAAAAGAAGACAAATTTTCAGGAATAGTAATAACTACTATGCCACACTTAGAGGTGAGATGCAATAGGGTTAAAGGATCAATCGGAGACTGAGGCTGCTAACATATCAATCACAATGCAAGATATTATCATTTATCTGTGGAAATTACAGAATATTTTGAAATTATAGGTTAGGTTTTAAACTTGAGGTAAATGATCCAAAATTAAACAAAAACAACTGCAACTAAACAGAGAAATGAGCTTACCATGGTTGGTTGAAGAAATCTGATCGTCGTTCTTTTTCAGCACTTCGACTAGCTTCCCCAGCTGCCATTTTCAAATCTGGGCTCTGAGACTCAATTAAAGCATTAATAAACTCCACTGGTGATTGACTGAAACCTAGAAAGAATGCTCGCCTTCTACGGTGCTCATGAATTTTCTTTATGGTGGCACATATTGCTTCATCACAAGCCTCGATCTCTTTGCTCTTCTCTGCATTTGACAAAAGAGCTGAGAGGTCCCTCTGTATGGGAAAAGGAACATCCACTAAGACATCATAGCATGCAGTCCCAACAGGATTATTCCCAGAAAGCTTGATCTTGTGCTCCAAATGTATGGGTGGTGGAGGAGACAAATGCTGTGATATCTTCTGCGGAACCATCGTAAATTTCACTTTTTCTTCCCCAAAAACTTTAAAAAGTTGTGCGTCACAATTGAAGAAAGACGGATCATTTGTGTTTTGAAGTTTTCTAGCCTTCACATAATGCCAAATTGCAGCAATAATTCTGGGGCGTGTGTCAACCTCAATACCGAGGACTTCCATCAAAGCTGAAGAAAGCTTGAACTTCTCAGGCACATAACTCATTTCCAACCGTATATTCACAGTGAACTCCTTATCTCCTTTTCTCTTCACCTCAAAACCTTCATTAGGCGTAGGCGATCGAGCATGCTCCCATATAATGATATGATTATCTTGATATAGTCTCTGGTCCAAGGAAATTGTTACTCTCTTGAAGAAAGATGAAAATTTTGGGTATAAATGGTTTGTTTTATTAACAAACCCAGGTTGATCTGGATCTACTCCATCTTCCAGGATTCTCCCAATAATCTTAAGGGTCCACGTGGGAGGCTCAGCATTAGGCTTCTGAGGAATAGTCTTGATCTGATTAGCAAATGAGTTGAAAACGTATATGCGAAGAGTTTTCTGAACACAAGGTGGGTTTTTAAGTGCTTCCTGAATGTCAACTTTTTTCCTAGTTAATGCTGCATCGACATGTGCCTCAAATTCAAGAAGCTGGGTATACAAAGCAGATTCGGGAAGAATTGCTGCCACTCTATCTTGTAGTTGTTTGTCAGGAAGATTCTGCTTCTTTCTTCGTGCAGCAGATGCAAGTTCCATTGTTCGCAAAGGTGACATTGTGTTCATCATAGGAACAACAGGAGGGAGCATGGGGGATTTTTGAAGGACCCTCTTTGCACTTGCACTGCCAGGAGTAGACATGTACGGAGAAGACAAACCTAAATTCCCAATGCCAGCATTCTGAGCCTGGTTAAGGGACAAACCTTGAGCTTGTAAGTGTGCTTGGAGTTGAGCATGAGCCTGAGCTTTCGACTGAGCCTGAGCAAGAGCCTGAGCGTGGGATAGCTGATATTGAGCTTGAAAACCAGCACTGTGCTGTGCTTGTGAGAATCCAGGGTTTCCAGGCATAGAAGGAGGCTCCATCCCCGTGTTTCCAAATGGCGACGAAGACGCCCCAAGGCCTTTTGGGGGATTGTTCCCATTCATGGACATCACTAATCTAATTCTCCGGGAAATATCAAATATTCATCAAGATCTAAAACATCCGCAAAAAAGTAAATTCCGGGCTATCTCAGCCCACTAACCAAGAACACCCAAAGAAGCAATAATTCCCTTCAAAATTAAACCTTTAGAAGTTCAACCCTAAAGGGTACCCAAGTCCCCCCGAAAAAGCCCTAATTTTGCAAAATCCCTCAAGGGAGCTGAATTTGAACTAAATCTTACCCCCAAAAGTTCTAAATATGAAACGAAGGGGAAATTAATGGGAAACAAAGATGAAAAGTGCAAGAAATGAAGAATGTGGGATTACATTATGAGATTAAGGAGAATAAAACTGGAAAGAAATAATTAAAAACGTAAAATTGGAAGGGAAGAAAAAAGATCTTACGAAAGAGTGAAGAGATTTTAAGCGTTTTTGCCTTTCCTAGACCAGCAGCTACACAGAGTTCCGTCTCCCTTCTCTCCCGAATGTTTCCTTTTCTCTCTCGTTCAGTTCTTTTTCCCATTTATTAAACATCAGTACCCGTGCTCGTATCCGAACCCGACCTAGAACAGACTCGGCTCAGCCTGCTACAATCTTATGGGTCGAGTTAGCTACCTCTTTGTTTTTTTACTAAACTTGACTTACTTCACCAGAGTTTTATAATTATTTCATTTTCAAATTTATTATTAAGAATACAACTAAAAAAAATTCATTCCCTTCTATTTTCACATTTAAAAAAATATCAAATATATTTTATATTATTCAAATGTCTTATATATATATACTAATAAAACTAGAAAAAAAACGTGACCATAGAAAAAATATTTGACCACAATTCTTTTGATTAATTGCCCACTATTTAAAATCAAAATAATAAAGTAATCCATAAATTATCTGTGTTTGTACTGTAGACTTAGGAATCAATTAGTAGTTTTTACGATAAAAGAACAAGTTGGTCTATACATATTTAATTTTGAAATAGAAAAATAATCATCACAAAACACAAAAAATGTACTAAAAAATAATTTAATCATGATAACTCATATGATCAAATGATGATAATCGAACTTAAATATTCATAGATTGATAATTTTCAATGTCTCTTCAGCTTAAACCTTAAAAAATTATTAACTCATCATATTTTTTATTAAATAATTTTTTTAAAATAAATATTAAATTTCGAATCCATACAAGATGAGACAGTATTACCATCTTTAACCTGTCTAATTAATTAATCTCTTAACTTGTCATATTTTAAATTTAAGTAAAAATGAGTAATTTATTCCTTGAAAGTAAAAAATAAAAAAGTTTGAATTTAAAATTTATTTCACCTCACTTCAAAACACCAGAATTCAACATTAATTTTCCCTATTTGGTTCAAAATTAAGTAAGATTAGGAGAATATATGGAAATTGAAAAGGCAGCAGGTTGTGTATGTCGACTAAAGTTTAGTTTTGAAGCACACAGCACATTGAACTACAACATAAATGGAAGTTTCTTACAACTCCTCCCTCCATCTTTTATTCAACCTATTAAACACTGTATGGTCAAGCTACCCTCACACAACAGTTGAGCAGAAAGAAGTTTAGACGGTCCTTGTATCCCTCGATGCACCTCCATCGCAATTCCTCTCTCTCGGCTTCCGGTCTGCAAGTGTATATCGTCATACCATTGCAATTGCCGTTGCTGTTTGAAATGGCCGATGAATATCCAATCACCAACATTTCGTTGCCAAGCGACTTAAAAGCCACTCTCCATCCTTTATGAAGATCAGTTGTAACAGGTACCGCTCCAAGTTTCTTCTATGTGTTGGAGTTCTTAAGGCACATCTTGAGCTCATTCGAAGATGTTTCGAGACAGTAAAGCTCGTTGTTCACCACCGCTAGAAGGGGCGGTGATTGTCGTTTCACCACCGGATTATCGTCGTCTTTCAGCATTCCCGGTATTAGTTCCCATGTGTTCTTATCCTTGTTATAAGCCTCCCCACAGGTGAGTTCCATGTCTTTTTCATCTTTCCCTCCTATTACATAGAACTTGTCATCCATGAAACAACCTGAGCAAAGCTTTTTTTTTCTTATACATATATGGGAGACTCTTGTTGCGGAATACGGCTATCGGATAGAGCAAAATTGCAACTGATAATTTGAGAAAATAAAAATGAAGATAAAGAATACACAAATTTTACGTGGAAACCCCCCTAAATAATATAGGGTAAAAACCACGAGCAATGATAGAAGAATTTCACTATGATAAAATATGAATTACAACTTCTCTTGATATAACAAGGAGAAAACAATAACAATTCTCTCTTGATAAAAAGGAGAAAACAACTCTCAAGAAAACTCTCTAATTTCTCTAGTATTGGGAGAAAGCTAGTATGATTTGGGATGGTTTAGAAGCTAAATGAGTTAGGGTATTTATAGTTGAAGCTTAAGGAGTAATCTTGTAAATACCTTAAATTATAGTGACTAAATGTGCAATTTTATCATTGCAAAAAAAAATCAACAAAATCAGTGCTAGCTTTTCAGTGTATTATTGTTGCCAACTTTCGACAACTTTTGGTGCCACTTGCACCAATTTTTAACAATCTCCCACTTGAAGATTTGATTGGAACAATCATATCTTCACACCATTCTTTCTACCTTGTACCTTCATGTTGCTTACGTTTCTAACAGGCCACAAGAGGATCGACACCAAGTAAATTTATCAGTATTGATCGCCTTCGTCATGAAATCTGCTATGTTGTCTTTGGTATGGATCTTCTGCATATTTATTGTCCCTTCTTCCACCTTTTCACGAATGAAATGATACTGAACTCGTATGTGCTTTTTCCTTGAATGAAATGATGGATTCCTTGCTAGATGCAAGGCGCTTTGACTGTCACAAAACAGAGAGACATACTCTTGATTGTGCTCAAGCTCCTCCAATAGCATCTTCAACCATATTGTTTCTTTACTGTCTTGCGTATATGCTACATATTCTGTTTCTGTTGTGGATTTAGCCACAGCTGACTGCAATTTTGAAACCCAGTTTACAGCTCCACCAGCAACTTTGAACACATATCTTGTTGTAGATTTGCTTTTATCCAAATCCCCTGCATAGTCAGAATCGACATACTCATTGATAAGTAAGTTTGATCATCCGTAATATAATGCAACATTTGAGGTCCCTTTGATGTATCTCAGGATCCTCTTTTATTGTATTCCAATGCTCTTTTCCTGGATTCGCCATGTACCGACTAACCACTCTCACTGCTTGTGCATATCATAGCGAACATTAAACTTCCCACTGTCGATGCATACGACACTCGAGACATCTCCATCCCCTCTTCTTCACTGCTAGGACTCATACTAGAGGATAATTTGAAGTTAATAGGAAGAGGGGTAGAAATTGACTTACAATCTTGCATGTTGAATCGTGACAAGATCTTCTTCAAGTAATTCTTTTGTGAAAGCCAAATCTTCCTATCACTTCTGTCTCGGTGAATTTGCATCCCCAAAATCTTGTTTGCTGATCCCAAGTCCTTCATTTCAAATTCCCTAGCCAGTTGTGCCTTCAATTCTTCAATATGATCTTTTTTGGGTCCTGCAATCAACATCTCATCCACATACAATAGCAATATAACAAAATCGTTATCACCAAACCTCTTGAAATAAGCACAAGGGTCTGCGTTAAGTCTGTTGTATCTAAGACACATAATGAAGGAATTAAATCTCTTATACCAACACTTCGGCGCCTGCTTTAGACCATGCAGAGATTTGTTCAACCTGCAAACCAAGTTCTTCTTCAAAACCTTCAGGCTAGAGCATATAAATCTCTTCGTCAAGATTTCCATGAAGAAAAGTTATTTTAACATCTAGCTGCTCTAGATGTAAATTCAATGTAGCACACATTGCCAAGACTACTCAAATTGTTGTTAGTCTAACCACATGAGAAAAGATTTCATTGAAATCAATA
This sequence comes from Hibiscus syriacus, assembly GCF_006381635.1. Taxonomy (NCBI): domain Eukaryota; kingdom Viridiplantae; phylum Streptophyta; class Magnoliopsida; order Malvales; family Malvaceae; genus Hibiscus; species Hibiscus syriacus. Next base: position 509,999 of record NW_024061995.1, on the reverse strand, counting down.
CATTCTTTTTGAGCATATCATTTAACCACCAGTCTTGCACGATACCTCTCAACTTGATCGTCACCATTTCACTTGATTTTGAAGACCCATTTGTTACCAATTGGCTTCTTTCCTCATGGTAGTGGCACAAGGTCCCATGTATTATTTTTATGAAGGGCTTCAATTTCTTCTTGCATCGTCATCATCCACAGTGAAATATCTGATTTGTTTATTGCCTTCTGGTATGTTGATGCTCATCGTCCTTTGTTAAAAGGCAGTATGCAATATTTCCTTCTATAACATAATCTGAGTGTCAATTGGGACGTCTTCTCACATGATATGATTGACGAGTTGTTGGAGCTTCAGAACTCTCTGGTTCTTGTTCATCATGTGTTGGTTCTGCTTCAGAAGAATCTCCTAGTTCAAGCTCCTTTTCCAGATGTATCTGTATAGTCTCAGACTTTTTAGCGCTATCATCGTCTTCTTTTCTTTATAGTTTATCTTCTTTTCTTTGTAGTTTATCTTCTACAAAGATAACATCCCCGCTGATGATCACTTTGCGGGCAGTGAGATCCCACAAGTGATACCCCTTTACTCCATCAGCATACCCCAAGAATTTGCATTTCCTGGATTTTAGATCCAACTTTGAAATTTCTTGAGAGTTGTACATCATGTACACGATACTTCCAAATACATGGAGGTTTGAATAATCAGCTGGTTTACCAGTCCACATCTCCATTGATGTCTTCAACTCTATTGCAGTTGATGGAGCTCGATTCACCAAATAACAGGCGGTATTGACTACTTCTGTCCAAATGATTTTTCTAGGCCTGCAGCCCTCAACATTGCTCTTGTTCTTTCTAACAAGTTTCTGTTCATCTGCTCTGCCACTCCATTTTGTTGAGGAGTATTCGCCACTGTGAACTGTCTTTTGATGCCTTCTTTCCTGCTAAAGTCATCAAATTCTTCACTTGTGTATTCTCTTCCATTATCTGTTTTGAAACACTTGATCTTATTTCCAGAATCAAGTTCCACCCGCGCTTTGAAGTTTTTGAAAGTTGAAAACAAATCTGACTTTTTCTTAATAGGGTACACCAAACATCTCATGGAGTAGTCATCAATAAATGAGACAAAGTATTTTGCTCCACCTAGGGATGTAACTGGTTCTTTCCATACGTCAGAATGAACCAATTCTAGAACACTTTTGCCTCTAGAATTTGACGTGTTGAATTTCAACCGATGTTGCTTACTTGTTATGTAATGTTCACATAAAGTCAGAGATACCTTTGTTAAGCCTGGAAGTGGCTTTTGCTCCACAAGGACTTTCATTCCTTGTTTTGACATGTGTCCAGGTTTCTGATGTCATAGCATTTTAGAATCTGAACTACATGAGACAACAGAGGCTTCTGCTTCTAGCAAAGTCTCTCCCTTCAGCATCTACAAGTTTGTTTCTATCTTTTCGCCTTTCATCACCACAAGCGCTCCACAGAACACCTTCATGATTCCTTTCCGTTTTTCAATCTTGCTTGCATTATTATCCAACAATCCGTAGGATAATAAAATTTTCTTCAGGCCTTTCACATGCCGCACTTCCTGAACAACTTTAATAGTTCCATCATACATCTTTAATTTGATGGTTCCCACGCCAACGATCTCTAAGGCATGATCATTGCAACTATACACAGATCCTCTTGAGACAGGTTCATAATGATGGAACCAATCTCTTCTTGAGGTAATGTGATATGTTGCTCCCGAATCAATGAGTCATATATCTGCAAATCTTTTTCTACCTTCCACGGTGGTTGATGCTTCACAACATAGAGCATCTCCATCATCTGAAGTGTTTGTGGTATTGCCTTGTGGATTGGAGTTTTTACATATACTCCAACAATCCTTCTTCAAGTGACCATTCTTTCCACAGTTGTAGCACTTTAAATTCTTTTCGCTTCTCGATTTTGATCTACCATGTTTGTGACTGCTGCTTTGGCCACGTTCTATTGATCTCCCTCTCATCGTTGTTAACGCTTCTGATTGTTTGCAGATTTACTTGTCTGTCTTCCTTGTTCTTGCGCCGATTTTCTTCTTGTAGAACAGCAACTGCAACGTCATCGAAAACTAGACTGGTGACATTACTATTTGTTAAGTTGATGATGAGTTGATTATACGAATCCGGTAGACTTTGAAGTAGAAGTTCAACACGTTCTTGTTCTCTTATTGTACATATTAAGGATGTAAGCTGAGAAAATAAAGTGTTCAACGTGTTTAAGTGCTCCGTCACTGAAGTAGATTCTGGCATCTGAAGAGTATACAATTTCCTTTTAAGGAAACTTTTATTGTGCAATGATGTGACCTCGTACAATTTGGTGAGATGATTTCATATCTCCTTAGTTGTCTTCTTCTCCTCGATGCTTGACAATACTTCATATGCTAATGCTAGATGAAAGTTTGTCATAGCATTCTCGTCCATTTCGATTGTCATCTGTGAAATCTACCGGCCTTTCACTAATAGCTTCTAGACAACCGTCTTTCCTCATGATGTCCTTCATCTTCAATTTCTACAATGAGAAATTTCTCCCATTGAATTTTTCAATATCAAATTTCGTTGTCATATCTTCTATTACATATAGCTCCCACTATTTCACTATCGTGAATAGTTCTCTGAAACCTTCAAAGAATGGGTAATACCTTCTTACTTTCTTATGTTGGAGGATCCACCTTTTAGTGACAACCACAAAGACAATAAGTAGATATTACACACTCAAATCTGGCTCTTGATACCAATTGTCGCGGAATACGACTATCGGATAGAGCAAAATCACAACTGATAATTTGAGAAAATAAAATGAAGATAAATAAGACACAAATTTTACGTGAAAACCCCCTAAATAATATAGGGTAAAAATCACAGGCAACGGTAGAAGAATTTCACTATGAGAAAATAGGAATTACAACTTCTCTCGATCTAACAAGAAGAAAACAATCACAATTTTCTCTTGATAAAAAGGAGAAAACAACTCTCAAGAAAACTCTTTAAATTCTCTAGTATTGGGAGAAAACTAATATGATTTGGGATGATTTAAAAGCTAAATGGGTTAGAATATTTATAGTTGAAGTTTAAAGACTAATCTTATAAATATCCTAAGTATATGGACTAAATGTACAATTTTATCATTGCCAAAAAATCAACAAAATCAGTGCCAGCTTTTCGGTGTATTATTGTTGCCAACTTTCAGCAACTCTCGGTGCCACTTGCACCGATTTTCAACAACTTTCCCATGACTTGGTCTCCGGATTATATTTCTCGGTTGAATTCAACACCTCGGCCCCTAGTAGCCCCATCTCGATTCCACCTGCTACAAATCCGAATGTACCACAAGTGGCAGAGGCAAACAAACATTGAAGATCGATCATCGAATGCCCTTTAAACCATTTACTAGTTTCGAGTTCAAACCTCCACACAACATTGCATTCAGTGTAGTCTCTTCCTGACACAATCAAGTGGCTTCCGGCACAAAGCGACTCTTTATCACCACCGATACAACACACATCCCTTGACGGTAACTCCGGCAGCTGCCTGCAACACTTGAATAGCCTATCAAATGCCCCCAACAGTTTCCCCCACTGGCTGACATGCATATAGATGATTCTTTAAACCCAATTTGCCTCCTAACCTTAAACAACTCACCACTCTATACAAGACGTGAGTATTCTAGATCGAGGAAATCGAGCCAATATCGATTTCTCGATGTCATCACTGAGTTGGGGAACATAAGGGTAATCTGCATCCTGAGATTCTTCTACACCTGAGGAATCACAACGATTCGGATTCGGTTCTTTAGCTTCTCGAATCCGAATCTTTCGGCATGGGGGCATAAGAAAGCTATCCGCAGCCATGTTGTTTTCACAGAAACAGGTAAAAGATTACATAAAAAGAAGAAGAAAAAAACACCCTACAAAACAAAACCAGATTGTTTCATAACCTGATTAAAAATCTAGTTTATGCTTATGAAGAACCTGATTATTTCATATCAGCAGTTGATCAAACATTCAAAAGATAATGAAACTCACATGGAGGCTTTGGAATGCCAAGATTTAATCTTTTAACACAATCCAACGCAGAAATTTAAACTGAATAAAGCAAAATAAACCAAGATAGAAGATCCATAACAGAAGTTGATCAAAGATTGAAAAAATTAAGCAGATAATAAATATCCATTGATGAACATAGATAAGAAAATCGCCAAAAGAATCATCAAAACAAGGCTTGAAAACAACAAAATACAAAGATAAATAGCGCAGAGTGAAGGAAAAGAGATTTTTATTACAGACTTGCAAGTCTGTAGAGGTTAAACACTAACACTTGAAGTAGAGCAAGAGAGAGAAGATATGATATATAGGGAAAATAATAAAATAAAAATAAAGAACTGGGAATTACAGAAATGAATTTACAATTGCAAGCACCCCCATTTGCTGGAGAGATTTATTAATTTAGTATGGCTGATACTGTTGGAATTACAATACCATGCATTCGTTTTTGCTATTTATTATTCTCACTTAACGAATAGCTTAGTTCACGTAATTTTTATATTTTTCATATTTATTTAACATTTATAGTTATCATTTTAATAATAAGAACCCAGTTAAAATTATAATTCTCAACATTAACTACCTATGTTTGGGTTCATATATCTTTCATAAAAGTTGTAATGGATTAGAACTACTGCTTTCAATAGGCTATAGGGGAAAGAAAGTTAAAACAATTAAATAAGTAGACAATTTGGTTAGAATAAAGAAATTTAAAAGCCTTTAGCAGCTATATCGTATTATATAGACCACTAAATTAATCAATTCATTTCTCTGAAAGCAATATAATTTGTTAGGCATTTATTTTATTTTTCTTGGTTCCTAATGTTCGGAGAATAGAAGATGATAAAAATTGCAAGCAGTCCTTTTTATTAATTCAACTATGAATAACTATTTTTCAAAATACAATTACATATTATGATATAAATTAAAATATCATATACTGATATGACACGTAATTATTTTATATAATTAAATTAAAAAATACTATAAGTATATTTTTATTAGAATTTATAATTCGAATTTCATTTGATCCTATCTAAAAAGTTCATGATCTAATCTATTTGATAAAGAATTAAATTGATAGAAGATGTGCTCAAACTTTCATCAAATCTGAATTATAGATTTTGCTCCGAGAATATAGGAAGAAAATTATCGTCCGATAGAACGCTGCATGAACGAATCTCTGCAACCGGTCGTTGGGGCGGCCGGTGTTGCCCTGCCACCGACAACTACAAGACTGAGTACTCCAAGGGCGGAGGAAGACCAACGTGCGAATAAGAAAAACCAAGAGGAGAATAATGTAGGAGAGGCTAACGCTTGCATGGAATTAGGGTTTGAAAATCTAAAATCAACGACTGAACCAGCACTCAATGAAGATTGCCTCATGCAAACAGCAATACAGAATCTTGACGAGGAGGTCACAAAATAATCATATACGGCGATGGTTAAAGGAAGAGGAGCCGAAAACTTACCAGCGTTTGCTAGCTTTGGAGAAGATGATGTGCTAACCCAAGAAGGTGATGTAACGATAGATCGTAGCGGAAACTACCCTATTATCGAATTTTCCAACAGAATCCATGACTCAATTGATCAAAACATGTGACAAAGGGTCATCGTGAGACTCCTGGGAAAGACGATTGGATATAGGATTCTTTGTAACAAAGTTAATGTTTTGTGGCAACCTCAAGGACGGCTCCAAGTGGTCGACTTAGATAACAACTATTATCTTATCCTTTTCGAGAACAAGAATGATTATGCGAAAGTACTAACTGAGGGGGCCATGGATGATTTTAGGAAACTACCTTACAGTTCAGCTTTGGAATCGTGAGTTCACGACTTCGGATAATCACCCCTCACAAGTGATAGTCTGGGTGCGACTACATGGTCTACCATACCGATACCATACGAAATCATTATTTCGACTGCTAGAAGCTGAGCTAGGAAAGGTGATGAAGGTGGATTACAACACAACGTGGGGTGAGTGAGGAAAATTTACGAGGCTGGCAATAATGGTCGATCTCAAAAAACCATTACTCACATGCTTAGGCATCGATGATTTTATCCGAAATTTAGAATACGAGGGACTTCCAACCATTTGCTTCAAAAGTGGAATATATGATTACTCCCAAGCAACTTATGAACAAAATAAGTATCAGAGAGAAGCAATGGGGAACGCACCCAATGAACAAGCTACTGAAAAGAGGGTGAGCAACATGGAATCAAGGAAGGAATTGTACGGTCCTTATATGGTAGTCATGGATCGTCGAATGCGTCAATGGAAAAATGACACAAAATTTGAACAAAAAGCCTTAGCGGCATTTTTGTAGTAACGTCGCAACAGTCATGTACCTTAGCGGCATTTTTGTAATAAAGACCGCAATAGTAATTTACAGTAGCGGCGTTTATAAAAACGACGCAACAGTCATGAACCTTAGTGGCGTTGCATTTTACTGGCGTTTTTGCAATAAAAGCCGCAATAGTCATGCACCTTAGCGGCGGTTTTTATAAACGCCGCAATAATTATGCACTTTAGTGACGTTTTTGATAAAACGCCGCAATAATCATGCACCTAGCAGCATTTTTGATAAAAGCTGCAATAATCTTGCACTCTTTGATCACTCTTTTTTGTTACTAACCCATGTGTATGAACAGGTGTTGCGGGATGTCAGAGAAAGAAGGAAGAAACTGGATCTTCTAAAATATGAAGCTGTATGCCACTCATCAGATTTCTCAGTTAGTTGTAAGGGTTTATTTTTCTATCTGAAGTTATTTCTGTACTGTATCAAGGACTGGAAAACTGAAAAGATGTTTTAGTTTCATAATGTGACCATATCTTGCATCAGACAATTGTTAAATTGTTTTGAAAGGCAATAAATTGCTAATTGTTTGTCATTTGATCCCCCAACTCAAGAGGGAATTGACGCTTTTATCTATTGAAATTGGAACGGCATGCAGTGGGTACTGTTTGGTAGTGTTACACTTTAGGTAAAGTACTGACCAGGTGCCGTGGGTACAAATTTCAATTATATGTATATTTGATCAGTTTAGGTAAAATTATTGATTGAATATCCCTTTTTAATTTTTTTGGTACATACAAGTTTAGGTGAGGGTGACTTTCCTAGTCCAGGTTAGGGTATACCTAAGATTCAATTATGGTTTATATAAGAATTACAGTTTGTCCACCAAGAATGACGATGATATGATTCAAACTTAGTCAAATAAACTTAAATTATTAAATCACAATAACTTGTATCAACACTTATCGGCAAATATCTCTTTTTAATAATTAAATTATGAGAACACAATTTTTAATATATATACAACATTTCACATACACCAACACTTGGAGGCACCGAGTCAATAAATATATATTAAAAAAACCCATTATAATTGATTGTTGGTGGAGAGTCAAATATTTTAAAAAATAATTTTACAATTTTAAAAATAAATTATAAATAGATATATATTTTTAAAATATGAAAAAGTAGATTTTTTTTCTAAATTTCTAAAATCATTACTTAGAAACATTTAGAAGTATCAAAAATGAAATTATTGTTATAATTAAAATATTAAAAAATATTAATTATTAAATTAGTATATAATGTCATTCTAAACGATATAGTAATTATTTTATAATAATATGATAAATTTAATAATAATTTATAATTTTAAAAAATTAATGATAAAATGATGTAAAAATAAAACTTTAAAGATTACTGGTGGACATCATCCCTTATTAATTTGATTCACTGAGACCAAAAACAATTTGCGAGGTAGTGGGATACTTTCAAAAAGCTTGGAAAATATAAAAAATGGCATGCTTTTTTTTTTAAAAAAAAAGATATCAAGAAAAATGCATCTATTCGCAGGTAATGGACATCACACAAATTTGAGTACACAAATTAGAATATTACTTTTAAGAGGGCCGATGCCCTAGCTACAAACAAAAACATGGCTGCTCGACAAAAGCAGGAAGAATGGGAAAACATAAACTAGAAATTCAGCTAAACATGTCCCCATAGATCCCTATTTCAAACCTCCAATAGTATAGTGCTTCTAACTACTATATAAGCTGAGTATGAATCAAAATGCATAAAAAAAAGAAAAGGATTCATCCTTTATCCATTATAGTTGTTATTCTCTTTCACTTTCAGAATCCCTAACGTTCATGTACAGCTTAAGCAAGGCTTGGACCAGGTGTCTGTATGATATAATACATATTTGTGTAAATTATGCCTATTTTTAGTATACATGTAATAATTTTGTCTACACATATTCATAACTTCAATAGACCCAACTCGATGGATAAGAATTTAAGTTCGAGGTTATTTTTTTAAAATAATTTTAGTTTTAATGATTCATGTGATACCAGTACTTGATATTTATATTTCATATAAATATAATAATAATTATATACTTTTTGAATAGTTTAGAATGATTATAGGATAATACTTGTTCAAAAATATTTAATAAATTGTCAACATATATACGCTACAATGTAGTTGCTCGAACATAATGAAGTGTTAACTAAAGAGATATATTTTATTTCACATTGATAAAATGTGAAAATCAAAATATATGGTATTAGCATGAAAAGATGTAATGTGAATATAAAGAGATAAAATTCCTCTATAAAATATACAATTTAACTTTTTTACTACACTACAATAAGTTTAGTATTTAGTGGTATTTTTAACGGCGTTTGTGGCACAAATACCACTAAGATTGTACATATCGCGACGTTCGTATAAAGAACTAATGAGAGTTTACTATTACATAATTTTATTATTATTTACCTCTCATTTATTGCTTGGATATTACTGATTTATCTTTATTTTGAGTTTATTTTGGACATGAGCTTCATTGGATTAATTAGCCTAAAAACTAGTAGATTTTGACGGTCCATTCAACATCTTATAGAAGACAATTAGTAGAACTTCCTTGAATATTTGATTTGAAATTTACCTGGGACAAGGTTATCCAGAAGATAAAGAAGAATTCAACCAGAAGACTTAAATATTTATCTTTTGTGATACACCTTTTTAATTTAGGATTTTTAGTTTGATTATTCCATTATTGTTTTATTTAAGAACTAGTTATTTTATTAGAACTTATTAGGATTTTAGTTTGATTACTTAGGAATGAGTTATTTTATTTGCTTAGAACTCTTGGGTTATTAGTACCCCTTAGGTTCAACAGTTAAAACTCATATTTGAATTTATTTTCCTTGGTTGTTTATTGAAGTTCTATTATCTTTCATCTTCATTTTTCTTTCTTTATTTTCTTTCATTATTTTCTTTTCACAATGCTAAGCATGATACAATCTATGTTTAGCTAAACTTCTACTTAGCCAAAGGTTTTTGCGAAACTCAATTTCATTCGTGAGAATTGAATCTTGATCTTCATACCTTCAGATAGTATTCTTGATTCTCTGGAAACTGGGAGTGTCAATCGGTCATTCTCTTAAAAGCTATTACATCTTCAACTTAAAAGGTGCACGTTGATTTGAAAAATGTTTTGCTTAAAGTTGGAAGTCGAATCGGTTGGTCGTTTTGGCTTTGGAACAAACTTTCCGTTAAGGGAATCAAGTGAACAAGACGTTATTCGAGTCGTGTTTTTCCAGAATTTAAAGTTATTTTGGATCTAACAGTGATAAACGTGGCTAGACCAATAAATATCATATTTCAGAGATAGACTTAGAAATTTCAATTAACTAGAGAGAAGAGTCAACTGCAGGAGTTGGGCTTTGTTGACTGTAACCGGCATAAATCACGAAGAGAAAATTTATTTATTTATTTTATTCATTAATTTTAAATCCCATTTTTTTATTTTCTTGCAGTTGATTCAATCCGAGAAACAACATTTCCAAACTTCCTTAGTTCATGTGAATTGACCCTACTTCTCTATACTAATTTATTTATTTATTTGAGAATTATGAGTTATTTTTATTTGGAAAATTCGACGCTTGTCAAGAATACCCCTAAGTGTCAAAAGTAGTAGCGATTGTGATGAAGCATCGCAATAGACATTTACTTTTAGTGGAATTTTTTGGTAAAAATGTCGCTATAAAATGATAACATGTGGCATTTTTTGGAAAACGTCACTATAGACTCATGTACAATGGTGGTGTTTTTTTGGAAGGACCGAGAGCATGTTGGTATTGCTAGCAGACAACAACAAAAGTTACTCACACAGTTGGATCAAAGAGCTTGGCTCATATAGCTCATGATGAGGTATTATTTTTTAATTATGAATTATTCCCATAATCATTTAAGTTGGTAGCACATAGTAACGAACATTTTTCTATTATTTATTACTTTTTTGTAAGTATTAATTTATATTCTACATTGTAGAAAATTACATCTGGCAGTAGAGTTAGACGAATAAACCTCTTCAAAATGAAACATTCCAAAAAAGATGGCTCTCTTATGGGTCTTGAAGCTGCAGAAATTGTGGTATATTTACTAGACATAAAATATGAATTATATTATACTTATATTTATAGTATTAACATTTTATTTTAAATAATATTTTAATTCGGTCTAAATTCTTGATTATTAGGAAAAATTGAGTGATAAAAGGGTAGAGTATGAAGCTATGGCTTCATGTCATGGTTTTATTAATATGGATGATATTAAAAATCAAGTTATTGCTGAAGTTTTCTATCTTGAAAGATATGGTCAAGTTCGCTGTCAGGGATCCTTCGCTACCCCGACCAAATATTTTCGATCAATCTCGTCTCAGTACATGTCATCACACATCCAATTTTCTCAATCAAAAGTTAATCGATTAAAATAATAGTTGAAATTTTTGCTCAAATGAAAGCCGAAGCTGAAGCGAGAGAAGCAAAGAGGGAGCAACATATCAGAAAAAATATGAAGAACTTCAAAATCAAGTTAAGCTTGAATGCTTAACAAAAGAAAAATAATAATTTCTCAAAACAATTCATCATGTTTAAAAATGGCAAAATGCTCACATTGTCATTTTCATGGTCACTTGGAACATATAGTTGTCCTTTAAAACTTAGAAAACATTTTAAAATTAGACAAGTATGGGTTCCTAAGGGAACAAGAGACTTTTGCACTAACATTCAAGGATCCAAAACAATTTGGATACCCAAAGCTATATAAATATCTCTTGTAGGTGTGTGGAGCAATGGAGTCAAAAGTGAAGAAATTCAAATGCTCTAGCCACAAAAAATGAGGAATGACTAACCTCTAAGTTTAATGTTTTTTTGTACATTGGTTGCCTATTTTGTTTTCTGCATGCATAAGTTTTGAACATAAATGATTATATATTGTTTTCCCATCTCGTGTTTGTTAAAATGTGTTATGGTGAACATTTTAAAGTTTTAATAATTTTTTATTTTAGTTCACTATAATATTTTTTTGGTCAAAATTTACTTTCAATGTTTTGTTTTTACGAAATTTTACTTTTGACCTTAAATTTAAATGTTTATGCATGTGATTTTATTGTAAATGATTTCTCTCTAACAATTGATATCAATTTTTCAAATGCATAACATTTTTGGATAGCTTTATGCATATGAACTTTAAATGTTTAATGTTAATATTGCATAAAGTAGTATAGACTTGGATTTATTGAATTTCATGTATTACTAACATGTTTGCTTGTCATTGTTGAAATTCAATAGTTTTTTAAGTGTCAAGCTTTTAAAGTCAAATATTTTTTTGGAATGCATTTGTTGAGGGAGAGCTTTTGATTTTTCAAATGGTCTTTATGTTAAACTTTTTACTTACTCTTCATTATTATTTTTGAACTTAAATGTTTGAATTATTTTTTATATAACAAAAAGGGAGAGAAATATAGGTTTGAAATATTCAATTTCAAGAATTAGGGGAAGCTTTAATATCTTTCCAACATATTACTCTTTTTCATTAAATGTTTTATTAAGGGGAAGTTTTGCCAAAACCATTTTTCAAATGTTTTGTTATATTAAAAGGGGAAGATTGTTAAACCTATTTTGTTATAACAATTTTAAGAGCAAAAATGTTTTTGGACTAAATAGAATTTATTCAAAGTTTTCAAAAATAATTCAAAGTCCATAAAACTTGAATTTGAACACAAAGATGATTTTCTAGAAAAGAAGTACCAATAATGTTCTTATAGTATCGATACCATGTTCTTACAGTATCGATACCACATGAACAATATCGATATTGTTCTTGTAGTGACGATACCCAAGGTAAGGGAAGTATCGATATTGCATATTTGTTTTAAATGTGTTCAGATTCCAATAGGTATTTTTGGTTGATACTCAAAAAAGTATCGATACTACTTTGTATAGAAGTATCGATACCATGACCTCGATATCGATACTCCCAGCCCAACGGTTGAAAAACAACTGGTTTTTATTAGTGCAGTATCGATACTCCAAGCCTGAGTACTGATACTCCCTGGTCTGGGCAATTTTATTTTTCAGCAATTAAGTCCCAACGGCTCCAAAACATCTTTAACGGCTAGAAACAATTACAAACACATTCCAACATATAAAATGAAGTTCAAGACACTTGAAGAAGTTGACACAACACCTATCCAAACATTAATCATCATGAGAAAAGATTTCATTCTTTATTCTTCATTTTCACTTGTAAATATGGTTTTTTAGTGAGCTTAATCTTTAAACACCCTTCCTTTGAAAGGTTTCTTGTTTACATTCTTTTATCCTTTAAAAAAAAAGGGTTGGTTTCTAGTTTAACCATTGAAAACTAGGGAGTTGTAAAAGGTTACTCTTGAGCCTAGAAAAAGAAAGAACAAATTAGTGAATTTGTTAGAAATCCTTAGTGTAGAGCTAAGCTAGTGGATGTAAACTTCATTGAAGAGGCTGAACCACTCTAAATACTTGTGCAAATTTTATCTTTTCTCTCCATACTCCCATAATTTTATTTATCCAATTCACCCCCTCTTGGTATTTCTTTGGTTGATCGATAGAGCATCATAAATCCCAAAAAATTGCCTACCCATCAATTTCTCTTAGTTAACCATGTTTGAGCTTATTCCCCTTCTTTGTTTTTATCACATTTTAAAAAACCCGAACCTTTTTGTTTATCTCTCTTTTCTACCCTTATCAGGGCAAGAGAACGAGATAGTCGATGTATGATCATGGTCCACAAGAGAAAAATAAAAAAAAAAAGGAAAAAATAGTTAGAAAAAGAAAAAGAAAAAAATAGTTTGAAAAAAAGATTGTTTGATGTTTTGTTTCATATTTTGCATCCCTTTTATTTACTTTGTTTATTTTGTGGAAATTTGATATAATTATTTGTGAGTCTCTTGTCTTGATCTTTAGCCATATTTTTGTCTTTCTCCCTACCTTTACCTAAGCCTCGTTACAACATATTCAAGGCCCTTTGATTATTTCATCTTGTTCTAATTAGTAGTGATGATTTGATTTTCTTACAAGCTTATGGTAATATCATGTTCGGCTCCGACTTTTAGCGTTTTTACACCCAAAACACATTGAGTGAATTGAGTGAATCTTTGTGAGCTGTTAAGTTAGATTGAATTGAGATTGATGGATGAATGTATATCATGATTTTACTTAACTTGATCCTAGTTGTGCTTTCCAATTGATTGATATCTTGATTTGGATGATTATTGTGAACTTGATTGCATGGTTTCATATGATATGAGACGAGACGAAGAAAGGTAAACGAAGATTTTAACTTGTTTGATTGAAGCACGCTTGAAGATAAGCAGGAGATAAGTGAGGGGGAATTTGATGATTGTTTTATTTTGTACATATTTAATTGATAATTAATCATTGTTTTTTCATTGATGTTGTTGATTTGAGCTATTTTTATTCGATTTTATGCAGGACTTTTAATTTCCAGGAAACAACATTAAAAGAGCAAGTTTGTAGTTTATTTTTATTTTCTAGAATCAAGGTTGAACTCATATGCGTGATGGTGTCTGATGTGGAAGATTCTGACGGTCCAATCAGCAGTAGTTTCCACAAGGAGATCCAGTCAGCATTCTCTAGAAAGACGAACGAGCGACAATTTCTTAGGATTTAAGTTTACATTTGAATTCAAAACGAATATTTGGGAATTATGTTTTTATGATTATCCTTAGTTATTTTATTTTATTTAGGTTATTTAAAAGCTATAAATACCCCTTATGATAATTGATGAGTGTTTAAAATCGTTAATCTTTGCTCGTTATTTCTTCAATTTTGTGGAATTATTGCCGCTGAATTGGTTGTGCTATACTTGTTTTTGAACAGGTCCTTATTTTCCAGAATTTATGACAAAACAGGCGAATTCTGCATTTTTTTATTATTTGGTCACGGTTGGAGACATGGGCACGACTCTGGGCACAACGCGGTCTGATGTGGTGGTTTCTAGAAGGTCCAGTCAGCGATGGCTTCTAGAAGACTTTCTCCGAACGCTTTCTGGAAGATTGACGAGCAGAGTTGCATTAGGAGACTAGTTTAAGTTTGAATTTAAATTACAAACAATTATCTTTAGGATTATTTTATTTGTTTTATTTGTTTATCCTTTAGGCTTTGAGAGACTATAAATACCCACTTGGGGTAAGCCTAAACTCAGCATTCGGATTACAATCTTCTTTTCTCTCTAGTTTTTATAAAAGATTTCCCTTTTTACTTTTCAAGTTCTTTTCATTTTTCTTTCATTTTTCAAGCTTTGTTTTCAAAATGCTAAGTATGACTTTTGTCATGCTTAGCTAAACTTTTCATAAGCCGAGAGCTGTCGCGATGACTCAATTCCATCGGGAGAATTGAAACAGACCCTTAATATCTTCGGAATATCTCTCTCAATCTATGCGCTTATTTTCCAAAATCAAAACAGTTTTCAAAATCAAAGATTGACTTTGTTCAAGAGGTTGTTGCGATTAAATGTGTGGGAGGAAGATTCGGCTTATAGAAAGCAATTCCACTTCCTGGGAACACACTTGCCGAGATAGCTTCGCCAAGAGGGAATTGAGATCGAAATTGACGGTTATCGAACCAACAATCCGAGTCGGACGCCACGAACTTAAACGGTAATTGATCTATGACAATTGATGTTGTTAGAATCAATTACCAAAGTCGGAATCAAAGATTGCCTTGGGTATTCGGTATACAAGATAGAGTCACGGGGATAGCCCTTGTAGACAAAGTAACCGACGTGAATCCCGAAGAGAAAATCTTATTCTATGATCTAAAGGAAATTGAGTCAAAGCGAAACTTGAGGCTACTTTTAACGTATTTATTCACAATCTTCATCTTCTTATTTTTACTTTAATTGCTTTTATTTATTTAATCGCTTTTATTATTTTAATATCTTTTTACCAAAATCCCCCCATTTTTACTATTTCACGCCTGGTATAAATAAATCAGACTAAAAATTATAATTTTCTAAGTCTCTGTGGAATCCACCCTTACTTCTCTTTACTACGTATTTCCTTTATTTATTTATTGAGAATAAGGAATTTATTTTGACATCCAAAATGAAAGTTGTCAAATTGGTGCCGTTGTCGGGGACTTCGTCAAAGTTACTAATTTTTGTTTTCTTTTGATTTATGACCAGGTCTAATCCGGAGCATTAGTGGAGTACGACCCAGAGATTGAAGCCAAAGCTAGGAGACTCCACGCACAGACGCTTCGGGAAAGAAGGAGACAACAAACAAATCTAGAAGAATAAACAAGTGCCTTTGAGCATTGATTTTCCCCAAGGCGAAACTCCATACCAGTTGAAAACTGACCTTATTCATCTCATCCCTATATTCTGCGGATTACCGAACGAGGATCCACACAAACATCTCAAGGAATTTCATATGGCCTGCTCCAACATGAGATCACAGGGAGTAATCGAGGACCAAATAAAACTTAGAGCTTTTCTTTTTTCCTTAGCCGAATCGGCTAAGGAGTGGTTATTTTATCTTTCTCTTAATTTTGTTACTACATGGGCTCAAATGACTCGACTTTTTCTTGAGAATACTTGGAATCAAGTAGCTTGATGGAGAGTCACTTTACGACTACTGGGAGCGGTTTAAGAAGTTATGTTCTATTTGCCCACAACATGGGTTAACCGAACAAACACTCCTTCAATACTTTTATGAAGGATTATCTCCCCTGGAAATAAAGATGATCGATGCTGCCAGTGGTGGAGCCTTGGTGAATATGACTCCTACTAAGGCTAGAGACTTAATATCGACGATGGCTGTAAATTCCCAACAATTTCGCACAAATAATGAACCTTCTCGAAGGGATCATGAGATAAGTTCATCTTCCTTAGAAAATAAAATAGACAAGTTAACTGAAGTTGTAAACTCTCTTGTTGCAGGAAAGACATGACAAAACCGATTATGTGGAATATATGCATTACCTGATCATCCAACAGACGGTTGTCCATTGATTCAAGACGACGCAACAACTCAAGTCAACGCAGTCGGAAACTTTCCTGGACCTCCCCAAAGAGCTTATAACTCTTACGGTAATACAAACAACCTAGGATGGAGGGATCATCCGAACTTCAGTTACGCTCAGAACCCGAGACCAAACCAAGGCTATCAAGCGAGACCTCTACCACTACAACAACCGCAGAAGTCATCATTAGAATCGATTGTCGAGAGGTTAGCACTTTCCCAGGAAAAATTTCATACTCGAACTGAAGCACACTTCTAAGATATGGACAAACAAATAAGCCAACTAGCTCAAACCATGAGCCTCTTGGAATCACAAGGTAAACTTCTATCTCAAACTGAAGTAAACCCGTGGGAGAATGTCAGCTCCATAACTCTTCGGAGCAGTACAGTAGTGGCACCACCTGTTCTATCGAACAAAGTGACCCAGAAAGAGAAGAAGACTGATGATTCAAGGTCCCAAGAAGGAAATAACGAAGAACAAATAGACGACCCAATGCCATCTCCCTATGACGTGTCACCGCCTTTTCCGTCGAGGTTAGTCAAAAGGGATAAAAAGCTGAGGAAAAAGAAATATTAAACGTACTTTGGAAGGTGGAAGTTAACATACCTTTCCTCGAGGTTATCCGGAAGGTTCCAAGGTATGCCTGGTTTTTTGAAAGATCTCTGTACGACCAAAAGGAAGCTTACCGGGGTCAAAAAAGTGAACTTAGGAGTAAACGTCTCAGCGATGCTCCAACGAAAGTTACCATCCAAACTAAAGGACCAAGGTATGTTTGTAATCCCTTGTAAAATTGGAAAAGTTGAGATAAAACGAGCAATGTGTGATCTTGGTGCATCAATTAATGTAATGCCTCTATCTGTTTATAAAATGGTTACTAACGATCCTTTAAAGGATATAAAGATTTCGATACAGCTTGCTGACAGATCAGTGATCTATCTAGAAGGACTTTTAGAGAATGTATTGGTGGAGGTAAACGACTTGATATTTCCTGCCGATTTTTATATAATCGACATGGAGAATGATCGCACGAGCACATCATCTGATATCCTTTTGGGGCACCCTTTGCTAAGCACTGCAAATACAAAACTTGACGTGAGGAGTGGAATTTTAACTATGGAATTCGTCGGTGAGGTCGTTAAATTTGACGTATATAAGGCAATGCGATATCCTGATAAAGTGGAAAGTTTAAATTCTGTCGATTTAGTTGATTATTTGGCTGATGAATTTTTAAGGACTAATTTTTCCTTTGATATATGCAGGGAGCTAGAGGATCATGATGAAAACATGAGTTCCGACCACATCGAGTTGAATTTGATTTCTTCGAAGCCTAAAGTCTTACCTTCTGTTTTGTAGGCACCCGAAGTTGAACTGAAACCGTTGCCTAATCATTTGAAATACGCCTTCCTTGGAGAAAATAACACTCTGCCAGTAATCATATCAAGAAAGTTATCTGAGGAGGAGGAAGGAGATTTAATCACTGTTTTGCACCAATACAAAGAGGCTATAAGATGGACCATCGCTGATATAAAAGGGTTGAGTCCATCTACTTGTATGCATAAAATTAAAATTGAAGAAGGCGCAAAACCAACACGTGAAGGTCAACGCCGGCTAAATCTACCAATGATTGAAGTGGTAAAAAAAGATAAAAACTCCTAGATGCAAATATTATATATCCAATTTCAGATAGAAAATGGGTAAGTCTAATACATGTAGTTCCTAAAAAACAGGAGTTATTGTGATAGAAAATTCTGAAGGAGAAATTGAACCAACACGAGTTCAGAATGGATGGAGAGTCTGCGTCGATTACAGGAAGTTGAACTCTTTAACTCGAAAAGACCATTTTCCTCTTCCGTTCATAGATCAAATGATAGAACGATTAGCCGGTAAATCTCAATATTGTTGTCTTGATGGATTTTTAGGTTTCTTCCAGATTCCAGTAGCACCTGAAGATCAAGAAAAGACGACGTTTACATATCACTTCGGCACCTTCGCTTATCGACGTATGCCTTTCGGACTCTGCAATGCACCTGCCACATTCCAAAAGTGTATGATTAGTATTTTTTTTTGATTTTATTGAGAAAGGTATTGAAGTCTTCATGGACGACTTCACTATTTACGGTAATTCATTCGATGAGTGTCTATTAAACTTGAAAAATGTGTTACGTCGGTGCCTAGAATTTAACCTTGTTCTGAATTATGAAAAGTGTCACTTTATGGTTGATAAAGGTTTAATTCTATGACATATTGTTTCATCTAAAGGAATTGCGGTAGATAAGGCGAAAACCAATATAATACGTTCACTTTCTTAACCCACTACGGTGAGGGAAATTCACTCTTTCCTTGGTCATGTAGGTTTTTACTGTATATTCATTAAGGATTTCTCTAAGGTGGTGCAACTGCGAGCTATTACAGAAGGATAAAGCCTTCAATTTCGACCAACAATGCCAAGAATCATTCGACGTGCTAAAAGAGAAATTGGTCTTGGCACCCATAGTCCAACCACCAAATTGGGATTTCCCCTTCGAATTAATGTGTGATGCTTCAGATGGAAGTGTTGGGGTTGTGCTCAGACAAAAGATCAGGAAAGAACCTCACGTTATCTCTTATGCATCTCGTACCTTGGATTCTGCACAACGGAATTATTCAACAACCGAAAAAGAATTACTTGCTATTATTTTTGCATTAGATAAATTTAGATCATATCTTCTTGGCACTAAAGTTGTCATTTTCTCTGATCATACAGCCTTGAAGTACTTGCTCAGCAAAAAAGAGGCGAAACCACGACTAATTCGTTGGATCTTACTCCTCCAAGAGTTTGATCTGAAAATCAAGGACAAAAATAGATGTGAGAACTTAGTGGCCGATCACTTAAGTCGGCTTCCAATCACTACAGTGGATCCTCCCATTCGTGAAGAATTTTCGGAGGAAAGCTTGATGATGGCGCAAGCGTCAATACCTTGGTTCACAGATATAGTCAATTACTTAGCTACAAGTAAATTGCCATCTGATTTAACGAGAGCTGAAGTAAACCGTATTAAAAGAGAATCTCGTTTCTCCATTTGGGATGATCCGTATCTTTGGAAGCATTGTTCAGACCAGGTAATTAGGCGATGTGTTCCTGTAAGCGAGGTAAGCTCAATTTTAATTTTTTGTCATTCTTATTCGTGTGGTGGACACTTTGGACCGAAACGAACCGCTCATAAAATTCTGAAATGCGAATTCTTTTGACCTCATATTTTTTGTGACGCTTATTTTTTTTGCAAATCTTGTGATAATTGTCAACGTGCATGTAATTTGAGTCGAAGAAACGAAATGCCCCTTAATCCTATACATATATGCGAAATATTTGATGTTTGGGGACTTGACTATATGGGTCTATTTGTTTCTTCTTTTGGCAATTGTTATATAATCCTTGTGGTTGATTATGTTTTGAAGTGGGTAGAAGCTAAAGCCACTCGAAATAATGATGCAAAAACTACTGTTCAATTTCTAAAGAATTGTATTTTTTCCAGGTTTGGTACACCAAGAGCGATAATAAGTGACCGCGGCACACACTTCATCAACCGAGTAATTGATGTACTTATGAAAAAGTATGGAGTTAATCACAGGATTGCCACAGCTTATCATCCGCAAACGAACAAACAAACAGAAGTTTCAAACCGTGAAATAAAGATTATTCTTGAGAAAATAGTCAAACCAAATCGCAAATATTGGAGCTTGAAATTAATTGACGCTTTGTGGGCTTATCGGACCGCATATAAAGGACCAATTGCCATGTCGCCATATCGCCTTGTGTTTGGTAAGCCGTGCCATTTACTTGTCGAGCTAGAACACAAGGCATATTGGGTTGTAAAACAATGCAATATGGAGTTAGAAGTGGTTTGCGAAACACGGAAGTTACATATACAATAGCTTGAGGAAATCCGGAGAGATGTTTACGACAACTCCAAAATATATAAGGACAAAACAAAAGAATTCCATGATCGAAAAATTGTTTTTAAAATTTTTTCTATCGGACAAAAAGCTCTTCTTTTTAATTCAAAATAAAAACTTTTTGCAGGTAAACTTTGATCAAAATGGAGCGAACCTTATACGGTAACTGAAATATTCACTCATGGCGTAGTCAAAATTGAAGACAGTTCAGGCATTCGATTTAAAGTAAATGGACACAGGCTTAAACCGTATTATACGAATAGAGAAGTTTGCTTAATTGAAGATCTCGACTTGGAAGAACCCGAAACTTGAATCAGGTCATCGAGCTAACAACGTTAAACAAAGGCGCTTCATGGGAGGCAACCCATTGCTTTCGATTATGCTATATTTTTATTTTTATTTTTGTTTTTGTTTCGTCAAGCATGTTTAATTTATTTTTTATTTTTATTTTGCAGAAACCGAACATTTTTATTCAGACTTAAACGACAAAGAATTGAGAAAATTTCCATTCGAACAGTGCCAAATTCGGAACCTGCAGTGTAGTACACGATTGAACAAAGCAAGAAAAAAGAAAAGGAGAAGCCTGTGTGCACCGTTTCATTAACGGCGCACGTTAGCAAAACCCAATGGAGGCTTTGGCGTACGTTAGCAAAACCCAAAAACAATCTTCCCACCTCTTTTCTTCTTTTCTGCCGCCCACACTCCCCGCCCGGACATGCAATCTCAAATAGATGAAGTCCATGACCGACTCCACTCTATCGAGACGAACATCACCGAGATCCTCTCCTACCTACGTCCTAGCGCTTCTCATCGCGGCCGAGGCCTGTAGCCGCGGTCGACATTAAATCCGGAGAGTACTCTATTCCTTCTCTTGCACTTTAATTTTTTCGTTTTGTGGCAAAACGTTTTAAGTGAGGGGGAGTAGAGTGTAGGATTGAATTTCATCTTGCTTATCTTTATGTTTCGATGCTAGTATGTATTGATTGGATTTGTCAGAAACTTCATTAATTGTCTGTCTTGTTGAAAATTTTTGGAATGCTATGCTTGTTTGGGAACACATAATTGTTTAGGTTAGGATGTTCTTGATAGCGAATAACATGAATTATGATAAGTTAATGCTTTTGTGATATTTCATGCCTTTGTTGGTTGAAATGTGATTAGCTCAATGCATGAAATAATCTGGAGAGATTTGAGCCTTTACGAGCATATCATTTTCGCTCACATTTTGTTTGATTGAGTGTGTCGAATTTGGCATTGATATTCTAGAACCTCCATGTAGAATACTGTCGAGATTACACATGAACATGATGCTTAAAAAAGATTTGGACACCTTATGATTAACCATCTTGTTTCCCCACTAAATAGCCTACCCATGCGTTTTTCCCCTTAGTTAAACACTTTTGAGCCTATTCCTGCTTTTTTTTTTTCACCACATTTATAAACCCGAGCCTTTTTGTTTTATCCCTCTTTTCTACCTTTTTCAGGGCAAGTGAATAATTTTACCATTGTATGCTCCATTTAAAAAAATGTTGAATGCAAAAAAAAATAGCAGTTCGAAAAAAAATGTTGTTCGAAAAAAAAGAGAAAAAAAAGACATGAAAAAATGGAAAATAAAACAACAAAAGTGTGAAAAAAAAGAAAAAAAATCAAATGCATTTTGTTGTTTGACAATTAGTCTTTTATTCTTGGTGTGCTTAATATTTTAATGGAGTTGAAATTATCATTTGTTAGTTCCTTGCCTTGAATATTTAGCCATATATTTAGCCTTTTCCCCACCTTCACCTAAGCTCTGTTACAACCAATAAAAGACCCTTTGATTTATGCATCTTGTTCTTATTAGTAGTGGAGATTTAATTTACTTGCAAGCTTATGGTAATATCGTGTCGATTCTGACATTGAGCGTTTCTTTACCCCAAACACATTGAGTGATTTGAGTGAATCCCGGTAAGGTGTTGAGTTATGAGCATTGAGATTAATGAATGAATGGATATTACAATTGCACTTGACTTGTTCCAATTAGTGATGTTCAATTGATTGATTTCTTGACTTGAATAGTTATTGTGGTCTCTACCTTGCTTCTTTGAATGTGAAGCTTGACAAAGAATGGTAAATGAAATTTTTGACTAGTTTGATTAATCATACTTGAGGACAAGCATGAGATAAGTGAGGGGGAATTTGATGAGTGTTTAAAATCATTAATCTTTGCTCGTTATTTCTTCAATTTTGTGGAATTATTGCCGCTGAATTGGTTGGGTTATACTTGTTTTTGTACATGTCCTTGCTTTCCAGAATTTGTGACAAAATGGGTGAATTATGCATTTTTTTATTATTTGGTCACGGCTGGAGACATGGGCACGACACGGTCTGACGTGGCGGTTTCTAGAAGGTCCAGTCAGCGACGGCTTCTAGAAGACTTTCTCTGCACGCCTTCTGGAAGATTGACGAGCAGAGTTGCATTAGGAGACTGGTTTAAGTTTGAATTTAAATTAAAAAAAAATTATTTATAGGATTATTTTATTTTTTTCTTTGTTTATCTTTTAGGCTTTGAGAGGCTATAAATACCCACTTGGGGTAAGCCTAAACTCATCATTCGGATTGCAATCTTCTTTTCTTTCTAGTTTTTATAAAAGATTTCCCTTTTTACTTTTCAAGTTCTTTTCATTTTTCTTTCATTTTTCAAGCTTTGTTTTCAAATTGCTAAGTATGACTTTTGTCATGCTTAGCTAAACTTTTCATAAGCCGAGAGCTGTCACGATGACTCAATTCCATCGGGAGAATTGAAACAGACCCTTAATATCTTCGAAATATCTCTCTCAATCTCTGCGCTTATTTTTCAAAATCAAAACAGTTTTCAAAATCAAAGATTGACTTTGGTCAAGTGGTTGTTGAAATTAAATGTGTGGGAGGAAGATTCGGCTTATAGAAAGCAATTCGACTTCCTGGGAACACACTTGGCGAGAATTGACGTTGATGTTTATCGAACCAACAATTGATGATCTAAAGGAAATTGAGTCAAAGCGAAGCTTGAGGCTACTTTTACCGTATTTATTCACAATCTTCATCTTCTTATTTTTACTTTAATTGCTTTTATTTATTTTAATCGCTTTTATTATTTTAATATCTTTTTACCAAAATCTCCCCCATTTTTACTGTTTCACGCCTGACATAAATAAATCAGACAGAAATTTATAATTTTCTAAGTCCTTATGGAATCGACCCTTACTTCTCTTTAATACATATTTCATTTATTTATTGATTGAGAATAAGGAATTTATTTTGACATCCAAAACGACAGTTGTCAATAATGCTTACAAAAGTACTTGTATTCAATTTGTTTTTGTTTCATTTTTTTATAAAAGTTTTTCTTCCTTTAATCTTTGTTTTTACTTTAAGTCTTTACTTATTTTTTTAAAAATGATAAGTATGATTTCTATCATGCTTAACTAATTTTTTTCATTTAGCCAATGACTTAGCAATGACTCAATTCATATTGTGAGAATTGAAAAGTGTTGAAAATATTTTGATATTTCGATATAACAAATTAAGATAAATGAATTTTAAGATTTTCCAAAATATTTTCTAAGTATATTCGATATAATTATTCGAATATCAAATTATTACTCCAAATCTTTCAAATATCATTTTTAATCCTTACTCAAGTGTAAAATTAAGTTTTAAACTTAAAATAATTTCAAAACAATTTTACAAAATATTTCGAACCATTTCAAAACCAAAAATTCCATATTGCTCAGAGGGAACTGATTCCCCCCTAAGGGGGTACCAATTCCCCCTGAATGGTTTGGCTCCGAGAAAAACAGAATGCTCGGAGGGAACCAATTCCCCCCCAAGGGGGTACCGATTCCCCCTGTTTAACGGTCAAAATATTTGAATTTTACACTTAGGGAACCGATTCCCTATGAGGGGGGAACTGATTCCCCCCACGCTCCAAGCAGAAATATTAATTGTTTTCACACTTAAACGGCTCCAATAACTTCATTAATGATCCCCAACATTCAGAAGTGATTCAAGGTGTATTTAAACAAGCTTAGAAGCCATTTATCAACAACAAGAAACAACAAGCAACAAGAAATCATAGAGAAACAAGAGAGAAAGCATCAAATACCAAGTTTGTGCAAATCAAGCCAATTTTCCTTTCAATATTCATTTTGCTTTCAAGAACACCATTTGTGCTCATTTGTAATTATTTTTTAGTGTTCTTTTCTTGTTCTAGAATTGTGCAAACATCTTACCTTGTGAGGTTTTCCTTGTAAGTTTGCAAATTTGTGTATTTCTCTTTGAAAAAGAGTGTACTCAAGAATTTGGGGTTTAATTCTTAAGGGAGTTGTAAGGTTACTCTTTGTCCTCAAAAGAAAGAACAAATTAGTGAATTTTTTGGAAAATCCTTAGTGTGGATAGCTAAGGTAGTGGACGTAGACTTTGGTTGAGAAAGTCGAACCACTCTAAATCGTTGTGCAAATATTTTTAATTTTCTGCAAAAGCTTCCACCAAAATTTTAATTGTCAATTCACCTCCTCTTGGCCATTTCCATAAATTGATTAACTCAATAATTGGTATCAGAGCCTAACTCATTTGAAGGTTTAATCGCCTCTTGAGTCGATTCGGGAAGAGTTACATCGATAATCAAAGTCATCGATGGCGTCCACTTCCGGTTCATTCTCCATGGAAGAATCCAGACCAAATGACGTGTCTCCACACTTCAATAGAATAAATTATATTCGTTGGAAGAAGCTTATGATGATATTTATCCAAACATTTGATATGAAAGCTTGGATGATGATCAAGAAAGGATATTCTTCTCCTACAAAGAAAGCAAAGAAGTGGAGTGATCAAGAACGAAAGAAAGCTCAACAAAACACAAAGGCTATGCACATGTTGTGTTGTGCAATTGATCCTAACGTATTTAAAGGAGTTTCTTCTTGTTAAAATGCCAAGGAGATGTGGGATAAGCTTGAGGAGATCTATAAATACAAGGAAGAAGAAGAACCAATAAAGATGATGTCTCTATTAGCTCTCACAGAGCCAAAGGTATATTCCAACTCAAATAGATTAAATTCAAAATCTTTTAATGAGTTAAAGATGCTTATGATGAATTATTTTTGGAGTTTGAGACCATGAACTCCAAATATAAAAATCTAATTTCTAAATTTATTGCTAAAAATGATCTTCTTTTGAAAGCTAAAACAGACTTGGAAAATCAAAATGAAATGTTGAGAAAGGAGTAAGAGCTTTCAAAAATAAAATCTGAAAACTTTGAAAAAGAAATTTTTTAAATTAAACAAACTTCTTCTAGAAACGAAAATGGATTTTGAAAATCAAAATGAAATCTTGAAAAAGGATTTAGAGCTTTTAGAAATGAAATTTGAAAGTATTGAAAATGAAAATTTCGATTTGAAAGTTAAGCTTGAATGCTTAACAAAAGAAAAAGAGATCATTTTAAATAATTCATCTAGTTCAATAATGACAATATGTTCACATTGTCATTATCATGGTCATAAGGAACATACTTGTCCTTTAAAGAAAGGAAAACGATTTAAATTAGACAAGTATGGGTTCCAAAAGGAACAAGAGGCATTGAAACTAATGTTCAAGGATCCAAAGCAATTTGGATACCAAAATCTACTTAAATGTCTCTTGTAGGTGTGTGGGAGCAATGGTGATGAAGATGATGATATTCAAGATACTCTAGCCACACATGAAAAATGAATGGGTAACCTCTAAACTTAATGTTTTTATTTTATTTGGTTGCTCATTTAGTTTATGCATGCATGAGGTTTTAAATGTTGAATAATTCTAAATGATTATGTTTTATCTCATGTATGTTGAAAAATATTGTATGATGAACATAGTAATTTTTGGTAATGTTTTATAAACTCTAGTTCATCATATTAATTTTTTTGGTCAAAATTGTTTTTTAAAATGTAATTGAAATCTCTTTAACAATTGATATCGATTTTTCAAGAACTTTGGTTTTACAAAATTTTGACCTTAAATTTTTTCTTAATGTTAATGCATAGATTTTTTTTAATATTATAAAGTTTTAATGCATAACATTTTCAAAAACTTTATGCATGTGCTTTTAATCTCGATAATCAACATTGCATAATGTTTTGTATGTGAATGAATTAAAGCATAATCCGATTATATAAATTTGACAAAAGATACAATGTCTTATTTTTAAATTAAGTGTTTGCAAAATTGATTGACATTGCATCTATTTTGATCATGCTTGTTGGTCATAGAATATGAAACATTTACATGGTGCATTTAGACTCTATAGAAATGACTAATTTATGCCTAGTTGCTAAGGATGAGCATGATAGTTGGTTATGGCATAGGAGACTAGGACATGCTAGCATGAGTGTTTTGCAACGGTTAGTTCAAGGAGAATTGGTTCGAAGGCTGCCTAAACTAAAATTTGATAATGATAAAATCTGTGATGCTTGTGCTAAAGGAAAATAAAAGCGAGTTTCTTTTTAAATCCATTAATGATTTGTCAACTAGTAGAGTATTACAATTGATCCACTTACATCTTTTTGGGCCATCTAGAACTACTAGCTTGGGTAGAAAACAATATGCATTTGTCTTGGTAGATGACTATTCTAGATATACCTGGGTTCTATTCTTAAGTACTAAAGATGAAGCATTATAAAAATTCATCACGTTTTCAAAAGTAATCCAAAACGAAAAAGGTTACTCTATAACTAGTGTTAGGAGTGATCATGGAACTGAGTTTGAAAATCTTGGATTTACTAAGTTTTGTAATTCTAATCGTATTAGCCATAATTTTTCAGCACCTAGAACCCCTCAACAAAATGGAGTTGTTGAGAGGAAAAATAGAACTTTAGAAGAAATGGCTAGAACCATGCTTTGTGAAAACAATTTGCCAAAGTATTTTTGGGCGGAAGCCACAAATACCGCTTGTTATGTTATTAATCGAGTAATGATTAGGCCTATTTTTAAAGAAAACTCCATATGAACTTTTCAAAAATAAAAAGTCTAACATTAGTTATTTTCATCTTTTTGGATGTAAGTGTTTTTGTTTTAAACAACGGTAAAGACAATCTTGGCAAATTTGATGCTAAAAGTGATGAAGGAATTTTTCTGGGTTATTCCTTAAATTTTAAAGCTTATCGAGTATTTAATAAAAGAACTTTGGTTGTAGAAGAGTCTATACATGTTGTTTTCGATGATAATCTCCTTCCGAGGAAGGATTCTTGTTTGAATGATGATGTAGGTATTATAAATACAAATAACGTTAGACATGACGTTGGAGAACCATCATAAAAAAAAGAAATGAAAGATGAGGAAACTCATGATCCTCTAGAGAATCCAACTATTGAAGAAAGAGAAGTATCTTATCCAAGAGAGAACAACTATGTCAAGGATGGTGAGATTATAGGTGATCCATCCAAAAGGGTAACAACTCGATCTTCTCTTAGAAATATTTTTAATTATGTTGCATTTATCTCATGCATAGAGCCTAAGAATATTAAAGAAGAATTAAACGATGAACATTGGATTATGGCTATGCAAGAAGATTTAAATCAATTTGAGAGAAGTAAAGTATGGACATTAGTTGAAAGGTCTAGTAATAAATCTATTGAAGGTACTAGATGGGTATTTAGGAATAAGCTTGATGAGAGTGGTAATATAGTTAGAAATAAGGCTAGACTTGTTGCTCAAGGGTATACTCAAGAAGAGGGCATAGACTATGATGAAACATACACTCTTGTAGCTAGGATGGAAGCAATTAGAATGTTATTAGCATTTGCATGTTTTCATGAATTTAAATTATGTCAAATGGATGTTAAAAGTGCATTTTTAAATGGTTTTATAAAAGAAGAAGTGTTGTGGAACAACCTCCAGGTTTTGAAGATTCAAAATTTCCGGATCATGTTCTTAAATTGAAAAAAGCACTTTAAGGTTTAAAACAAGCTCCTAGAGCTTGGTAAGAAAGATTGTCAAACTTTTTAATTGAAAAAGGTTTTTCAAAAGGGAAGGTTGACACTACATTGTTTTTAAAGCATAAAGGTAAAGATTTATTAGTAGTTCAAATTTATGTTGATGATATAATATTTGGTTCTACTAATGATGTTCTTTGCCAAGAATTTTCTAAGCTAATGCAAAGCGAATTCGAAATGAGCATGATGGGGGAGCTCTCATTTTTCTTGGGACTCCAAATCAAGCAAAGAAAAGATGGCATCTTCATCAATCAAGCTAAGTACGTCAAAGATATGCTCAAGAAGTTTGGACTGGAAAATGGCAAGCCTCATGACACTCCAATGAGCTCTTCAACAAAGCTTGAGTTAGATGAAGGAGGTAAATGTGTAGATGTTAAATTATATAGGTCAATGATTGGATCTTTACTTTATCTAACTGCAAGTAGACCAGACATTATGTTTAGTGTTTGTTTATGTGCTAGATTTCAATCATGCTCTAAGGAATCACATTTACTAGCTGTTAAAAGAATCTTTAGATACCTTAAGGACACTCCTAGTTTAGGACTTTGGTATCCTAGAGACTCTAGTTTTAGCTTGCATGCCTTTTCTGATGCAGATTATGGAGGATGCAAATTAGATAGGAAAAGCACCTCTGGTACTTGTCAATTCCTTGGAAATATGCTGATTTCTTGGTTTTCAAGGAAATAAAATTATGTTGCATTATCTACCACTGAAGCCGAATACATTTCAGCTGGTAGTTGTTGTGCACAAGTTTTATGGATGAAACAACAACCTTTTGATTATGGAATTGAAGTAGGTATCATTCCTATCAAGTGTGACAATACTAGTGCTATTTCTCTCACTAAAAAACTCATCCAACACTCTAGAACTAAGCATAATGAAATAAGACATCATTTTATTAGAGACCATGTCACTAAGGAAGATGTAGTTCTAGAATTCGTTGATACTTTGCATCAATTAGCGGATATCTTTACAAAACCTTTAGACAAGGAACGTTTTTGGATACTTAGGAGAGAATTAGGTTTAACTGACCTATCTTCACTTAGTGTTTAAAATAAATTTAGCACTTTTAAGAATAAATGAAAAATGCATATAATAGTAATTTTTTATTGCATTCATTGCTTTTAGTTAGGGGGAGTTTATGATTCTTGGTGAAAATTAACTTTATGTTCAAATAATTTTTAATGATAAATTTGATTGATTGAACATAATTAATTTTCAATATATGAGTTGTCAATATCACTAGAGAAAATTAATTTAGCATTTTGAGTGTTTAAAAATCAAATTTTAGCATTTTAGTGCAGAGAGAATCAATACCCACCTTGAAGGGTAACCGATTCCCCCCACAGGGGAATCGATACCCCCTGAGGGTTCTGGTTTTATAGGGCAGAACCCGTATGTTTTGCTCAAAACCCTCTTCTCTTCTTTCTTCACGCAAATAACTCTCTCCATCTCTTAAATCTCCATTTTGCCTCAAATCAACATTTTTAATCGGAATTCTCTTTAAATATCATCTCCTAAACCTGTTGAAATCATCAAAATCGTGCAAACTTCATCTAATCTCACTCAAATCTGAAATTCTTCAAGGTATTTTTCTAAAACTTCTATTTCATCAATTTTTGATTTTAGAACTAGTTTTAATTAGTTCTAGGTTGAACTTTAGATCGGGCATTGATTGTTTAATGATTATAAACTAGATTTTACAACTAATTTCATCAAAAACACAAGAATTTTCCAAAGTTCTTTGAAATTTTCGAAATAAAAAAATGTTTTTCAAATTATTGTGTTTTGATTGAATTATGTTGTTGTTATGAAAACTATACATATATTGACTCTCAAAACATTATTTTTCAATAGATTTCAAAAACTTTGCCCATTAGGATTGGTATAAAGAACCTTGAAATATTGAGGACTCAATTGAGTTTTGGGATTGATTATTTTGCATACATATGTTTTTAAAAATGCAGGTTATCTTTCCATTCCGATTATCTTAAATCATGTCTCATAAACGTTCTAGGGCCTCCTCTAGTCGTTCTAGCCAACCTCCAAACTCACCTCCAAATCCTCCACCTATCCCACAAATTCCTATTCCTAATCCCGATGATCCAAACATGACCATTCGTAATTCTTGTTTCAATGAACCCGGTCGTAAACAAAATCTCTACTATAGGTTTTGTCAATACTTTGAGTCCTACAAAATCTGGGAAGAACGTATCCCATCTCTTAAAGTCATGCTAGACATCAATTTTCGTCATCTTCCTACTCTTCATGAGTGGAAATTTGACAAACTCTTCGAGCTTGAACCAATTGTCTACCATCAACTTGTTCGTATCTTCTACTCTAATGTCGTTTGCATTAAAAACCGAGAGGAAACCTTAACCATAGGGATCCGATCCTATCTTCTAGGACGATTCTTTTATCTTGACTCGGAATCCATTGCCAAATCATTAGGATTAGATAATGAAGGGTTAGACAATGAAAAACTTACGGTAGGATCTCAGTATAAGCGAAGGGATAGTGCAAGTGTTCTAGACCTTCATGACCGTTTTCTTCACCTAATGATCTCTTGGTGGTTTCGACCATCCGGGGGCCGTTACTCTACTCTTCGCGCCTTAGATCTATTTTGGCTTCATTGTGTCCAAAATAATCTTAAAATTAACCTTCCATAAATTATTTTTGTTGAACTTGTCGAAACCGTAAATATTGTTCCCAATAAGAAATTGTGTTCTTCTTTAGTTTACGGTTGTATTCTTAGTAATCTGTTTAAGAAGACTGGGCTTAGAGTTGGTCTTGATGCTTCCTTTCCCCTCAAAAACCAAATCAATCTATTCTCTTTAACTAAACCGAGATGGAAGATCAATGAAGAAACTGATCTTTGGGTTCGAACCAGTGAGCAACTGCCTGAAGTTGACGACTCTGACGATGAACCAGAACAACACGAGGAACAAGCACATTCAGAGGATTAAATGCCTCCATACTTTCGATCCTTTATGGAGACATTCGATTTCTGATATGCTTCCATGGATTCTCACTTCACTTCCATAGAATCTCATTTATCCACAATGGGAGCTCAACAATTGGAAATTCTCCGGGAGATGCGCACAAACAACGCTTCTATGAATGAACGCATTGATGCACTCTCACATGAGATGGTCGCTATGCGAGCTCATTTTCCTCCTCCCGATCCTCCTACGGATGCTTGATTCTGTGTTATGCTTTAGTACTTTGAACTTAAAGCTTATTGTTTCAACATTTTGATGTTCATGGATTGTTTTATTTTGGGTGTTTGAATTTGTTGGATAATTGGATATTTGAACTTACATGCTTATATATTTGGTTTGATTTTCACTTTCATTTTGAGCTTAATGTTTATTTTTGCATCATTTACATATTAGTTGCATTATGACCAATTTTTTGCCATGTCACATTGTTTATGAATATTGATTATGAAGCTAATGGCTAACGTTTCTCTTGATTGTGTTCTTAGCAGCTTAAGCTATATCTATTATAATCAATTGGCTAAGTACTTTTCAAAACCTTGTTTACAATTCTTTTAAAAAAATTGATTTAACAAAAAGGGGGAGAAATATGTTAAAAGTGAGAAGTGTTAGAGTAAGAGGGAGTAATTTCAAAACTTGATTTCAAAATCTTAAAATTACTAAAATGTTTTGTTATATCAAGAAGGGGGAGATTGTTGAAAACATTTTGATATTTCGATATAAAAAATTAAGATAAATGAATTTTAAGATTTTCCAAAAGATTTTCTAAGTATATTCGATATAATTATTCGAATATCAAATTATTACTCCAAATCTTTCAAATGTCATTTTTAATCCTTACTCAAGTGTAAAATTAAGTTTTAAACTTAAAATAATTTCAAAACAATTTTACAAAATATTTCGAACCATTTCAAAGCCAAAAATTCCAAATTGCTCAGAGGAAACTGATTCCCCCCCAAGGGGGTACCGATTCCCCCTTGAATGGTTTGGCTCCGAGAAAAACAGAATGCTCGGAGGGAATCGATTCCCCCCCAAGGGGGTACCGATTCCCCCTGTTTAACGGTTGAAATATTTGAATTTTACACTTAGGGAACCGATTCCCTATGAGGGGGAACCGATTCCCCCCACGCTCCAAGCAGAAATATTAATTGTTTTCACACTTAAACGGCTCCAATAACTTCATTAATGATCCCCAACATTCAAAAGTGATTCAAGGTGTATTTAAACAAGCTTAGAAGCCATTGATCAACAACAAGAAACAACAAGCAACAAGAAATCATAGAGAAACAAGAGAGAAAGCATCAAACACCAAGTTTGTGCAAATCAAGCCAATTTTCCTTTCAATATTCATTTTTCTTTCAAGAACACCATTTGAGCTCATTTGTAATTATTTTTTAGTGTTCTTTTCTTGTTCTAGAATTGTGCAAACATCTTACCTTGTGAGGTTTTCCTTGTAAGTTTGCAAATTTGTGTATTTCTCTTTCAAAAAGAGTGTGCTCAAGAATTTGGGGTATAATTCTTGAGGGAGTTGTAAGTACTCTTTGTCCTCAAAAGAAAGAACAAATTAGTGAATTTGTTGGAAAATCCTTAGTGTGGATAACTAAGGTAGTGGACGTAGACTTTGGTTGAGAAAGTCGAAACACTCTAAATCGTTGTGCAAATATTTTCAATTTTCTGCAAAAGCTTCCACCAAAATTTTAATTGTCAATTCACCCCCCTCTTGGCCATTTCCATCAATCGATTAACTCAACAAAAAGAACTTAATATATTCGAATACCATTCTAGATTTTCTACAAACTTGGATTTGCTATTGGTATTTCCTTTAAAAAAAACTTAACACTTTTATTTCAAAAAGTCGGAGTTGGTCTGAATGTTGTTTTGATTTAAAGTTGGGAGGAAGAATCGACTGATAACAAGTTTGACTTCCTATGATCACACTTAGTGGTAGTCCACTAAGGGAAATTGAGATCGAATTCGATTCTCATTGAGACAACATAATCCGAGTCGTGCTTTTCTAGCTCATAAAATTGTTTTGGTGCTAACGGCGATAGCCGTAGTTAGTCCAAATAATGACTAAATTTCAAAGATTAACTTGTGAATATCGGTTTACTAGAGAGAAAAGTAAATTAAAAGGGTTGAGCCTTGTAGACCGTAATTGGCATGAATCCCGGAGTAAAATCTATTTCGATGCTCAAAATGAATTGAGGCAAAACGAAGTTTGAGGCTATTTTTCATCATTATTGCTTTCAACTATTATTTTCACTTTTTTGTTATTTCTTTACTTATTTCATTTTACTTAGTTTTTATTACCAAATACCATTTTTCTTTTTACGATAGTTTCTCTGGATCATAACCAACACAATTCGACGTTAGAAATTTCTAAGTCTCTGTGGATCAACCTTTTCTTCTCTGTACTACGTTTCGATTTATTTTATTTGAGAAAAAAAAGGATATTTTATTTGACAATATACGACGCTTCCAATGAGTTTTTCTAACGCAAAAGCATCATTTTTTTCAATTTCTTGGTTTGAGTTAATAATCACGTTTCAAACGTGAAATTTTTAGCTAAAAATGAGTTGTTTGGGAATGTTTTTGCGTTTCAAACGACATCTTAGGCCAAAAACACTTCCATAAGTATTTCCAAACAACCTTAAGCCTAATTATAAATATAGTTGTAAAAAATACAAATTAAAGATCATTTCACATACCTTAATCATATGCTTTTATAACATAATGTTCCCAAGCTTTATAGTAAATAAAAATGTTCCCAAGTTTTTTCCCTTTTCAAAACTGAAAATAAAGCAGAAAAGTGAATAATAATGGAGAAAACATAAGAACTATGTGAAAAGAATGAGCCGTAAAAGCCCCAGAATGAGTGGAATCTGGCATGGAAGGAGAATTGGCGGCCATTGTAGTGATCTTCATCTTTATGCCCTGGTCGCAATGGCCTAATATTCCACAAGCGAAGTAACAAGTGCCCACCTTGTTGAGTTTCATGACATCGTTTTTGTAGGTAGGATAGTCACCCCTTTAAAATTTAAAATTATCATATATTTTTTATTGAAAATCTATTTTCATCCTTCTGAAATTTTATAAGTTCATCTCTTCCTAAAATTCTAAGTTTTTGAACCTCATAAACTTATCGACCAGATCGTTTATAATGACTGCAACGTAATGTAACGAATGTTGTAGTAGTATCAATGGTGAACAGAGTTGATTAAAGCACATTATATTGAGATTGATATATATGTGTAAAATAAGTCATAGAAACTTGGAGTTTAAACAAAGCTAAGATGGTGATCTGTTCATCAATGGGGCCTTTTCTTGTAAGCAAAAATATTCTAAACAGAATATCATAGAAGCTGGAAGCCTGTAAACCACTATTCATATTTTTAAACAGAAGTTACTAACATGTGTATATATAATACTTTTCATAAGCCATGTATTTTCTGTAATGCTTTTTACATTGCCTTGAATCTGAAAATCCAATATGTAACTATGGTTCCCCGAGACTTCGTTAAATCCAACAAAACTTTTACCTTGCGAGAACGATCTCTGGGACTCGAGTTCCAGGCTTCTTCAACCTAAGTGCCGGGATATCGATGGGAACTAAGGATTATAATTTACGTCCATTGCAGGGTTCATTTTCTTCTTCCTCTCATTAAAGCTACCGCACGAAACCAAGCTAGGAAGGCAACGTTGCGTAGACCTAAGAGGTTTCTCCTTAAGCATAAGGTTATCTCCATACGCAGTCCTTTCACTACTGCACCGGGAGTTAGCTCGAGAGATACGAGGAGTGCCATCGGCAGATTTCGGAGGTAGTACGTCTTGGATTGTTGGTTTGACTTTTAGCTTTCCATTGGCAGTGTCCTGGTTGATCAAGGTATTCAGCTCGTTGACATCGTGATCTTCTTTAGTGTTGTCACGGAATAGATCGACCAGCTTCTTTTTCTTTCCTAGGGATATTTCCGAAGCTGAACCGGAAGATCCTTCTTCAGTGGCCTTGTAAATTCTTGGTGCCCCGGCAGAGAAGCTATTATGATGAACAGGGGTGTTACCACGAGATGGAGTGAAATCTGCTCACAGATGTACAACATTTGGATCAGACAATAAAGATCAGAAAAACATGTTAACTAGAAACCAATTTCTGAAATCCAAAAAAAGAAAACAGAGAATGGCAATGGAGATAGCACAATGATATTCCAGCATTAGTAAACAGAGATGTCGATGTTTTACTCATTAAACACCCAAGGAACAAGTGTTGCATATGCCTAAAAATAAGAGGGCAGTAGGAAACAGAAGAAAAGAAATGAACAGATAATGGAAATTATATGCGCTTGCTTTACAAATTAATTCAAATATTTCTAACATCATTACCACCATTGACACTGAAGAAATCGTCATCACAATCCGAATCCAGGTATGCTCGGAAGTCAAAAAAAGTTTCATCTTTACTACCTGCAAAAACGAAAAATCAATATTAAGCATTGACATCATAGAATAAATCTAGAAATTAGAAAGAACTGCATCCACATGATGTAGAGTACCACTACCTCCAATCATAGACATTGAATTCCAATCTTGAAAAAGAAGAGATTCAACATCTAGGGAAAGCAGACAAGAAAAAAAGCAAAAAATTCAAAAACCATAGAATCCAAGTCCTCCAAAGGACCTCAATTTGATATTAAAAACATACCAGCAGTTCATTTCTACATAAATGAACTTCACATTCCCACTGTCAAGATGATCAAAATCGACAGCGATGGTACATGATATAAGAGACAACCAGACACACTTGCAGAAAAACAGTTCGCGGACAGAAGAATGTCATCTATATGATATTTTACTGGCATTAACATCAATAACAGTAGTCCTGTGATACACAAGCCAACTGTATTGAATTGGACATATAGCAAGGGACCAAAACAACATAAACCGAAACTGTAATGAATTAGGCATACATCTATGGCAGACATTGATACATAAAATAAGTATGTCACTTGAAGGTAAGATCAATATACTGATAGGAAACAAAAACTTTGCATCAAGTTAACATCTCATATCGTCAAAGCAAAGCATCCTCTACAAATAGAAATAGAGAGAAACCCCATTGAAGATTGGAAAACATAAAACAAAAAAGATTCCCTTTGCCTCATAACCAAGGAAACTAGCTTCAACTTTTTTTTTTAAAGGAAAAAGGAAGCTACCTTCAACAATGATTTTATATAAAAGTATAAAACTATCAGGAAATCAATCTACATAAATTTTAGAAAGTAAAGAAAGATTGGGATTTGGGAGTGGAATCACCATTGGCAGCATGGGGTTTGTCCTTAGCAGATGAAGGTGGGATGATGAGATTGTCCGTTTTAGACCCAAAAGAGAGTCCAACTTTCATGACTGACTCTTGAGAGCTCTTATGCAGCGATGCACAAGAACCCATTTCTCTCTCTCTCTTTTCACCTTTAGTTTTTTTTTTTTCTTTTGGGATATCTCCAACTCTTTAGAACCTCAACATCTGCTACGGAGAAAAACAGAGAGAGGGACTGCAGCATCCAAAGGCATAAATAAGAGAATAGAGCGTTTTATTGGCGTTATGCGAAACAACACCCCCCCCCCCGGGGGCCCGTTTCCTTAACAATAACCATAAGCAAAGCAATGCATGAAAATAGTTTCTCTGGATAACTTATACAATTGGTCCCCAATTATAAGTTATTATTTTATTGAGTCCTCCAACTATTAGAAGTTACAAAATAGTCTCTCGATTTCAAGAAGCTATTTTTTGAGTCTCCGATCATTAAAAATTATAAAATGATCACTCAACTATTCATATATTTCAAATTCATCATTTTCTGTTAAAAATTAACGATCATTTGATCTAGATGTAAGATTACTGATCGAAATATGATAAAATTATATTTTAATGATGTTTATTGAAACTTTTGTTGCTTTCAAGCATTGAATCAACAATATAATATTTCAAGCATTGATTTAACGACATAATATAAACAAAGAATCGATCCATAAAATATAGCTCAAATGATTCTACGATCAAATTTTATCATATCTCAATCAACATATTTATGTCTATATCAGAAGACTGCCAATTTTTAATAAAAAATGAGGAATTTAAAATATTTGTATACTTGAGTAACTATTTTGTAACTTTTAATAGTCGATAGACTCAACAAAGTAGCTACTTACAATCGAGGGACCATTTGTTTACTTTTACCCTACATATATTTAAAAAATGGCTTAAATGTATAAAAGGTGCCTAACATATGCTCGTTTTTCCAGTTTAGTGTCTAATATTTTTTCGTTCCAGTTTAGTGCCTAACGTTTCATTTCGTTACTCAAAATGGGTCATGCCGTGACAGACCGTTAGTTTTCTCCGTTAAATAACATGTGTCACAATATGGTAATTTTGAAAATTTTATTTAAAATTAAAAAATAAAATTATATTTTTTTAAAAAAAGAAAACACATTTTTTTTAAATAACCCCAAAATTTTAAAAACCTTCATTTAACCCATTAGCCTTTAACCCCGTCAACAAACCACCCTTCTTCGATTGGTGGTGGTGTACATCGCCGCTCCCACCGAACTCAACAGCAACCGACGACCTCAACCCAACCCTCAGATCACCCGAAATCGGTCACCGTTGAGCTTAATTGCAAGGAAACCATTTGGTCGTCCACCTTCAACCTCGACCACTGCTCGTCAGGAGTCATCACAACCTAGCCTAGTGGAAGCGTCGGCCCGGACCGGTCATAGCCCAGTCATCCACTTGCCTCCAGTTGTCGCCGTTCGTGGTGGAGTTGCGTTTGAAAGTCCGACCAAAAGCCCCCATCACCGTTTGATTTTTATGATTTCCGACCGAAACAACCGCCTTTCCGCCTCACCGCCATCGAAGCTGAGCTTGTCGGTCCTATCCAACCAAAACCCAACCGGTTTGGTAAGTCACCGTCACCGAGCGGACGAGCTTGGAAGAGGGGCGGCCAAATAGTTTAGGGTTGAAATGAATTTTTAATTTTAAATAAAATTTTTAAAATTACCAGATTGTGACACTGTCACTTAACGGAGAAAACTAACTGTCCTGAATAACAGAATAAAATGTTAGGCACCAAACTGAAACGACAAAAATATTATGTACTAAATTGAAAAAACGGGCATACGTTGGGCATCTTTTATATTTAAGCCTTAAAAAATCATGCAAGTAAGACAATTAAATTTCTTGGTTATATTAGATTTGCTAGTTTATTGCAAATCTAACGATTTTTGTTGCAAAATTGTTAGTTTCAATAAAATATAAAATATAATTGCAAATTTGTTAGTTTCAATAAAAAAATATAATATAATTTTAAATTTGTTAGTTTTGATAAAAAAAAATCTAATATAATTTTTCGAGACAAGGTTATATAAAATTGTTAGTTTATTGCAAATGTGGCTTCCATTCACAGATGCAAAACTCACGAGGCTTACTCAATAATTAAAGGGATTTTTGTTGAAACTTAAAGCTGGAATTGAGTGTTGCTTAGTGATCTAACGAGTGGCCATAAAACAATTAATCCCCATTATCTCTTACCTGCTTGTACCTTAAAAACACATGTAATTCAGCGGGATCAACAACAATCTGGATAACCGTTGAGTGTAACTTAATTTAATATCAAAACAATTGAATACAGTAAATTATTTTTATAGAAAAGGAATTGTTATTAATCTTTAATGATCTAGGTTTAAATATTATAAATGCTAGGGGTATAAAATTTCAATATTAAAAGGTTGAGATTTTTATAAAAGATATTATCTTGTGATTATCTTAAATAATAAAAAGACAATTGAATGCAAAATTAAATATTTAAAACTCAAAAAATTGAATTTTTTTATTGATTTTTCAAGTAATCTCTAAGAATTGAAATAAGCAGTTTTTTCATAGATTAAAAATATTATATATTATATAATATTAAATTATTAAATTAAAATTTAGTTGGTTATATTAAACTTTAATTATGTGTAACCCCCTCAGACCGATGGGGATAGCCCGATCCGATCTGGAGTGTCACATTAGGGCCACCGGAGCGACCCACCGTAAAATAGCGGAAAATTTAAAACTTTTTATCAAAATATGTAAACTTATAAAATTATTTATGAATACAAAATAAAAGTTATTAGTATTTGAAATAAACCAGATTTTCAGACTCATATATATAAAACAAAATACAATCTGCATGCCCCCTAATCACATGTACCATACTCTGCAAACAACGTCGGAAGAGCTCCCTTATTGAATTCGATAGATGCACTGGTACAATTCTTTTAACCTGCAATGGTGAGTAATAGAGTGAGCTTCGGAAAGCTCAGTAATACAGAACTACCAGATGATGCTACATGACATGCAAATAAATGGGTAGCCATAATTTCCTTATTGAATCAAACGTATACCAATTGCGGAATAATTTGGGGTCCCAATAGTAGTTCATCGAGTAGAAGCCATGAATCTCAGTTCATAAGAAACCTTTCATACTAACACGTTTTCATGAGGTCAAATAGGATGTCTAGTGTGTTCCATCAGTACGATAAAATCATAATCGGTACACTAATCAAATGATAGTTCAGTAAAATCCCATAAACCATACTGTAGTGGAGCTTTTTAAACTCGTATTTTAAAATCATCTTACAAAGAGTTAACCTAAGGGATTATCTTAGTGCCTGAGAGCCTACCCAAGAAAGTTCGGGGCCACGGGGCCTACCTAAGAACATATCTTAGGGTTGCAGGGCCTACCCGAGAATGATCTCAGGGCCGTAGAGCCTACCTAAGAGTCACATTAGGTCCATAAAAATTTTCCAACTTGATCAGAGTTGTACTTTACAAATCTGTATCTCCAAGATACAATTTATACAATCATACAAATCCATAAGCCATCACCGTTAAGTCAGTGTATCCATAAAATAGTAACTATAGATTTCAGTGTACCACATGTTAAAACAATAAAACAATTTTTCAAAATATAAGGAACGCACTAGAGAATCCAAATATTTTTCAGATGCATTTTGTAGTTATCAGAATGGATAACATGAACTTGTGCAATTTGATCGGATTCCAGGAATAAGATCTTATTGAAGAGAATCAATTTCTAACCGATATAATCAGACATTTCAGATTGATACTTTAGAATTCCACTAAGTTTCCATGTGCATCAGGAAAACGTTCAGGAACCTTTATACAAAATAATTCTAAATTCAGATTTACTGCAAGTGATTCCATTACCCAAACAATCAAGGGTATTCAGGAATATACTTTGAATTCATAGGATTTCAGCCCAATTTAACCAAATGAGGTATTCAGAATCTTTTCCTTCTGCGTTACTTGTGTTTTCAAACATGACCAAAGTGATTTTAGATTAAAATATAGAATCGAAGATTCAAGTCATTTACAATCTATGACTATCGATCGTATTATCAAACAAATCGAATTACACAACTCCAAAACTGATGCATATCAATAAGTCAATTCATTATCCTTCCAGTATATTCAC
This sequence comes from Hibiscus syriacus, assembly GCF_006381635.1. Classification (NCBI taxonomy): domain Eukaryota; kingdom Viridiplantae; phylum Streptophyta; class Magnoliopsida; order Malvales; family Malvaceae; genus Hibiscus; species Hibiscus syriacus. The sequence goes on along the minus strand of NW_024061995.1, from coordinate 469,102 downwards.
TCGTTAATACTATAATGCAGATCCATATATCATCCCCATAATTATCGCTGAATAGATCTTCCAACGGTCTTTATTTCATTTCCACGTTTCAACGATATCAGGAAATACGGACGTACTTGATTCATGGTTCATAACCCATAAAGACAATTCATCATGTAAGTTCAATAGTGTTTCCAGACTCATCCAATCACCTATTTAATCCTCAGCCTTTGAGATTACTTAGTTCGTTTAGCAATCAAATCTATCTCGGATACTTCATAATTTTCCAAATTAATTTAGACGTTTCTAAATTTCATATACATATTGTATTTCCTTTCAGTTCAATTTAGTCATATACTAGAGTCATTCTGGTATTCGTGGTTGATTTGCCTCACGAATATCCACTTCTTAGTACCGAATGCGTTTTAGAGTTGATCTGAGCAAAGTACTTCCAGAATTATCATCTATCCATACTTGAGAAGACGAACACACATTCAAGTGATATCTATGCCATTCAGATATATACATAACATTAAGGTTGATCAACTCACTTAAGTTATGTTCCATAACTTTTAGGGGTAGTACAACACCTATGTTTATTTGGATTTCTTATTTAATCCAAAACATTTACTTAGTCTAGTCAATAAAGGAATTTTGGTCATTTTGGTGCTCAACGTTTTTCTATTCATTTCAAAGCTTGAGTATATCCATTCATTCCTAAGCTTGGTGACATTCTTGAGTCATTTCCATTCTAGTGGTATTTTGGTCATTTTACATGTCCAATGTATTTCAATCATTCCTTCCGTTCGATCTTATTATTTAATTTAATCTTATCACTTGCTGCAGTTCCTTCGAACTATTCCGACAAAATATCACCATCGATAAATTATTATTCTTAATGTACTTACTCAAGTCAGAGATTTCCAGGTTAAATGACTTCTCAGATGTTACTAACGCATTATCATGAATTTTCCATACAAAAAATAGGATCTCAACAATCAAATCAGTAATTGATCGGTTTAAAAATAAATTCTCATGATACTTCCTCATTCAGAGTCAACTTGGACTATTTTTACTTCTCAATGGCATTTTCGTAATTTCTTAACCAGATAATTTCAGTATTAACTCTTAAAGAAAATCATTATACTTTAGAGATCCAATGGTTAATTGCTTTCCCGAACATTCTTTGATCTTGAAATGATTCCTTAACAAACTTCTAGTATCTTGCATAAACCCTATTGGGTTAAAAACCAGTTATCCAAATTTTCTAAGCAAACTAACATTTCTTATTTCTTATGCACATATGTACTTTTATCAAATCAATATATCCTTTCAGAGTTATTAATCAACTTCCAGGAACAATTCTTGTCATCTTACAACATAAGAGTATTTCCGTAATTTTACCCTACCTGAATATTATCATAATTTCCCATCCAAGTACCTTTGATGAAATAATTTATATGTTACATATCCAAGATGATTCCTTTATCACTAAACACAGAACTTGTAATTTTAATTCTAACAATCCATCAATTTCTTTTAAAAGTCATCTGAACCATAATCAGTTACCGAATTTGTTATCGTATCCGGATCGAGTGTAGAGATTAATTAACTAAACATATGAGACCAATATTATCTTATTCATGCATTTACCAATATTCACATGTTCCATAAAACATAAAGAGATAGTAAAGTATTACTTCAATTTCCGTGACATACTGATCGACCATAAAAATTCCATTCGAACGCCCTCGATCTTAAAATCATCTTCCAAAATTTCCTCATATGCATATCAACAGAAATTACATCAAAAACTGAGCTTAATTTCGAAAAAACGGATCGAATCGGGTGATAAATCAGTCAAAAAAAGTTTATTGGGTTTGAATTTGGCGAAACGGACTTCGGATTCGGATTCAAGACGTCGAAAGCATAAAATATGACTTTTCGAAAATTTGGAATTTTCGGTCAAAATCAAAGTCAACGGGTTTGACTGGCAATTTCGAGGTCTTTGGGTCCAAATTTCAAAAAACGAACTGCGGAATCAGACTTGGAACGTCAAAAAACGAGAAGATAGGTATACTCGGTCAAAGTCAAAGATCGTTTAATGTCCGGTCAAAGTCGGTCAAAGTTATGGTCAATTGTGATCAACGGTCAACAATCGATCATTTTACACAAATATCACCCAAACAGAAATTAATTACTAAATTAGCCACATTCTGTAAATATTTACCAAACTAACACCCGAATTTTATACAAATAGCACCCAAACAGAAATTAATTACAACCAAAAGATGCCCACTCTCGGGGGTGGCTCGTGCGGTGCGTGAACAGTAACCCAGTGTCGGAAAATTCTCAGAAAAATTCCTAAAAATTATTTTAAGCTATTTTGAGGCACTTACAAAGCTCGGTTCACAATTTTGAATGGCGGAGAGCTCGATTCCGAAACGTTAGAAACTTTGACAGTCTCACCTCTCCACGCACCGGCGACAACAGAGAAACGAAGAACACCGGTGGACTCGGAATGATGCAATGAAAACGATGGTGCGGGAGGTGTCGTAAACGGATGACCGAATCGTCGTGAATCGACGAAAAATCAACTGAAATCGAGTTATTATTGATGATACTTCTGACTGAAATTAACGACGAAAATTTTGAGGGGTTTTGTTCCTCGATCGATAATGAACATGATGGTGGTTTCGGTTCGTCGATCGGAGGTTGGACGGCGAGTACATCGGAGTTAGAAGGAGGGTTGATGGGAGGAGAAAACTAGGAATTTTTTGCTGAAACATACGGGAAATGGGGTTTATAATTCAACTCATAATAAAAATGGATAAATCATGAGTTTAGTCACTAAACTTCATGTACTTCTTAAAATGGTCTGTCAACTTTATGATTTTACAATTTAATCCTCAATTTCTTCCAAAATATCAAATTAAATTCACCACTTTAAAATTTCTTAAATTTAAAGCCTAAATTGGGGTGTTACATTACGAGCTACTTTTTAATAAATCTTAAAATTACTGATTAATTAATATTAATTTTTTTAAATAGCAGATTTAAAAAAAAGACGCTATTTGTCTTCGTCTGTTTTACTTGATAAAGAAAAAGGAAAGAGAGGTAAAAATCATATTTTATGCACGTTTGCGTGAGAAAAAGGTATGTCGGTAAAAATAAAGTGCAACTTTAAATATAGAAAATGATGAATAATTCGATTTTAAGTCGTAACCTGTAATTATCCTAAATTCAATCTTTCTGGACGATCTTACCTACTTTTTGTAATTTACCTACTAATTATGACTTTTGGATTATCTGTTCCTTTGATGGTTTGATCTCCACTTGTATATATAGTGGTGAAATTAAATACAAATATTATCCATTAATAAATTTTAAAAATAATATATTGAACACAAACCAAATTATCTCAATTATAAAAAAAATTATTATGATTTATTGAGATTTTGAGTTCGATTAAATAATTAAAATCTTTGAACAAATATATATATATATATATATATATAAAGCTAGAATTAATTCATGTGTTTTAATTTGTTTCAATTTTAATTTTTATATATCTTAGATTTTTAAAATTAATTTTTACTCAAATAATATAAATACAATATAATTAAATTATAAATATTTAAAATAATTAATTTTAAAGATACTCATTAAATTTATAATTTAATATAATTTATTTGATTATAAAATTTATTATATTAATTATTTTTGAGTGAGTGTTTTAATGATCAATGTAATAAATTAAATTCAACTTTGATCATATAGTATTTAAATTTTGGGGTGTGTTAACTCATCTAGTTACCTTAATAGTTTAAAAAATATTAATTTTTATAAGTTTAAAAATTGCTTCTATAAGGTGTGTTTGCGTTATTAATGATTAAGAAATAATATGAACATATAATATTTTATTATCAAGGGTACATTATACATTTAATACCTAAACTAACAGTTTTGGTTTATTTTAGTACATAAACTTTTATTTTTTTTTCAAAATCATACCTAACATTTAGTTTTCATTTCATTTTAGTACATCGCTGTTAAAAAATTAACGCATTTAGCTGTCAGTTTTGGTCCATTAATTTAGTACCTAAGCTTTATTTTTTTTTTCAAAATTAACGTTAAATTTTGAACGAGAGTACTAAAATGAAACAAAAACTAAAGTTTTAATGACATGTACAAAAATGAAATAAAAACTAAACTTTAGGTATATTTTTGTTAAAAAATTAAAAGTTTAAGTGCTAAAATAGATTAAAACTGATAGTTTAGATACTAAAATCGTAATTTAACTAAAAATTAGAGTGTTACACTTTAGAGAGTAATAGCATAATTTACTTAATATAATTTTACGATTAGTATTTTGATCAATATCTAAATTTTAAACTTTAAAATATATAATGACTGAAAATATCAAATTAAAGTACCTAATGCTCTTTTTTTCATTAGTTTATTTTATAATTTTTATGACATAAATGGTAAATATCTCTTTATAAAATCAATATATTTTAATTGAAATTATAATTGATGCTATAAATATATTTTTATAATTTATATTATAATTAAAATGTGTTTATAATTAATCTTAATCACAAATTAACTTAAATATTATTTTTGTTAACAATGTTACAAAGTCCTTATGTTGATATATTGGATGGTCATTAGATCTCGTTCGAAGGATTTCAGATTTAAGTCTCGTGATTTGAATTTTATATATTTTTTAACATTTTCATCGATTAAAAATAAATAATACATATTATCATTTTATTGAAAGTGTTAATTTATTAAATAAAATGGCACGTAGCTGCCCAGCGTACAATGTTAAACTATTGTTACTCAAGAGAGACGTTTTGTTATAAATTATAACTAAAATTTAGTTTTTATTTTATTTTAGTACCGCAACGTTAAAAACTTTTTTAATACTTAAACTTTTATTTTCTTAAAATCATAACTAAAGTTTAGTTTTTGTTTCATTTTAGTACCACAACGTTAAAAACTTTGGTTTTTGTTTCATTTTAGTACTTCGCTCAAATTTTAACATTAAGTTTTGAAAAAATTGAAAGTTTAGATATTAAAACGAATCAAAATTGATAGATTATGTACTAAACATGTTAATTTTTTATTGGTGAGGTACAAAAATGAAAAAAACTAAATGTTAGGTATGATTTTAATTTTTTTTTTTGAAGTTTATATACTAAAACAAATCAAAATTGATAATTTAGGTACTAAAAATGTAGTTTATCCTATAAATTAATAATATTTGTGAGTGAATCGTATTTTTTAAACTTAGACGATGAAAAAATTTATCCAGACTTTAATAATTGTTGATGTAATTCACCCTTATTTAATATAAATTATACATCATATCACCACATATTATTCATTATTGAATAATATTATAAGCATATTATACATGGACGGATAATTTTATTCATTATTGAATACAAATATTACTATGTACAGTAAATTTAAAATATAATTTGAACACAATCTTTAAAGAAAAATTCCAAAATGGTAGAAGTACGTGGAGGGGTCCAACTAACAGGAAATTCCAAATTTCAAAGAAGGGAACCCACCAAAGTTGCCAATGGCTTTGGTTAAGAACAAAGGAAAGTTGTGTGAACTAAAAAGAATATGTTTAAGCCTCTCAAATTCATAAACATTATCATATATGTACAATATTAATAAATCTTTGATTCATTAATGATATACTATAAGATAATGATATTGAGAGCATATTACTTTCAATTATTATAACATGAATTATCCTCGATGATTTTTGTAACCCCTCATACCGATGCGGTAACCTGATCCGATCTGGGTTGTCACATTAAGGCCACCGGAGCGACCCATTATAAAAATAGCGAAAAATTTAAAACTTTTCTTAAAACTTGTAAACTCATAAAATGATTTATCAATATTCAGAAATAAAATAGATTTTCAGACTCGTATATAAAACAAAATACAATTACATGCCTCTAATCACATGTACCATACTATGCAAACAGCACCGGAAGAACTCCCTTACTGAAGTCGTGTAATATCCCAAAATTAGGGCTAGTAGCTAAAGTGAGAATTTTGAAAGTTTTGTGCTCAATTTAGAAATTAGGTAAAAGTTCAGGGACTTAAGTAAGGAAATTTTAAGGATGGATTAAATAGCATACATGGATGAATTAAAGGGGTATTTTGGTCTTTTATGCTTAAAGGATATTTTTTCCCTTTAAATAAGGGTTAAACACGTGGGTTTGGGAGAACTCTGGAAGTCTTCTTCTTACTCTCTTCTTCTCATTCCCGTAGCTCAAGTTTAAAAGGTAAGTTTGATTTTAGTGTTGAATTCTTGGATTTATAAGTGGGTTTTGATTATTTGAGTGTTATATAAGCTTAAGGAAAGCTTATATGAACTTAAATCATCAAGTAAAGAGAATAAGAAGAGAAATTCTATTATGGGTTTGGAAATGAACTTTTTGATATAAAGAGGTTTTTAAAGTTGTAATGAAGAATTTGACTTGTCAGTAGTTTATTTAAGAGATATGAAATGTTAAAATTGGATTTAGAACATGATGAAATTTGAGTATGATTCTTGAAGCCTATGTAGATGATAGGATTTGGAGATTTAAGATGTGATAATGAGTACAAATGGGCTTAAGTATGTGTGTTTGAGTTTAGGATATGAAAGGGGTTGAAGTATGGCATAATTGAGTTAGAATGAAGTGATTTTCGTGCTAAAATGTAATTTCTAGGTTGTGTGCATCGATACACATTCAATGGGTACCGATGCACTCTCAACGAAATAAACATTGAATGCAATGAGTGCATCGATGCATAGGGAGTGCATTGATACACCCATTAAAATGGAAACATCGAATGTAAATTGTGTACCGATGCATGGGTAGTGCATCGATGCACCTGTTAAGGGATGCATCGATACACTGTAGAATGTACCGATGCACTTCAATGGGAAATGGAATAAATATTTCTTCCAGTCTAAGAATTGATAGATTATAGTATATCAATTGGATACTGATAAGTATTAATACATGATTGTGTAGACATCGATCGAAAGCAAAGTTCGGATAGGTCGTCAGGGTAAGATACACAAGAAAGAGAAAGAGCTTGGTAGTGTTATTTGGTGATCAGGTGAGTACATGATATGAAGTGTAGTTATGTTAACGAATTATGAATTGCGAGAAGTCTAATTCTGATATTAGGTAATATGAGTACCCAGATGTAAACAGGTAGTGATATGATGTTCAGAGAAATTCGAGTCTATGCATATGTTTAGATGTAATTGCTTCTCTATGTTTGTGATCTAGGTGAATATGCCTTGTTGCATTACATGTTATGAGATATGTGTTGTATGATAGTGATCTATGAGATATTGATAATAAGTCATAAGATTACATGCATATGTAATATAAGTTAAAAGATAAGAAATAATATGTTATAAGCATATGAGAAAAAGGTATATGTGAACTATATGAAATGGGATAAAGAACTATGTGATGTAACCATGTGTGAAAAGGATGAATAATGCGAATTTCATGGAAAAATACTACGTGAAAGTAAACTACGAGACTATGTGATCATATGAAATGTGTTAAAGAGCTATGCAAAAGAACTATGTGATATAAATATCTGAATGTGTAATGAGGTAAAAGATAATGCCCATGTCATGTGTTATGAGAGCTATAAGTATAGTTGGCATGCCAAGAGTCGAGGGTCTACGCGGTCCTTCGGGACATAATGGTCCTTCGGGACATATGTGTTATATGTGGTCCTTCGAGACATCTAAGTGGCCCTTCGGGACAAATTCTACACGCCCCTAGTGGGAAATATACGAGCTGTGGTGAAGTATAGTGCACAACCTCTATGTACTCATATACCTTAAGTTCTCAGTAGTGTGCATGAGCTAACCAAAAAGATAACAATAAAATGTTAGTTGTAATGAGAAATGTGTTACATGTTTTATATGATGATATATGTGAATGTGTGTATATGTTACAGGAAAGAATGTGTTATGGATTATGACATTTGTTATGAGATGTACATGAATATATGTTAATGTATATATATGAATGAATATCAATGACTCATATGATGATGTAAGAACATGTTATAAGATATAGAATATGAAAATAAGAGATCATATGAACAAGAGATAAGAGATAGAAAGGATAATTATATAAGAGTATGAGAAAATATAAATGATGACATGAATGTGTATATGTAATTGTTACATGAAAAAGTATGTATACAAGTATGACGTTGTATTACATGATATGTACATGCATTTGATAATTTACATATGTATTTATATGTCTCACCAATTCTATGACTTAGCGTGTGAGTGTTTCACACGTAGGTTCAGGAAAACAGGAAGAGAAGCTAAGAGGAGCAAGACAGGTTAGTTTCTCCTTTCCGAAGGTCAGATCAGAACCTAAATGAATAACATGTATTTTGTTATATAGAATCTAGTTGGCATGTAGTTAAAAGATTTTATTAGATACGCTCTGATCAGTTTTGTAAAACCATATGTTTTATATCATAGAAAGTAAATGGTTTTAATAGAAATATCAAACTGAATCTTGGGTATTTTGTAAAAGTAAATGTTTTGAGAAGTCAATGTGACACCTCATACTCGTATCCGGGTCGGGTACGGGTTGGGGGTGCTACAAGTTGATAACTCCGTAAAAATGTCATATTTTGGGACCTTTTCACTTAAGTTATTGAATGTCTAAGATCTCATTTAGGACCAAGTAGATGCATTTAGGAACATATATTTGCATGTGGTGGAATTCGTTTTGCCTCGACATTTTATTTTGTCTGTTGTTTTATTGGGAAGGTGTTTGTCTAATGATGTGCAGAAATTGAGAGCAAGGAAAAGAGAAAAAGAAATACCATGACATTAGGAGACCGCTGAGCAGAATGAAAATGCCGAGTTGGATTGGCATTTTAAAAACGAGCAAAGTGCGAAAAGATATTTTTGAAGCCAATTGTCCCCCATTTTCACCAAGAACGAGAAATCCACCTGGATTAGCAATGCACAGGCCATGCTGCCCATGCCGACCATGCTGCAGATGTCAGCTGCTCAGCCAACCACCTAGTATGGGCCATTTCCAGATGCCCATGCTGGACCACTGCCCAATCCTCACGAGAATCAAGCAAAGTTGGGGGTATCCTAGGAATTTCAACACCAATTCCTAAGGTTTTTTCTCCCCTTATATATAGAGGATGAAGCCACAATGAGAAGGACTTTTGATCCCATGCCAATTTGAGCTTAAAAGTTAGAGAGAGAAAGTCTTACTTTTCTCAGTTAATCCTACTTGCCGTGGCATTTCTCCTTGACAAGCCTAAGGGAGTGGCGTTCTAAGCATCCGAGAGGAGCTAGATCGATGGGAGCAGTTCTTGGTGACCGAGGAAAGTATTTGGCAGTGCACATTGAAGGATTTTTCTCCTCCCCTTAGTTCTTTGCTTTCATATTTTGTTATTGGGTTGTAAGGAACGAATGAAACTTGCTTTATGCTTGTTTATTTCGATCCCCACCATGAACTAATCCTATTTGGTGGGAGTTCGCTTAGATGTTTAAGTTTTTATTTCAATGAATGGTTGTCTTTCTATGCTTCAATCTGTTTTGTTTATGAAACTTAATGCCTTAAGTTTGTAGGAGCTACGAGAGTAGCATTTCCTTAGGAGGTCTGGAGGGTTCGAGAGAATGCCTTGGCAAACTATCCTTAGTGTTCGAGAGAAACTAGGGAGGAACTATATAAACAAGGGGTTCTAGGTAGTAACTAGACCTAATCCACCTTAGAGATAAGGTTAGGATTTCATTCGACTAAAAGGAGTTGTGCAAAAACGATAGGTTAGATGTTAATGCATTCACAAAAATGTATTGACGAGACATATCCTATTATCTAGACCAATAGGGTCACTGTAGGGGTTTACGCCAATCGGTTATGCCAGGGTATATTTAATCTATTGAGTCCCTTACTAGAGATAGCATAGGGCACTTTAATAGACTCTGTCGGGCAGGCTAGGCATAGAAGAAATATCATTAGGAGAAATAGACTTAGATTTTCCCAGTGACTCCTATCACTCACTTCCATAGTAGCTTATCGTGTGAGAAAGCTAAAGTCTTATTAATCAAATCGTATATTTTATATTTTATTTTGCCTTGACATTTCCATTTGTTTGCACTTATCACAATTGAATTTTCCACGACATTTATCCAACTTGCCACGACACATTCAATTGCGACCACACTACCACCATTCCATTTTCACATCATTCATTCCATTTTGCCACAACATTCTCATTTGTACATACCATCACTAACTTTACTTAGGTGATAAAGTAAAGTGCCTTGACAAACCTATTTGATTTCCCCAATTCCCTGTGGAGACGATACTCAACTTATCACTGTATTACTTATTCGATTGTGTATACTTGCACATATATCCGTACCCATTTATAGTACTCACAAATAGCAGACAAGTTTTTGGCGCCGTTGCTGGGGAATTGGCAACTGGAAGTTAAATTGTTTTGTCATAGCATTTTTTATTTTACTTGTTTATATTTCTTTTATATAGTTTTACCCTTTATTTTTTCTTATTTTCTTTATGATTTCGTGGTGTATGACTAGAAGTAACCCTGACAAGCCATTAGAACCAGTTGAACCTGAGATTGAGAGGCTCTTTAGGAGAAGAAGACGTGTTCAACGTGCAAATATGTACCAAATCGGAAATCCAAGCATTGGTCATGAGGAGGATCAGAATGCCGAGGCAAATCCATTTGTTGGGAATGCACCCAGACCTTGTGCCATTCGTGATAACTTAAACCCGATTTTAGACGATTTAAATCCTGGAATTGTGGCACCAGAGATTCAGGCAGCCTACTTCGAGCTCAAATCGATCATGTTTAATATGTTGAACTCTATAGGACAGTTTGGGGCATGCCAAATGAAGATGCGAGGCAATATATTCGTAACTTCTTGGAGGTGTGCGATTCTTTTTGCCAAAAAAGAGTACACGAAGATGTTCTGAAATTAAAGCTATTTCCATATTCTCTGCATGACCGAGCAAGGGCTTGGTTGAGTGGCATTCTCGCGGGTTCAATGGAGTCGTAGACTGATCTGTGCAAAAAAAAAATTGTTGTGATATAATCCTCCAAACATGAACACCCAATTAAGGAATTACATTGCTTCTTTTCGTCAAGATGATGATGAGTCGATGTATGAATGTTGGGATCGATACAAAGGATTGCTTCGCAAGTGCTCAAATCATGGTTTTCAAGATTGGACACAATTGGTGATGTTCTACAATGGAGTAAATGCACCCGCGAGGATGATGTTAGATGCCTCAGCAAATGGGACGCTGCTTGACAAATCACCAACATATGTATTTGACATTATGGATAAGATTTCCACTAATGATTATCAGTTTCCATCCACACGGCTTGGAGTTGGGTGCAAGTCACACGGAGCTTTCGAGCTAGATTCTAAAGATAACGTGTCCGTCCAACTTGCTGCTATCACCAACATGTTGAAGAATTTGCAAAAGCCAAGTGAGGTGAGAAAAGTGAAGGCAGCTCATTCAACATGTTTATTATGCCACGACAATCACAATGAGAGTAACTGTCCAACCAATCAAGAATCTATCAACTTTGTAGGCAACTTCAATCGAGGCAACAACAACCCTTATTCCAACATATATAATCCTGAATGGCGTCAACATCCAAACTTTTCATGGGGAAATCAAGGAAACAACAATGCTCTCGGCAGCAGAATTACAATGACTCCCAGAATTATCAATCGAATATGCCATGGCATAATTCTAACAAGGGAAGGCCATCTTCATCAAACACTAGTTCTTTGGAAGCCACAATGCAAGAGTTTATTGCAACAACGAAGACAATGCTGCAAGATCATGCGACCTCCATCAAAAATCAAGGGGACCTGCTTCAGAGCCATAGTTCGTCGCTGAGGGCGCTGGAGAGTCAGGTTGGTCAAATTGCCACAACATTACAAGAACGTAGACTAGGACATTTGCCGAGTGACACTAAAGTCACCAAACCTCATGGCAAGGAGACCTGCAGTGTGCTAACCCTCCGAAGTGGTACACAAATTAATGTCGAAGACAAGTTTGGGGGAAGACCGAATGATGATTCACCCCCTATAATTGTGCAAGTGATCGAGAAGTGCTACAAGAAGCACCAATAGAAGAGGATAAGGATGAGGGTTCGTCAAGTAAAGAAACTGAGGGGGCAAATAAAAATGCCAAGGTAACTTCTGTTCGTACCCCGTCAGTACAGGAAGCCAGACCCCCACCTCCCTTTCCGCAAAGACTGAAGAAGCATAAAGAAGATATCCAGTTTAAGAAGTTCGTTGACATCCTGAGTCAACTGCAAATCAATGTTCCTTTTTTGGAGGCCATAGAACAAATGCCAACATATGTTAAGTTTTTCAAAGAAATTGTTACCAAGAAGAGAAAAGTAGAGCAGTACGAGACAATTGTCACGGCAAAAGAATTTTGCTCTTCATTAACTAAGCTGCCACCAAAGAGAAATGATCCAGGCAGTTTTATCATCCCATGTTCGATGGGAGGCAAATTTGTTGGGAATGCACTATGTGACCTTGGCTCAAGCATAAACTTGATGCCTAAGTCAATATTCGTGAAGCTTGGGATAGGAAATGCGAGACCCTCATATGTCATCTTGCAATTAGTCGATCGTTCACATGCGCGTCTTGAAGGGCGGATTGAAGATGTCATTGTGCGGGTTGACAAATTTGTTTTTCCTGTCGATTTTCTGATTCTGGACTGTAAGGTTGACGCCACAGTACCCATCATCTTGGGGAGGTCATTCCTAGCTACCGATCATATTCTCATCGATTGTGAGAGGGGCGAGCTGACCATGCGAGTGGCCGATCAACATGTTACTGTGAATGTCTTCCGATCTCTCAAGTATATGGATGATTCTGAAGAATGCCAGAGCATTTTTGAAGTAGATACAGTAATTGTAAAGGAAACAGATCCATTTTTCCAAGACAATTTCATTCAGCTAGACCTTGATGAGAGGTTATTCGAAGACTTAAAGGCTGAAGAGCCTAATGATTTTTCTATAGAGGAACAACAGGCTAGCTTCCTCAAAGCTAGCCCAGGTAAGCATTTTGAACCTCTTAACTTTGACGAGTTTGTTCCTTCTAAACCCTCATTACAGCATGCACCTACCCTAGAACTTAAGAATTTGCCACAACATCTTAAATATGCTTATCTGGGTAGTAATGAAACTTTGCCTGTGATTATTTCCTCTGCCCTTACTCCTAACCAAGATTCTAGTTTGTTAAGTGTTTTGTCACAGCATAAGAAAGCATTGGGATGGACGATGGCATATCTGAAGGGAATAAGTCCCAACTATCTGCATGCACAAGATTCTACTGGAAGAATACCACGACAAATCCATAGAGCCACAGCGCAGATTGAACCTAATCATGAAGCAAGTTTTGATGAAAGAGATTCTCAAATGGCTTGATGCTGGAGTGATTTACCAAATTTTGGATAGTTCTTGGGTGAGTCTCATTCAATGCATGCCAAAGAAGGGAGGTATGACTGTGGTGACAAGTGGAGACAATGAGTTGTTACTTACACGCACAGTCATTAGGTGGCGAATCTGCATGGACTACCGCAAGCTCAACAATGCCACCAATAAGGATCATTTCCCTTTACAGTTCATCGATCAAATGCTGGATCGACTTGCTGGCAAGGCATATTATTGTTTCTTGGACGGATACTCGGGGTATAATCAAATTGACATCACACCAGAGGACCAAGAGAAGACAATGTCCCTATGGCACTTATGCTTTTCGAAGAAAGCCTTTTGGACTCTGTAATGCCCCGACAACTTCTCAGCGCTGCATACAAGCCATATTTTCAGACATGGTTGAGGATTTTCTGGAAATTTTTATGGATGATTTTTTTGTTTCTGGAGATGACTTTCAAAAATGCCTCGGCAATTTGGCAAAGGTACTGAAGCGATGCGAGGATGCCGATCTCGTGCTGAACTGGGAAAGTGTCACTTCATGGTGACCGAAGGCATTTTTTAGGCTATAAAATCTCTGCAAGGGGCATTGAGGATGACAAAGCCAAGATTGAGGTGATCGAGATGCTACCCCCACCAACTTCTGTCAAGGGCATTCGTAGTTTCCTTGGACATGCTGGATTTTATAAACGATTCATCAAGGACTTCTCCACGATATCCAAGCCCTTGTGCACCCTGCTACAATAGAACCAGTCATTATTGTTCAATCAGAAATGCCATGGCGCATTCACAGAGCTGAAGCAAAGAATTATCTCTGCACTGATAATAGTTCCCCCCAGATTGGACGTCACCATTCGAATTAATGTGCGACGCAAGTGATTTTGCCGTAGGGGCTGTGCTTGGGCAACGTAGAGTAAAATCTTTCATGTTATTTATTATGCTAGCCATACCTTGAATGAGGAACAATTAAACTATACTACTACTGAGAAAGAATTACTTGTCATGGTATTTTCATTTTACAAGTTTAGGTCATACTTGATAGGCACCAAAGTCATAGTTCACACTGATCACTCAGCTATAAAATATTTAGTGAGCAAGAAAGATGCCAAGCCTAGACTTATTAGGTGTATACTACTACTGCAAGAGTTCGACTTAGAGGTAATCGATAGGAAATGTACTGAAAACCAGGTTGCATATCATTTGTCTAGGCTAGAAAACATTTCAGAATGCCATGACATTTTTTATATTAAGGAAGAATTTCCTGATGAGAAAATCTTATATGCCACGACAATTCCATGGTACGCTGACCTCGTTAATTTTCTTGTTAGTGGTGTTTTTCCATATGAATTGAACAGCTAGAGCAAAAAGAGGTTTCTGCATGATGTCAAGTTCTATTTTTGGTATGAGCCATACTTGTTCAAGCAATGTGCCGATCAAATGATTCGACGGTGTGTCCCCGAAGAGGAGCAACGTGATATCTTACACCATTGCCACACAACACCATGTGGAGGGCATTTTAGAGGTGCGAGGACTACTGCCAAGGTCCTCCAATCAGGCCTGCGACAGATGCCAGCGTACTGGGAACATTTCTAGACGACACGAAATACCGATGCAAAATATTTTGGAGATATAACTATTTGATGTTTGGGGCATAGATTTTATGGGACCGTTCCCATCTTCTTTTAGAAAATTATACATTTTACTCGCAGTGGACTATGTATCCAAGTGGGTTGAAGCGATTGTGACACCAAGGAATGACTCGAAGACGGTGCTCAAGTTCCTTCACAAGAACATTTTCACTCGATTTGGAGCACCAAGAGCCATTATCAGTGGCGAGGGCACCCACTTTGACAACAAGATAATAGCCAAGGCATTACAGAAATACGGAGTGCGACATAAAATTGCCACTGCATACCACCCACAAACAAATGGGCAAGCTGAAGGGTTCAACCGTGAAGTCAAGCAGATTCTCGAGAAGGTAGTGAACCCTCGAAGGAAAGACTGGTCCCCAAAACTCGATGAAGCACTCTGGGCATACCGGACGGCATTTAAAACACCTTTGGGAATGTCACCCATCAAGATGGTATTTGGAAAAGCTTGTCACCTGCCAGTTGAGCTAGAACATGAGGCATACTGGGCAATCAAGAAGCTGAACTTCGATGCACAACTAGCTGAGGAGAAACGACTGCTCGATCTGAATGAAATAGAAGAGTTTCGAGCACAAGCATATGAAAATACCAAGTTATTCAAGGAAAAAACGAAGAAGTGGCATGACAAAATGCTTTTGCCATGGCAAACTGAAGCCACGATGGTCGAGACCATTTGAAGTCTACCATGTTTACCCGTATGGCGTTGTGGATATCAAGAACATGGATGATGGGTCCATCTTTAAAGTCAATGGCCTGCGCCTGAAGGCATACCAAGGAGTCCCACCATTGCGCGACAAGACTGCACTTCTCTTGCATAAAGTTGATACTGGCCCAACATCTTAAGGATGCCGTGACATTTTAAAATTACTCTTGTGTAAATAAATATTTATTTCACTTCCTTTTAATCAGCTATTTTATTTTTCTTTACAAGGTTAGGGTCCATACAACCTTCAACCGTACCAGCATCAGATTCTGAACACTCCAGCACCACATAATTTTAGAAGCGCACCCGTTGCACAATCATCGCGCCACCACAAGCATGAAGTCAAGGTACCTTGCATTGCATTGCATTTCATAGCATGTAGTCTAGTTTTACCTTAGTTTTTAGTAAGCATTGAGGATAATGCTTCTCTCAAGTTTGGGGGAAGTAGGGTTCTCCAATCATT
Organism: Hibiscus syriacus; assembly: GCF_006381635.1. Taxonomy (NCBI): domain Eukaryota; kingdom Viridiplantae; phylum Streptophyta; class Magnoliopsida; order Malvales; family Malvaceae; genus Hibiscus; species Hibiscus syriacus. The sequence goes on along the minus strand of NW_024061995.1, from coordinate 452,769 downwards.
GCATGATAGTGTTAGTAAAATAAATTTGCCATGACATTAGTAAGTCCTGAATAGTTTGCTAGAAGTAGTTAATGATGCCCGATGATGAAGAATTCTTGATGGCTAGGATATATTGTACATGACTGGTTGAGGATGATAGAACCAACTCTAGGACTTGCTTCTTTGAAACCCTTGAATACACGATTGTATGCTTTCCATGCTTGAGAAACTTAGAAATTTTTTATAAGAGAATTATTAAATATCGTGGCATAAAACTTTGAATGATGAAAACCCCATAAAAAAGGGAATGAAGTTGTGAATAAATGTCTCGGTATATCTGTAGAGAGACACTCCGCTATGCCACGGTATTTTCTGGAAACTGCAGTTAAATAAATGGCAGCTATGGCATATGAGTGAATGAAAGAAGTCACGGAATGGCACTACCTGACTACCTCGGGGGTAGAAGGTATGCTCTTTTTCACTTAGAGTGTGGGATGGTAGGAGTGATGGGCTCTTAGAGTGTGGGATGGTATGAGTGATGGGCTGACTCCTCTCGTAGCATAATTAATGAAAGAAAAGAAAACAATGTGGAGTACAAATTTGTAAATGTCGTGGCAAATTAAAAAAGCTTGCTTAGAAAATTTTTAGGTTTATTAAGCATGGACTGGATACAAACACGCACACACTCATACAAAGGATCTTTCCCTAGGGGACAATACTTGATTTCTCGAACTAGTCAAGCATGTTGAAGCCAGATGTTGAGGGCTGAAATTTTATCCCATATAACTATTCTGCTTCTGAACTTGCCATGGTATTTTTTATTTTGCTTAATATTATCCATTGCTTGAGGACAAGCAATAGCTTAAGTTTGGGGGTATGATAACTCCGTAAAAAGGTCATATTTTGGGACCTTTTCACTTAAGTTATTGAATGTCTAAGATCTCATTTAGGACCATGTAGATGCATTTAGGAACATATATTTACATGTGGTGGAATTCGTTTTGCCGTGATATTTTATTTTGTCATCAGTGCTGCTTTATGGGGAAGGTGTTTGTCTAATGATGTGCAGAAATTGAGAGCAAGGAAAAGAGAAAAGGAAATGTCATGACATTAAGAGACTGCTGAGTAGAAATGAAAATGCCAAGTTGGATTGGCATTTCGAAAACGAGCAAAAAGTGAGAAGATATTTTTGAAGTCAGTTGTCCCCCATTTTCACCAAGAACGAGAAATCCACCTGGATTAGCATTGCACAGGCCATGCTACACCATGCCGACCATGCTGCCCATGCTGCAGATGTCAGGTGCTCAGCCAACCACCCAGTATATGTCATTTCCAGATTCCCATGCTGGACGACTTCCCAATCCTCACGAGAATCAAGCAAAGTTGGGGGTATCCTAGGAATTTCAACACCAATTTCTAAGGTTTTTTCTCCCCTTATATATAGAGGATGAAGCCACAATGAGAAGGACTTTTGGTCCCATGCCAATTTGAGCTTAAAATTTAGAGAGAGAAGGTCTTACTTTTCTCAGTTAATCCTACTTTTCGTGGCATTTCTCCTTGACAAGCCTAAGGGAGTGGCGTTCTAAGCATCCAAAAGGAGCTAGATCGCTGGGAGCAGTTCTTGGTGACCGAAGAAAGCATTTGGCAGTGCACATTGAAGGCTTTTTCTCCTCCCCTTAGTTCTTTGCTTTCATATATTTTGTTATTGGGTTGTAAGGAACGAATGAAACTTGCTTTGTGCTTGTTTATTTTGAACCCCACCATGAACTAATCCTATTTGGTGGGAGTTTGCTTGGATGTTTAAGTTTTTATTTCAATGAATGGTTGTCTTTCTATGCTTCAATCTGTTTTGTTTATGAAACTTAATGCCTTAAGATTGTAGGAGCTACGAGAGTAACCTTTCCTTAGGAGGTCTGGAGGGTTCGAGAGAATGAGTTGGCAAATTATCCTTAGTGTTCGAGAGAAACTAGGGAGGAACTATATAAATAAGGGGTTCTAGGTAGTAACTAGGCCTAATCCACCTTAGAGATAAGGTTAGGATTTCATTCGACTAAAAGGAGTTGTGCAAAAATGATAGGTTAGATGTTAATGCTGCCACAAAAAGGTATTGCCGAGACATATCCTGTTATCTGGACCAATATGATCACTTCAGGGGTTTACGCCAATCGGTTATGCCAGAGCATCTTTAATCTATCGAGTCCCTTACTAGAGATAGCATAGGGCACTTTAGTAGACTCTGTCGGGCAAGCTAGGCAAAGAAGAAATATCATTAAGAGAAATAAAATTAGATTTTTCCAGTGACTCATATTACTCACTTCCATAGTAGCTTGTCGTGTGAGAAAGCTAAAGTCTTATTAATCAAATCGTATATTTATATTTTATTTTGCCTTGACATTTCCATTTGTTTGCACTTATCATAATTGAATTTGCCACGATATTTCATCCAACTTGCCACGACATATTCAATTACGACCACACTACCACCATTCTATTTTCACATCATTCATTCCATTTTGCCACAACATTCTCATTTGTGTATACCATCACTAACTTTACTTAGATGACAAAGTAAAGTGCCTTGACAAACCTATTTGATTTCCCCAATTCCCTGTGGAGACGATACTCAACTTATCACTGTATTACTTGTTTGATTGTGTATACTTGCACATATATCCGCACCCATTTATAGTACTCACAAATAGCGGACATAAGTCGATAGCTGCACTGGTACAATTCTTTTAGCCTGAAAAGATGAGTAACAGAGTGAGCTTTGGAAAGCTCAGTAATATAGAACTACCAAATGATGCTGAAGAACGTGTAGATACATATAAACATATATTTTCTTATTAGTTCCAAACATCTATGGATTTTCATGCAGAGCATAGATCCTACTGATATTTCAGATAGTAACGGACAATGAGTTTTCAGTTCAGATGAAAATATTTCGGATGTCTAGGTTCAGGAGATCAGAATAGGTTATCTAGTGTGTTCCCGTAAAACCAGTAAAAAGATACAGATCTTTTAAAACATATATATATATCCCCATCCATCACGTACAAAATGTGTAGGTTCCCTAGAACCATACAACCCCGTCACGTCCAGTAAGGCCCTGAGCACAAAGCCGATGAGCCTCCAGGTATTCTTCCTCCAACAATACCCCCAAATAAAACATGTTCTGTCCGTAAAAGAATATATAAAAAATCAAAACATAATTCATGTCAAGTATCATATCAAAATCTAGGTCAAGTATCAGATCAGAATCCAAGTCAAGTATCAGATCAAAATCCATTTCAGATATCAGATCAGAATCCATGTCAAGTGTCAGATCAGAATTCAAATCGAAAATCAAATAAAATATTCATGTGAGTAGGGAACACACCAGAATTTACATATATTATTCAAAGATATTGGATAATCTTAACAGGTAGAGAACACAGATCTTCAGTATACCGATAGAATATCAGAATTCATAATCACTATTGGAAGAGTTCAATTCATCAATTATTCATAATGAAACTTGAGTTGATAAGGAAGAAATGAGGGTTCATGACATTTACAGTCAGTGTCGATCTATCAGACTATTGAAATAACTCAAGTTTAACAACTCCAGAATTAATGCATGTTGATCGGTTCATTCTTTGTCCTTCAGGTATTCATTCTTTAATAACAACAATTAATGTGCATAAATCATCTTTGGAGTCATCGCTGAATGGGTCTTCCAAGGGTCTTTCTTTCACTTCCACACTTTAACGATATCATGAAATGCTGACATACTTGATTTTTGGTTCATAACCCATAGTAATTGTACATTATGTAACCTCATCTGAGTTTCCAGACTTATCCAAATCACTTACTTAATCCTCAGTCATTGAGGTTACTTAGTTCATTTAGCAGTCAAGTCTATTCCAGTTAATTCGGGGTTTTCTAGGGTAATCCAGACGTTTCTGAATTTCAGATACATATTGTACTTCCGTTCAATTCAATTTGGTCTCCGTGGTTGATTTGTCTAACGAATATCCATTTCTTATTACCAAATGCGATCTAGAGTTGAGTTGAGCTTAATACTTTCAAAATTATCATCGAGCTAAACTTGAGTAGACGAACACGCATTCAAGTAATATCTATACAGTTCAGGTACTGACATATCATTGAGGTTGATCAACTCACTTAAGTTGTGTTCCATAACTTTTAAGGGTAGTACAACATCCATGTTTATTTGGATTCCTTAATTAATCCAAAACATTTACTTAGTCTAGGCCATAAGGGCATTTTGGTGCTCAATGTTTTTCTATTCATTTCAAAGCTTGAAGAAGTTTATTCATTCTTGGGCTTGGTGATATTCTTGAGTCTTCCATTACAGGGGTATTCTGGTCATTTTATATATCCATTGTATTATAATCATTTACTTCTGTACGATCTTATTATTTAATTCAAACGTATCATCTTTTCCAGACCTTTTGAACAATTCTGACAAAAGAGCACCCTCAATAATTTATTCTTAACTCAGAGATTTCCATGTCAATTGTTTTCTCAGAAGTTACCAATAGGTTATCAGGAACTTTCTGCACAAAGACGGGATCTTAACAATTAAATATGTAATTTATCGAGTTAAGTACAAATCTTCAAAGTACTTTCTCATTCATGATCAACTCGGACTATCTTTACTTCTCAAGGGCATTTTTGTAATTTCTTAACCAGATAACTTCGGTATTAACTCTTAACGAAAATAATTATAATATAGAGATTCTATGGTTAATTGCTTTCCCGAACATTCTCTGAGCTTGAAATGATTCCTTAACAGACTTCTAGATTCTTGCCCAAAACCCTCTTGGGGTTAAAAACCGGTTATCCATATTTCCTAAACAAAACTAGCATATCTTATGCACATCAGTAATTTTTACCGGATCAATATGTCTTTTCAGAGTTATTAACCAACTTCTAGGGACAATTCTTGTCATCTTACAACATAAGGGTATTTTCGTAATTTTACCCAACCAGAGTATTTTCATAATTTCTCATCTGAGTACCTTTAATATTTAACCTTTGTTGATATAAAATATAAGTTACTAATCCAGGGCTGATTTCTTTATCACTAATCACAAAACTTGTAATTTAATTCTAACAATCCCTCAATCTCTTATATTAGTCATTCGATCTGTATTCAGTTACCGAATTTCTACCGCATTTATATCGAGTGTATAAATTAATCAACTCCACAAAAGTGACCAACACTATCTTATTCATGCATTTACCAATATCAACATGTTCCATAAAGCATAAAGAGGTAGTAAAATATTACCTCAATTTTAATGTCATACTGATCAACTATTAAATTCCATTTGAACGCCCTCGATTTTGAAATCAACTTCCAATAATCCCTCAGATGCATATCAACAACAATTACATAAAAAAGGAGCTTAATTCCGAAAAATAGATCGAATCGGGAGATAAATCAATCAAAAACAGCTTACCGGGTTTGAATTTGACGAAACAGTCTTCGGATTCAGAACGTCGAAAAAAAATAATATATGAATTTTTGAAAATTGACTTTTCTGTCAAAGTCAACGGGTTTGACTGGCAATTTCGAGGCTTTCAGGTCCAAATTTCAAAAAAAAACGGACTACGAAATCGAACTCAGGACGTCGAATAATATCAGGATAGGTATACCCGAAAAAAGTCAACGCCGGTCAAAGTTCTGGTCAACGGTGGTCAACGCCGGTTAACAGTCAAAGCATGTCAACGGTCAACAGTCAACAGTTTTACACAAATATCACCATAACAAAAATTAATTACAAAATTAGCACCCTTTTAATAATATTTACAAAACTAGCACTCGAGTTTTACACAAATATCACCCTAACATGAATTAATTTTAAGGCATTTTGAGACACTTACCAAGCTCGGTTCACAATTTTGAACAGTGGAGAGTTCGATACCGAAACGTGGAAAACTTTGACTTTCTCACCCCTCCACGCGTCGGCGACGACGGAGACCACCGGTGGACTCGGAACGATGCAAGGAACACGATGGTGCGAGAGGTGTCGAAAACGGATGGTCGGATCGTCGTGAATCGACGGAAAACCAACTGAAATCGAGTTAAAACCGACGATACTTCCAACTGAAATTAACGACAAACGATGACAATTCACGACAAAATGTTTGAGGGGTTTTGTTCATCGGTCGATAACGAACACGATAGTGGTTTCAGTTCGTCAAACGGACGCCGGACGGTAAGTAGATCGGAGTGGAAAGGAGGGTCAACCGGGAAAGGGAAATAGGAAAACATTCTGGAATCTGATCGAGGAAGGGGTTTATAATTCATCCCATAAAAAATGAGTAAACCATGAGTTTAGTCACTGAAGTTCCTGTACTTCTTAAAATGGTCTGCCAACTTTACGATTTTACAATTTAATCCCCAATTTCTTCCAAAATACCAATTTAAAATCAATACTTTATAATTTTTAAAATTTAGCCCCTAAATTGAGGTGTTACAATTTTGAATTACCAAAAATAATTATGAAATTATATATATATTTTTTACAAATATTAATAATATATCTAGTTCTTGAATGAATGGATTTTGAATTATTTGTTTTAGCTAGTTCTTGGAAATGAATGGATTTCAGTCTAATTCTTTGATCATTGTTATACTGTGGATTGTTTTTGGAAGAACAATAAAATATTTGTGACGATGTGATTGAATTTTTCTCTTCGGTGGGTGCTGTTAGATTGACAGCGAAAATCCTGTGGAAATGGTTCCCGTGATGACTGTAGAACCGGGATTCGGTGGACAAAATTTCATGGCAGAAATGATGGATAAGGTTTCATATCATTTCTCATTGTTCAGTTCCATTTCAGGCTTTCTAGATTTTATTTGAATGGCATTTTTTTTACTTGATTTGAAGGTGCGCGCCCTAAGAAAGAAGTACCCATCACTCGACATAGAGGTAATAAAGTTATTATCTTGTAATATTCGAGAACTTGATCATCGCTGATTATTCGAAACTACATATTCCTAGGAACATCACCTTCTTTCATTACCACAATGTTATTTTGCAATGACCCTTCATTTTAGATGAAGTATTGTTATCCAGCATATATATGAACATAGGTATGAAGATATGATCCTCTAAGGATCCACCAAATATGTGGATGAAACTCATATCCGACACACTCGAGTTTGAGTAACTTAGCTGAAACGACCAACTGTTAAAGCACTCCCAGTTTTGTTTCGCAGGTCGATGGTGGCTGAGGGCCTTCAACCATCGATATGGCGGCTTCAGCAGGAGCAAATTGCATCGTTGCCGGGAGTTCAGTATTTGGAACTCCAGAGCCAGGTGCAGTTATATCCCTTATGCGAAAAAGCGTTTCGGAAATAAGAAATGATAAAACAGTTTTACGTATGCGAGATAAAGCATTTGTGGGTTTTCATGAGAAATGTATACAGATTATAAAATAGATCGGCTTCACATGATAAATTCTGAAATTTAACAAAATGATACTAATTTTTATAATCCCATGCTGATCATTTACAAACTGCCCTGCATGATGTACATAAATGTATGTATGTAGATCATAACATCAGGAGTCTAAATTCATCAAAATTGATAACACCATCACCATTAAGATCAAACCGAGAAATCATCAATTTACAATCCTCTAAACTCCTAGGCTCACTCAATCTACCAAGCATCCTCTCCAAACTTTTTGGGGTAATAAACCCACAGCCAGCTTCCATTTCATACATCTTGAAAGCCTCTTTCAAATCCTTCATTCTATCTTCATCTCCAACTTCATCCACTAACCTCATGAAACCTTCCAGCCCCAACAGCCCATCACCGTCCGTATCCAAATCCTCTACCACCATCTCTGCCTCCACGAGCGACAATTCCCCTCCTATCGTGTTCACGCACCATTGAAGCTCCGCACCCTCTGGTATAAACCCACGGCTTGAGCTATAGCTTAAAAATCACACATTGTAGCGATTGAACCCTATATTATATACTTGCAAGAAACACAAAAACAAAACGGAAATTCTATAATTTGGGGTTGGCTATACAAAAAAAAGGTGATATACAATGAAGAATGGGAAAATGAAAGGTAATGGAGCACAAAAAGGAGTTTAAAAATGGATTAAAGTGGGAAATGAAAACATGTGTGGGCGCCTGCCGTACATGAGTTGAGGACCTTGCAGCTTCTTTTTCATGTTAAAAGAAGAGTTCTGACCTTTCAATATTCAATATCATGCATGCAGCAGGTGATTTTGGAAGAAACATATCTACATAATATTTTATATAGGATTATAACACGCAAAAATTATATAAATATACGAATTATTGAATTTAGAATAAAAAACTTAACATCCCTTTAATATATTCTTAGTATTTGTGTCGATGTATTGATTGTGTACAAAATTTTTATGTTTCATTAAAATAAATTTAATTTTAAAATTTTATGGTAATGCATTATCATTTAGTTAAATAAAAATATATAAATTTTATAGATTATTAATGTATTAGAATATATAAATTAAAATATTTGTAAATAACCAGGAAAGGGGCAGAAGAGCCGAAAGCTTCATTTTATTGATTGATGTAGTTTTCTTATAGTTGACTTATCAAATTTCCATGAAATTGAGCATTAGGGAAAATGGGAAATGGAATATTATATATTGAATTTTATTTTCTCAACTTCTTTAATTTGGTGTGCATGTGTATATTTATTGTTTGTATAATTGTATTTAAATGTTTATAAATTACAATTGAATTTGGTGTGCACATGTATATCTCTAAGTTGTATAATTGTACCTAACTAGAATATTATATATTGATTTTTATTTTATCAACTTCATGTTTATAATATCAAAGTTGATTGTCATCGACTTTTTTTATAATATTTCTTATGTTTTTATCAACTACGAAAAAAAAATCGAAGATCCAGGCGCCACGCTCATCAAGAAGAACAACACCCGCAGCGACCTCGTCTCCTTGAATATTAACCGCCCCGTCCACATTCGCTTTTATCTATCCACAAGGGGCAACCCACAATTGGCTGTGAGGAGATATGGACCTAGCCTGGTTTGAATTCCTGGGTGCACTAGGCGAGCTCCTTGCTTCAACAATGGTTGAAACCATTTGATGGTTGATGGAAAGAAGTAATAAGATTTCCATGATCAACAAAATTTTCAGCAACGAAAAAGTCACATCTTCTTTTCCAGAGTCTCCAACAAACGATTATAAATAAAATCGACCAATTGTTCTTGTTAATAGAGGCAATACCATGGCCATAGAGATTCAACCACATCCAATCCCGAAATAGCAAACCCATAAACACTCTTAATTCTTCAGGTTTGATCAAGTGATTCCAAATATCCCGAGCAAACCGACAATCTCGAAGTAAATGATCCACATCCTCATCTCTAAGATTGCACACTGGACACAAACCAGAATCTGACAGGTGTCTTCGCACTCGCTCCATATTCGTAAGAAGACTGTTTTGCAGGACCAACCAAAGGAAAACTTTGACACGTTGAGACACCTCAAACCTCTAAATAAGTTTCCAATTAAAGGTTTATTGTTCTTCAATATTCATATCTAAAGCTCTATAAGCTTATCTCATAGATAAAGCTCTAGAATCCTTCTAACGCTGGTAAAACCTCTGTTTTGCAGGTGTGCAATATCGTCATATTGCTGGTAAAACGTCTGTTTCCGGTCATTTTTCCAATTGTTTCAAATGTTCCGCAACTCCTGAATATCATTCTGTTTGAGGCTGATGAAAGCGTAGCCAACTAGGTCTGACACAGCTATCTTGCAAATTATCTCCTTTTTTCTTCTGAGTCTTTTCTGACCATAGCCGTACTTCTGCATTTTTATCTCTTGCATTAAAACCCCTTTGTCAAATAATGTAAACTATTCGGGTTTAACGAACATTTTGCGGATCAACACATCTTTAAATGATGCAAATGATAAAAATAAAATAAAACAAAAAATGAAAGGAAACAAGTTAGTGAGACAAAAACAATAATGAAAATAGAAATTAATACCCCTCATGATGTTTACCCTACATGTTTTTTGTTCCTACTCGGACATAATTTCTATCCCGCATGTTATTTTCTTGAGCGGATTCTAACTGTATATATTTCTAATTCGCATTATTTGAACATTATAAATAAAGCAAGAAATAAATCAATCATCCTAGGTTTTGAATGAAGTTTTGGGGTGGGCTTTAATTCCTTGCAGCATCACGATTTGGTTTTAAAAAATGTACTCGAGTTCTCATTGCCGGTGCCCCCTTAGGCTTGTCAGACCCCCAGTCTTAAGCCCATCACAGGCTCATGTGAACCAAGTTAAACTCGAGAGGATACATTCTCTTATGTCTGTACGGAGAATAAATTCACAAGAAGACATAAGGTATAACCGAAGGTTACTTGCTAGGCTTATACGAAGAATAAATTCCCACAAAGACGTTGCTTTCGCCCCCACTTAAAAATGGTTTCGAGCTCGGGTATAGAGCCTGAGATCATAAATGTCTTTTTAAAACATGCTGAAATCATTGGAAAACCGTTAGTTCAACTATTTATTTGAAAAATAACAATCAAAGGTAAATAACAAGGATCAAAAAGATGAATTATAATCCAAACTTACAACTTTCGCTTAGGAAGACAACTGGGAATCATTTTTGGCCTGACTCTCTTACCGTCCCCAGTGGAGTCGCCAAGCTATCGTAACTGCCCTGCGAGTGGTCCCAGAATCGAGTTTTGACTTAAATTGACACTGATAATTTCAAATTTGGTTGATCATACACCTTAACCTATCATTTGTCTGATCTATGACTTACCAAAAATTAGTCAGATTCGGGGGTCGATTACAATCAATGAAGGATTAACACCCTTACACTGCTCTTTCTGTACCAATTTAATTCCCCGGTTATCTTAATTGTGAAAAGTAAAAATTAAAATTTAAAAATTCAATCCGAATTACTTACCTTTGACAAACTTTAAAATAGCCTAAAAATGTAAATTTAATGTTCAACAAAAAAATAAGAAGGTTCATGGTATCGAATTAAAGAAACACAAATATTACAAAGGATTAAATTGAATTAATTCAAAATTCAAAGACAAAATTACAACAGATGACCAAAATGAATTATGCATCAAAACTTCAGAGACTGCAGAAACAATTTAAAAATTTAGTAATTACACAGAGGTCCCCCTATAAATAGCCAAAAAATACAAATTTCATTCATTTTTCAACTATTTCTCAAAACCAAACTCACCCAAACTATCTCTCAACTCTCCCAACTCCCTCTCTACATCCGGCCAAAAGCCGACCACCCACCGACGAAGCCCCGCGACCCGGATCACCGCTCTGACCACCGCCACCGGTGGCTGGAATCCTAAAAGCTAGCCTAAATCACTCATCTCAACACCCCAAAGTCGAACTCGAGCCCTAAATTTTCAAAACAAACCCCAAACAGCGTAGATCTAAAAAAACACTCGGCTCTTACTTTTTCTGATGTGTCTCTTCAACTTCCGGCGACTGTTCTTTTTTCTGAGCAAAAAACGTTGCTAGCCTTGATTTTTCTTGATTTTCGATGGGTATTCGAATGTTTCTTGCTAATTTGCGTGTTTGATACTTGATTGCTTTGATTGTTCGATTGCATGTATATATAGCCCCTCGACAGGGGTTGTTTCCCTTATCCCCGATTTGCTCGGGTTTGTTGCTGTTCGTGTTGGCCGGGAATCACGGGAAAATATTTGTACCCGATTTTGTTTCGATTTAATTGTGCTGCCTGTTTTGTGTTGATTGTTGCTTCGGTCAGTGTTTTGGGAAGTTTTCTCCTGAAATCGCGATTGAGAAAATATGGGAGTGATGTGCACCGACCATTTGCTTGCTGGTGGTATTATGTCTTCTAGAATGTTATGGGGCTTTCTTGACCGTTGGATTGCCTACAAATCCAATGGCCCAGGATTGGTTGTGCAAATGCCTTATACTTTAGGGTTTAAAAACCCTAGCCACCTTTGATATTGATAGTTTATTTTTTTTCCTTTAAATCGTGCAGTTCGCCGTTGTGCGACACTTGACTTGAGTGTGAAACCTTAACAAACTCCTCTACTGGGTCAGGTAAGTGGGTCTGTGTTTTGGACCTTGACTGGAGCTGGGTCATTGACTTTTGGACTTTGGACATAATTTTGATTTGGAAAATAATAATGATAAAAATTAAATAAAAGAAAAGAAAAGAAGATGATGATAATAATAATATACTATATATTAAAACTATATATCTTAAAAATTTATATATTATATATTATATTTTCAAAACCTGTATGATTTCAAAAATTATATATATTAAACATGTTTTCAAAAATATATAATAATTAATATACTATATATTATACCATATATATTTTTGAAAAATTATATTTTCGAAAATTATATTTTCAATATATATATATATATATATATGTTAAAACTCGGAACAAAGTCTCGGAAGAGAATGATTGTCTACACTATTTTATCCGGGTTTTGGGTCGGGTTCATGTCATGAAATTTCGTTTAAACGGGTACCCAACTACTCGAGTATCTTTCATTTGGTTTCAACAAAACTCTCGTATTATTCCTACCCCACACGAATATTTCTTGTTTTTAGATTATGAAATTAAAATGAATATTCTACGAAATACTAAATAGTCAATTCATGAATTAAATTTCTGGGTAATTATTCTTCAAATGTGTACAAAATTATTCAGTGCTTCTTTTCCTTATATAGTTTATTAGTTTTCAATTTCCTTCATGTAGAAATCCCTGTCCAAAATTCATTTCTAAGGTATCGTTTGATTCTATTCGAATAGGAAATAAATTACCATGATTAAGATCTTCATGCTGGGATGCTTTGGAAATTTTCTGTTCATCGTTGGAACCCAAATGCCTCCTTGTTTCATGGGTTGTGTTTGTCGATTGGTCTAATTATCAAAACCTACCAGTCGTTCGACGAAATGTCTGACCCATTTCTCTCGCTTATTTCACCGACTTTTAATTATAGTTTGTTGTCTTTTTCAACATAAAAGAATAGATTCAGATTACTATTTGACTTCTATATCGTTATTCCCAAACTGAATGATCATTAAAAATTCATATAAGGAGTTTTCTAAGTTTTTTGTTTTTTGTTTTGTTGTGAGTGAGAAAATGAAGAAGAAAACAGAGGACAAATCATGAGTCAGGACTAACGGACACCCTATTACTCAAATTAACAACAACAACAACAAAGTCATATTTTCATATGTAATGAGGTAATGGGAGGTAGGGTAGTAGGCTGCCCCAATATCAAGTTAATAGCAGCTTCCGTGGAAGATATCCGACAGTTAGAAAAATTAAAAGTAAAGATAGAAATGCCAATATATGGGTACACGACTTTTACGGGTCGGATCATGGGTCGAATTTTTAGTTCCCGAAAATTTCAAGTACCCAAAAATGCGATACTGAAATATGAACATTCATACTTAAGACTCCGGACTGATCTCTCAAATTGATAAGTACATACAATCACTTAAATATACGGTACTTATGTTGTGATATAATTAGTTGTTATATTATATATTAATCTATTTTAAATATTGCTGACTATTCTATTTAAGATTTCGAATATTATTATATTTTTTATTTATTTAATAAAATTAACTGTAATTATAGATTTAAAATTAAAAATAGATAGCTCTCATATATTTATTTTTTATCCATCATCTGATATAAAGTTAACATTTCATTCAGTATCATTTATAAATATGTTTTTTTTAATTTATAAGTAAACTTAACACGTATTAATGGTGTTGATTAATATATTAAAAACAACAGATAAAATAATAATTTATTAAATTATGACCCAAAAGGAACGCCAATACTAGAAGTTATATTATGTTAATCTACTTATTTATATAAAAAGGATAAGTTATTTATTTTGTTCATTTAATAAAATCTTATATAATATAATTTTTTATTGAGTAGTGAGTTTACTCAGATCAATGTTCACTAAATTATACTATATAATAATTTAATTACGCTCTATTGATTCCAGTTTTATGCTTCTAGAAAGCTGCTGTCCTGCAATGAAATCCACGTGTCACCTTCTAAACCTTTAACCATTTCCAAAGCTCCGGCAACTTTTCCGTTCCAAATGACAAACCACGCGGTGACAACACATCATTTTCACGCTCGCAAAACATAACCACATGATTTTTTCCAATCACCCAATCAACAAATAAAACGTCGACATCTGTCAGTTCCACGATTGTAATTTTCTCATCCAACAGTGGCATTTGTTTCTTCACCATCTCGAGAAAAAGGAAAGATCCTCCGCTCTTTCGTTAACCCTTTCCAAAGTTTTCCCTTTCTTTGAAAAAAAAATAAAAAATCATTTTCCCTAAAACCCTAAAGCCACCAATGACTTGCGTCCCCAAGCTCCGAGTTGCCGCCGCCGTTGTTTCTTCCTTCGTTAATCCACTCCGACATCGGATCCGGTCCTTTGGATCTGCCGCCGCCTTGGAGATCCCCTACGACGATGAATACTACGAGTACGATCAAGCTCACTGGGACCGGCGTTCAGCTCAGCCGAAGATTGACGTGGATGGGTCGGCGACAGAGAGGGGAGTACAGTGGGTGCTTATTGGGGAGCCTGGGGTCAAACGACATGCTTTTGCTGAGAGGCTGTCGAAGCTTCTAGAAGTTCCACATATTTCAATGGGTACTCTCGTTAGACAAGAGCTTAATCCCCGCTCTTCTCTTTACAAACAGGTCTATATTTTTTTCCTTTGTGAATAAATTTCGATCTTCTTTAAAGCTGGGTATTTCTTTGAGTTTTGGATCGTTTTTTTTTTTGCTTTAAAGGTTCCTGTAATATTGAGAAGATTTGTTTTTTAGGCGTAAAAGATTGCAAAATAAAATTTTAATTGATTGTCTAATTAATAATATAGTGAAGAACGCTAATGGGTTGGTGCCATTTGGGTTTAGATTGCAAATGCTGTGAATGAAGGGAAGCTTGTTCCAGAGGATGTAATTTTTGCTTTGTTATCTAAAAGACTTGAAGAAGGTTACTATGGAGGTGAAAATGGTTTCATTCTTGATGGGATTCCTCGTAACAGGATCCAAGCTGTAAGTCATCTATGATTCTGATGGTATTTGCAGCTATAGTTTCTCCATGTTTATATATACCCCTATTCAATTTAGGCTAATCAATCTCCTTTTGGTGCTAAGTTTTTGAATCTGAATGAACCTTTTTTTTGTTTAATGTTTAATCGAAATGCTTGTTCACTAGTTTTATTTGTGTTGCAGGAGATTCTTGATCAAGTTACTGATATTGATCTGGTTGTGAAATTTAAATGCACTGAAGAATATCTGTTGAAAAGTTCAGAAAGTGAAGTTCTTCACATAGGCCATTCCAAAGATGTAGGAACTTCCTGGAAAAAAATGTCCGTGCATATTCAGAGCAGGTAATAATATTCACTGTTGGATTACACCCATTGGTCTGCAGCATGTTATTTGTTAGCCCCTTTTTTTTATCACTCTTTGATTAGTGAAATGCATGTGTGAATGTGATAAACTATTAGATTCTTGAAATCGGGATCGAATGTCATAAACTTTTACTAGCCAACAAATCATTTTGATGTACATAGGCCAAGTCGGTGGAGGATTATTACAGTAGGCAAAAGAAGCTTCTCAACTTTCAGGTATCCGGAACACCGGCGGATGCATGGCAAGGTCTTTTGGCTGCATTACATCTCCAACATATTAATGCTCTCACTTCTTCACATAAGCTGACGTCGTGAACGTCCTTATTCTTGAAAACTAGTGTTTACTTTTGGTATTCCGGCATCATAGTAAATATGTAACTATTGAGTGATAGGCAAGTTTTTTAGTGTGGCAAACAACCTTTGTTGGATTTGCCTCTGAAGTTATGTTCCCCTTTTGTGAGTTACTATGCAGTTTGAAAGTATGTAATGTAGTTTTGGCCAAGGGCAGAGATGATCATTGTCCCATATAATCGCTTCTAATATAAGAATTGCTTTGTCTTCTTCATTTACGTTTACATTATTTTGTTTTTCAAATCAAAAGGCATAAAGCTACTACAAGTATGGTAAATCTTTGCTCTATTCAGAAATGCCTATATGGAATAACAAGCAGAAATTTACTTGCATATTTACTGCTCAAGAAGGGGGGGGGGGGGAAATGAAGGTAGTGTCCATTTATATACTCATTAACATTTATAAATCGCACTTTATTCTGATTTATCCGCGCATCACTTAGGAGTTTATATCTGATAGCATTTTGATAGTCATTTCCATTTGTACCCGGTTTGGCTTTGATTGAACAGATGATGATTGGAAGACATTGAAGATTGAGGATAAGCGCGAGTTCAATTCATCGAGCTTATCATCACTTGTGTATGATTTCCTTAGAACCAACAACACACTTCTCAAGTGAAATTTGCTTCCGACTTCTCCAATGATGTTAGCAACTGGCGGTGCAGAAAGTGACGAATTAACTGGAGGAGATGCTACACATGGAAAATTTGTATTAGACCCTTCCTTGGATCCGAGAGGATTCTGAGTCAAAGTAAAGGGTCTTTTAATATTTTAGGTTCAAGTCATGCATATGGAAGATGTCAACCCTACGAGTACTTCAAGATTTATAAGACTAACCTCGACTTCCAGAGCTTCAAGCACATCATCTGCAACTGGATTGGGGCAAAACTCATCGGGGACAAAAGTGTCGAGCACTCTCTCAATCAATGTTGCAGCAAACGTTGGACATACCTTTGAAAAGTTCAAGCATTGTAAATAAACATCAAAGCAATGTTCATTAGCCACGAAGCCAACAAAAGGTCTAAAGTTAGGGTGTTGAACCTGTTCCCTGATGGGTTTACTTAGAAGCATATCCTTGGGAAGCATCATGAGATCACTCAAGGCATTAAGGAGAGGGAAAGACTTTGACGAAGAGGTTTGTCGCTCGTCACTGTCATCCTGGTCATTCGCATCTCCAACCAAGTCATTGACGTCAATACTAAAGAGATCAGTCAACCATCTAGACCAGTGTCTGATCTGACATCCACAAAAATGAAATTGCTTTACTTCAAAGGAGAAGAAACAAGTTACTCTCACCGTATTAACTACCATGGAAGTAATATCAGAATATTGCAAACAGTTGTAACTACAACCGTATAATGGTTACAGTTGATTATGATAAACGTAATACACCATGAATAAACTCAACGATTAATCCCAAGACTACCACATTTGCATTGCTTAACAGCACAGAAACTTGTTTTCTCAGCTGGAATGGGAAGCACCAGAGGATCACTAATGGGGTCATCAGACACAGGATCGGTTGGGATTTCATCAGCAGAATCACGGAGAATTGCATTGAACATTGCCACATCTAATCTAGGCACGCATTGCTCCATTATCTAGATGCATAATAAGGATGAATTATAACATAAATTATAAGGGGGAAAATCGTCACAATAGGGAAATAAGACCGGTGGCAGTTCCCATTATGATGACAAAGAAACTAACAACATTATCAATATGGTAAAATTCCATAACAGTGTCTAGGATTAAAAACAAAGCAACAATCAGGTTAGATCTTTTAGATTTTCTTAAATAGTTTTTACCTCCAATGCTTTTATAAGTCTCTTATGCTCGTTTAAATGTTAATACACTGACAAGAAAGCCATAGTCAACCCACTGCAAAATTCAGTGTTTTTGTGTGCCTTTTAGTCGATTTCTGAAAGCAAAATATACATACCAATTTAGACAGCAGACAGAAGCAGCCACAGTCGTGCCCTGCAGCTCGAAACAAGCATCCTTGAAAGCTTCTTCCAATGGTCTAATGAAAAGTTCCTTCGGTCTTGATTATTTTAACTACGTATCCTCCTGTAACTTGTACTTGAGCCAGAGCCAGTACCTTTATCAATTCCTTTCTAGCCAAGGACTGCATATGTGGAGTGAGAGTCTGAGATAGTAATAAGGATCATAATTCGGTCCGACAATTATTCGAGTGTGAGATCATGTGATAGAAAATCGTTACAAATATAGGGGAAGAAAAAGAGTATGTGTTACCTGCCATCAGACAGACTCGATGATTCTCGAAAAGATCCATGTGAGGGCCGAAAAAATGACAAGTAGGCTGTCCCAATCACTAGATGTTTTATTTTCCTTTCTCTTCCATTTCAGCGGAGATGATGGTGGTTTCTTCCCCTTTCCACCTCCATTTCTTTCCATAGGTCCAGCAGAAAGTGGTGACTTTAACTCTCCAATGTTTAAGCTTATACTTGCTCGCAACACAACACAGTTTGACAACCAGAACGTCAACCTGTAGTCAGCACACATATGATCTTTGAGCTACTGAGAAATCATGCATGTGGTGTATGAGGTTAAATTACAGCAGGGACGAAACTAGGAAAAAAAAGTTCAATTAAAATTTTTTAAGAGGCAAAAATGAAAAATTAATAATATATTAATTTAAAATCTACACTTTTTTGAAGAGACTAAATCATAAAACTATCATTTCTGAGGGAGCCAAAATATAATTTACCATTGTACTCGTTAAAATTTAAAGGGACTAAAAAAACAATTTCACAATCCCTGAATTACAGCCAAGACTTTTGGGAAAATCCAGCTTCAGCTACTGGAGAATTGAGGACTGGAACAGAATGTTCATGAACGTACCTTGGAACATCATTTCCACATGCTTTTGCAACCAAAGCAAGTCCAGAAAGAGCACTTCTAGCTGCACTCGCTCGCCTTAGTTGGGATCCTTCCTTACAAGCATGAAGTTACAGCCTAGAAAGACGCCGAGCTGGAGCATGCACTTTACTCATGGAGCTTCCATTGCTCCTAGCCAAGTCTGATGAAGCTCGAACGGACTTGACATTCATCAGTCTGTCACTTTTGCCATCGTTTGTTCCAAGATTCCCCTGGCTTAAAACATTTTCTTCTAACTGAATATTCAGTAGTTCATTTTCTTCCAAGTATTGTCCTTCATGTCCGTTTTCTTGCCTGCCATATCCCGTGTTCCATTCCAGAGAACAATTATATGCATCAGCAGCAGCTGAAGCCTTAGAACCAGAAGATGCACTTCCTCACTTTGATCACGCCTAACCGTGGCTCCTTTATTGGCAACCATTTCACGAGCCTTCTGATATAAATGTTCACAACCATTGCTTCTCATGCCAGCCCATGCAGGCGAATAGGAACCATAAGAGTTATATCTGGAAACATGAGCATCTACAGTGTTGGAAATGTTGATGGGCACTTGATAAATTTATAACTCGTACGATAATAATAATATGAACAAAAATACGGTACAATCACGAACAACAAATATGACACTAGCTACGGCTAGTTTACAAACACCACACTTAACCAAAGCTTTGCTAAGCTCTCTCAATCTCTCGATTTTCTACTACACGCTCCCTTCACTCATACATGCTCATTTCATGAAATACAATCACATATATTTATAGTATGCTAAACCACCTCAATTTACCGCCAACCACTACTTGCCGTAGTGGAGTTCTACTGTATATTTATTAATTTGCTGCCATCTTTACTCTATAATTTTGCCACCTCAATTCTTCATTTCTTAATAGGTAAGCATTTCTGTTGAGTTAATCAATTGACGGATTTGGCCAAGAGGGGGTGAATTGGCAATTAAAAATTTGGTGGAAGCTTTTGCAGAAAATTGAAAGTAATTGCACAACGATTTAGAGTGGTTCAACTTTCTCAATCAAAGTCTACGTCCACTACCTTAGCTATCCACACTAAGGATTTCCCAACAAATTCACTAATTTGTTCTTTCTTTGAGGCCAAAGAGATAACCTTAACACCCTCAAGAATATACCCCAATTCTTGAGAACACTCTTTCTCAAAGAGAAGATTACAAATTTGCAAACTTACAAGGAAAACCTCACAAGGTAAGATGTTTGCACAATTCTAGAACAAGAAAAGAACACTCAAAGATAATTACAAATGAGCACAAATGGTGTTCTTGAAAGCAAAATGAATATTGAAAGGAAAATTGGCTTGATTTGCACAAACTTGGTGTTTGATGCTTTCTCTCTTGTTTCTCTATGATTTCTTGTTGATCAAGGGCTTCAGAACTTGTTTAAATACACCTTGAATCACTTCTGAACGTTGGGGATAATTAATGAAGATAATATAGCCGTTTAAGTGTGAAAACATTTAATAAAAATGCTTGGAGCGTGGGGGAATCGGTTCCCCCTCATAGGGGATCGGTTCCCTAAGTGTAAAATTCAAATATTTCGACCGTTGAACAGGGGGGAATCGGTACCCCCTATGGGGGAATCGGTTCCCTCCGAGCATTCTGGAAACTCGGAGCCAAACCATTCAGGGTGGATCGGTACCCCCTTGGGGGGGAATCGGTTCCCTCTGAGCAATCTGGAATTTTTAGCTTTGAAATGGTTCGAAATACTTTGAAAGATTATTTTGAAATTGTTTTAAGATTAAAACTTAATTTTACACTTAAGTAAGGATTAAAAATGATTTTTGAAATTTGGAGTAATGTTTTGATATTCGAATAATTATATCAAATATACTTAGAAAATCATTTGGAAATCTAAAATTCATTTAACTTAATTTGTTATATCGAAATCAAAATGTTTTCAACAATCTCCCCCTTTTGATATAACAAAACATTTTAGTAATTTTAAGATTTTGAAATCAAGTTTTGAAATTACTCCCCCTTACTTTAACACTTCTCCCATTTATCATTTTTAAAACACACTTAAAACACACACTTCCTTTTTGTTAAATCAAAAGATTCAAAGAAACGTGAAAAACATTTAGCCAATTGATTAGGTATATGTATGCATAAGCTGCTAAGATCACAATCAAGAGAAACGTTAGCCATTAGTTCCATAATCAATATTCATAAACAATGTGATATGTAAAATTGGTCATATTGCTAATAATGATAAATGATGCATAATGAATAAATCACACCAAACATATAAGTTCACACCATTCATAAATCCAAACAAATTCACAATCCACAAATTCAAACATTCCAAAATATCAATATGTTAAAGCAATAAATCACATATCCGGGTCCGGATGAGGAAAACGAGCTCGCATAGAGGCCATTTTCGTTAGTGAGGTCATTAATACGTGCGTTGGTTGCTTCATTATTTGCACGCATTTCCCGAAGAATTTCTAATTGTTGAGTTCCCATTGTGGATAAATGAGACTCTATAGAATTAAAGCGCGAATCCATGGTCGCATATCGGTAATCAAATGTCTCCATAAAAGATTGAAAATATGGAAGCATTGAGTCGATTGTTGTGCTTGCTCTTCGGGATGCTCCTCGGGCTGCTCAGGTTCATCTTCAGCTCATCGATGTCTCGCATTAATTGCTCAGCTCGAGATCTTCGTCAGCTTCGGGTGATCTTGTGAAGAACTAGCTCCCGGAGTAGTTACAGAAGATCGAACCCATTCACCGGTTTCTTTATTTTTGACCCATCCCCTCTTGTTAAAGAAAGAAGATTGATTTGTTTCTTAAGAGGACTCGGCTTTAGAAAAGAGATTACTAAGGATACAACCGTAAACTAGTGAAGAAACAGAGTTTCTTATTTGGCACTAGGTTAACGGTTTCAACGATCTCAGCAAAGATAATCTCGGAAAGGTTTATTTTTATGTTATGTTCAAACAATGCAACCACCAAGGTCTAAAGCTCTGAGAGTGGAAACGACCCCGGATGGTCGAAACCACCAAGTGATCATGAGATGAAGAAAACGCTCATGAAGATCTAGAACACTTGCACTATCATTTCGTTTATATCGTGAGCCTAAAACTTGTTTTTCATTTGATAAACCTTCATTATCCAAGCCTAAGGCATTGGCTATGTAATCCGGATCAAGATGGAAATATTGACCTAGGAGGTAGGAACGTACTCCTATGGTTTTGGTTTTGTCACGATTTTTGATACAAACGGCATTACAGTAGAAGATACGAACAAGTTGATGATAGCAACATTATCCAAGCCTAAGGCATTGGCTATGTAATCCGGATCAAGATGGAAATATTGACCTAGGAGGTAGGAACGTACTCCTATGGTTTTGTTTTGTCACGATTTTTGATACAAACGGCATTACAGTAGATACGAACAAGTTGATGATAGCAACGGGTTCAAGTTTGAAAAGTTTATCAATTTCCATTCGTGCAAGATAGGGAGATATTTAAAGTTAATAGCAACCATAGCTTGAAGAGATGGGATACGTTCTTCCCTAATCTTATACGTCAAAATATTGGTAAACCATAACGATAATCTTTAGGACCCGGTTGATTGAAACAAGAATTTTGGATAGTCAAGTTAGGATAAAGATTTGGAATAGGATTTTGAGGAATATGACGAGGATTTGGTTGACGACTAGAACGACTAGATGGAGACCTAGCACGTTTAGGATTAGACATGGTGAAGGAAATCGGAATAGATTGGATAACCTGCAATTTTAAAAACAATGTATGCAATTCAATTAATCCCAAAACTCAATTGAGTCCTCAATATTTCAAGGTTCTCTAAATCAATCCTAATGGGCAAAGTTTTTGAAAAACTTTTGAAAAATATGGTTTTGAGAAACAATATATGTATAGTTTTCATAACAACATAATCTAATCAAACACAATAATTGAAAACAACAATTTTTTTTTAAATTTCGAAAATTTAAAATTTTTGGAAAATTCTTGTGTTTTTGATGAAATTAGTTGTAACATCTAGTTTCTAATCACTAAACAATCAATGCCCGATCACTATTTCAACCTAGAACTAATTAAAACTAATCATATGTTCAAAATCAATGAAATAGAGAGTTTAGAAAAATTTACCTTGAAAGATGAAGATTGAGGGGATTTATGTTGTTTGCACGATTTTAATGATGATGCAAGTTTAGGAGATATTTGAGTGAATTCCGATTAAAATTAATGATTTGAGGCAAGAATGGAGATTTGAGTGTTTGAGGGTGAGAAATGGCGGAAAAGGTTTTGGGGTTTTGGGGTGTTCTGCCCGATTTTAACAGAACCCCAGGGGGGTATCGATTCCCCTGTGGGGGGAATCGGTTCCCCTCCCTCATGGGGGGATCGGTTCCCTTTGCACCAAAATGCTAAAATCCGACTTTTAAGCACACAAAATGCTAATTAATCTTCTCTTCTAGTGGTATAGGCAACTCATATATTGAAAATAATTATGTTCAAACAATTAAATTAATCTTTAATCAATATTTGAACATAAAGTTAATTTTTTTATCAAGAATCATAAACTCCCCCTAACTAATAGTAATGAATGCAATCAAAATTACTATTATGAGCATTTTTCAGTATTTATTAAAAGTGCTGAATTATTTTAACACTAAGTGAAGATAGTCAGTTAAACCTAATTCTCTCCTAAGTGTCCAAATCTTCCTTATCTAAGGGTTTTGTAAAAATATCCGCTAATTGATGCAAAGTATCAACAAATTCTAGAACTACATCTTCCTTAGTGACATGGTCTCTAATGAAGTGATGTCTAATTTCAATGTGTTTAGTTCTAGAGTGTTGGATGGGATTTTTAGTGAGACAAATAGTGTAACACCCCCAACCCGTATCCGACCCGGATACGAGTCCGAAGTGTCACATTGACTTTTCAAACATTTATTCGTATAAAATAGTGAGTAATTTAAAAACTTGGATAACATTTAACTCATTCAAAACGTTTACAAAATATATCAGAGTTCATACAATTTATATCTTTAGACTACATGCCAACTACACTCTATATACCGTACATATATTTTCTGATCTGACAATTGGGTAAGGAGAACTGACCTGTCTTGCTCCTCTTAGCTCTTTACTCTTCTCACTTCTGTAACCTACGTGTGAAACAATCACACGCTAAGTCGTTGACTTAGTGAGGCATAAACATATAAAAACTCTAACTCGTAATCATGCTTGAACATTCTACTACATATCACATACAAGCACCATACCCACATACATGTAATGATTCTACTATGCACCTTTCATATATATATATATATATATATATATATATATATATATATATATAATATATATATATATATATATATATATATATATATATTATATATATACATATCCACATACATATAATATCTTCTTTCCTATCATTATCATATTATCACCTTTCATATTTCTATTCTCTTGTTCATATAATCAATTAAGCTCATATCATATCTTAGCATATGCAATAATCACTAACACATATATCATATACAGTACATTCCATGTTATCTCTTATTAGCCCATGTGCACCTGTGAGAACTGTAGATATGTGAGTCTATTGAGGTTGTGCACCACTATGCTGTCACCACAGCTCATATAAATGTCTCGAAGGACCTATCCAGAGGTCACAAAGACCCCGGTAACTATCCAGAGGTCATAAAGATCCTCGTAACTGTCCAGAGGTCATAAAGATCCTCGGTAGCTGTCCAGAGGTCATAAAGATCCTCGGTAGCTGTCCAGAGGTCATAAAGATCCTCGGTAAACTGTCCATATGTTCCTTAGAACATAGGTATACTGTCCATATGTCTCGAAAGACATAGGTAAAACCCTCGACTCTTGGCATGCCAACTATACCTATAGCTCTCGTATCATATACTATGGGCATTTATTTATACATTTCGTATCACTTGTTCTTTCTCTTCTGTCATATACCACATGTATGTGTAACCATATATCTCATATCATATCACCTGTATCACAAGTGCATGTATTCACGTAGATCGTTTCATATGACTTATACCATTTCTCATTTGTTCATGTAACTTGCATGTCATATCATGTAACATATAACACATAATCATATAGGCTTACGGTTTTATCACCTATCATGTTATTTCACTTATACACTTTTATATCACATAAACTCATATATATATATCATGTCACATAACTTATCTCATAACTTATTTGATATTCCTATATATTCTCATCTTATAACTTATACCTATGCATATAACCTTATGAGCTATTCTTATATTACCCTATATCAACCATACTTTGTTTATCTCACTTTTCATATCATTCATTCAAAAGCATGTTAACACATATAATCATGCATACATACAATTTATGTCATGCATATACATATAATCATATATTCATGCATTAAACATAGGAAATAGACTTGTCACAAGTCTTGTTTCCATTTAGCACCATAAATGAATTAATATGCACTCACCTGGCCTCACTAGTCCATTTCAATCTCTTATCTTCCCTTTTTATCGATCTTACTTGTCAATGATTCCGGAACTCGTTTAGGCTCTGAATCTACATAATTATACATTTTAAGACAATTATTAGATACATGCACCTTTTAATTGGATACTAGCAACTTAAACGAACTTATTAAACCAATATTAACCATTAGGGGGGAATCGGTTCCCTCCTGTGGGGGTATCGGTTCCCCTCTGGCATTCTGGAATTCTATGTTCGTTTGAGGGGGTATCGGTTCCCCTTGAATGTGTACCGATTCCCCTTGCCCAGAAATCATATTTTCATTCCGAAAATTACTTCATTTTCTCTCAAACACTTCATATATCATCCCCTTTTCATTCTTAACTCTAGTACACATACTTAAACCAATCTATATTCATTTATTTCATCTTAAACCTCAAAATCCTATCTTCCATATGTAATTCAAGAATCATACCAAATTTTCTATATGTTCTAAATCCAATTATATCACTCCAAATCTCTTAATTTAACTATTGACAAGTCAAATTTAACTTCAAATTATACTTATCAATTCCTTTCCAAAATTTCATATAAAAACTCCAAATCTTTAATCTCTCTTAACCCCTCCATCCTTTGTTTTTAAGATGATTTAAGCTTTCCTTAAGCTTAGTTATCATCTAATAATCAAAACCCAACCTTAAAATCAACAATTCATTTATAAACAAAGAAACTTACCTTTGGCTTGATCTCCCACGTATGAAAAGAAGAAAGGAGAAGCACTTGGAGAGTTCTCTCCCTTTTCACGTGTATATAATTCCTTGAATGATCAAATGACCATTTAACCCTTAATTTCCTTTAATAATTACTAAATAACCTTCAATATATATTCAAATATCATTGAATTATTTCATTCTTCTACTTTAGTCATCAAATTTTGAAACTTTACAATTTGATCACTAACCCGGTATTGAGGATGTTACAAATCTCCCTCCTTATAAGAAAATTCGTCCTCGAATTTTCACTGCACATCTTAATAGGACATATCTTCTAATGTTCTTATGTTGCTTCCCTGACTTATTCTTTCTTGTCATCATCAGAAACTTACTTTTCAATCCTTTAATTTTTCAACTATCTTTTTCGTTTATGCATTCATCTTCTGTTTAACAATCTTCATTGCATCCTCATAACTTTGATATCCTTATTTCTTATACTGAACTTTATTCTTTATCATCTCTTGTATTTTTATTTTCTTCTTTAAAGCCACTTTTTAAAACATACCAATGCTTATCTCTTTGCCTACATCATATCTGCATGATCAAGATACATAACCACATCTAGATTCATATCATATTTGATAACTCCACTTTATCTTCCTCAAATCTTATAACTCTAGCACCTTTACTCTGACAGCTAGATAATAACTTTTGTTTAATCTAGGGCATAAGCCCTATTATACCAATCGTATACATCCTTTCCAATCTAAATTATTTAAAAATTCGCTTACTCAACTTATCAATTTCACCTCTATTCTCATACATCCTGAAATTTCTTTACTCAACTCAACATTCTGACTTCCTGTGTCCTATAATCTGATCATCGATACACATTCTCAAACTCTTTTTATCAATCCTCAGCTTTACTCAAATATACAAATTCTTACTTCCTTTTCCTTTACTATACCACATTACTATGATCCAAATATGCAACTGTATCCAGATCCATTTCAAATTTGGTTATCATATCCTGACAATATCTTATAATCTTATAATTCCAGTACATTTTTATCACGTACTCTGGTTAGCCAATGCTAACTCTTTCCATCTAGAATACAAACTCTTTTACAACAATAACCGCGTTACTTGATCTTTTAACATCCTTATGGTGAAACTCGTTCACCATATTCCATCTTATCCACATAATAACAACTTCTCAATTTAATTTCTCCATTATGGAGAAATGAACATCTTCTAGCATTATCTTCATATCATATATCCAAAGGTCTGTAACAACAGAGCCTTCCTCAAATTCACCCTTGAGATCGGGTGCTCATAACTCTTTTAACTATTTCGATACATTCATTCTATGAATTAACGAAGTATACAATTAAAAACATATCGGAATATCATTCAACCTCATGAATCATTCTCTAATCTTATACAGACATTCCCTGAGGTTTTCGCTCTTCTCCTGCCTGGCCAGGGCAGGTGAATGCTATTACCTTCAGGTCTATCGTCTTGTATTTTACTTTGGAAACTCTCATATTTTCATGTGCTCATATCATTTCTTCTATCAGATATCACGTGTGCATATGCTCATCTAATTCATATTGTATAACATATGTCAATTGCATATGTTCACATGTCATCCATCATATCATATAAACATATATAGATTTCATAATCTTCTCAGTATTCACTTATCTTATATAACATAACAATTCAACTCTATTAACAAGACAACACACTCCTTATCCTATCAGATCAGAAATATTTTTTTTCTCTCACTTTGTGTTGGCATGTACACTTTTTAAAACACTTTCGACTTCGTTTTTAGCCTAGAATCGGCTAAACCGTAGCTCTGATACCATTAAATGTAACACCCCCAACCCGTATCCGACCCGGATACGAGTCTGAAGTGTCACATTGACTTTTCAAACATTTATTCGTATAAAATAGTGAGTAATTTAAAACTTTTGTACATGTAATTTATTCAAAATATTTCCAGAACTATTCAGAGCTTACATGTTTTTGACAAAACCGATCAGAGCATATACAATTCAAAAACATTAATTACATGCCAACTATTTGCAATGTACAGAATACATCTAATTCAAGAGATCTTTTCTGATCTGATCTTCGGTAAGAAGTAACTGACCTGTCTTGCTCCTCTTAGCTCTTTACTCTTCTCACTTCTGTAACCTACGTGTGAAACAATCACACGCTAAGTCGTTGACTTAGTGAGGCATAAAACATATAATAAAACTCTAACTCGTAATCATGCTTGAACAATTTCTACTAACATATCACATACAAGCACCATACCCACATATACATGTAATGATTCCTACTATGCACCTTTCATATATATATATATACATATCCACACATACATATAATTATCTTCTTTCCTATCATTATCATATTATCACCTTTCATATTTCTATTCTCTTGTTCATATAATCAATTAAGCTCATATCATATATCTTATAGCATATGCAATAATCACTAACACACATATATCATATACAATACATTCCATGTTATCTCTTATTAGCCCATGTGCACCTGTGAGAACTATAGATATGTGAGTCTATTGAGGTTGTGCACCACTATGCTGTCACCACAACTCATATAAATGTCCCGAAGGACCTATCCAGAGGTCACAAAGACCCCGGTAACTATCCAGAGGTCATAAAGATCCTCGGTAACTGTCCAGAGGTCATAAAGATCCTCGGTAGTTGTCCAGAGGTCATAAAGATCCTCGGTAGCTGTCCAGAGGTCATAAAGATCCTCGGTAAACTGTCCATATGTTCCTTAGAACATAGGTATACTGTCCATATGTCTCGAAAGACATAGGTAAAACCCTCGACTCTTGGCATGCCAACTATACCTATAGCTCTCGTATCATATACTATGGGCATTTATTTATACATTTCGTATCACTTGTTCTTTCTCTTCTGTCACATACCACATGTATGTGTAACCATATATCTCATATCATATCACCTGTATCACAAGTGCATGTATTCACGTAGATCGTTTCATATGACTTATACCATTTCTCATTTGTTCATGTAACTTGCATGTCATATCATGTAACATATACACATAATCATATAGGCTTACGGTTTTATCACCTATCATGTTATTTCACTTATACACTTTTATATCACATAAACTCATATATAGATCATGTCACATAACTTATCTCATAACTTATTTGATTCCTATATATTCTCATCTTATAACTTATATTACCTATGCATATAACCTTATGAGCTATTCTTATATTACCCTATATCAACCATACTTTGTTTATCTCACTTTTCATATCATTCATTCAAAAGCATGTTAACACATATAATCATGCATACATACAATTTATGTCATGCATATACATATAATCATATATTCATGCATTAAACATAGGAAATAGACTTGTCACAAGTCTTGTTTCCATTTAGCACCATAAATGAATTAATATGCACTCACCTGGCCTCACTAGTCCATTTCAATCTCTTATCTTCCCTTTTTATCGATCTTACTTGTCAATGATTCCGGAACTCGTTTAGGCTCTGAATCTACATAATTATACATTTTAAGACAATTATTAGATACCTACACCTTTTAATTAGATACTAGCAACTTAAACGAACTTATTAAACCAATATTAACATTTTCCTTTAGGGGGGAATCGGTTCCCTCCTGTGGGGGTATCGGTTCCCCTCTGGCATTCTGGAATTCTATGTTTGTTTGAGGTGGTATCGGTTCCCCTTGAATGGGTACCGATTCCCCTTGCCCAGAAATCATATTTTCATTCCGAAAATTACTTTATTTTCTCTCAAACACTTCATATATCATCCCCTTTTCATTCTTAACTCTAGTACACATACTTAAACCAATCTATATTCATTTATTTCATCTTAAACCTCAAAATCCTATCTTCCATATGTAATTCAAGAATCATACCAAATTTTCTATATGTTCTAAATCCAATTATATCACTCCAAATCTCTTAATTTAACTATTGACAAGTCAAATTTAACTTCAAATTATACTTATCAATTCCTTTCCAAAATTTCATATAAAAACTCCAAATCTTTAATCTCTCTTAACCCCTCCATCCTTTGTTTTTAAGATGATTTAAGCTTTCCTTAAGCTTAGTTATCATCTAATAATCAAAACCCAACCTTAAAATCAACAATTCATTTATAAACAAAGAAACTTACCTTTGGCTTGATCTCCCACGTATGAAAAAGAAGAAAGGAGAAGAGCACTCTGGAGAGTTCTCTCCCTTTTCACGTGTATATAATTCCTTGAATGATCAAATGACCATTTAACCCTTAATTTCCTTTAATAATTACTAAATAACCTTCAATATATATATTCAAATAATCATTGAATTATTTCATTCTTCTACTTTAGTCATCAAATTCTGAAACTTTACAATTTGATCACTAACCCGGTATTGAGGATGTTACAAATCTCCCCTCCTTATAAGAAAATTCGTCCTCGAATTTTCACTGCACATCTTAATAGGAACATATCTTCTAATGTTCTTATGTTGCTTCCCTGACTTATTCTTTCTTGTCATCATCAGAAACTTACTTTTCAATCCTTTAATTTTCCAACTATCTTTTTCGTTTATGCATTCATCTTCTGTTTAACAATCTTCATTGCATCCTCATAACTTTGATATCCTTATTTCTTATACCGAACTTTATTCTTTATCATCTCTTGTATTTTTATTTTCTTCTTTAAAGCCACTTTTTAAAACATACCAATGCTTATCTCTTTGCCTACATCATATCTGCATGATCAAGATACATAACCACATCTAGATTCATATCATATTTGATTAACTCCACTTTATCTTTCCTCAAATCTTATAACTCTAGCACCTTTACTCTGACAGCTAGATAATAACTTTTGTTTAATCTAGGGCATAAGCCCTATTATACCAATCGTATACATCCTTTCCAATCTAAATTATTTAAAAATTCGCTTACTCAACTTATCAATTTCACCTCTATTCTCATACATCCTGAAATTTCTTTTACTCAAACTCAACATTCTGACTTCCTGTGTCCTATAATCTGATCATCGATATACACATTCTCAAACTCTTTTTATCAATCCTCAGCTTTACTCAAATATACAAATTCTTACTTCCTTTTCCTTTACTATACCACATTACTATGATCCAAATATGCAACTGTATCCAGATCCATTTCAAATTTGGTTATCATATCCTGACAATATCTTATAATCTTATAATTCCAGTACATTTTTATCACGTACTCTGGTTAGCCAATGCTAACTCTTTCCATCTAGAATACAAACTCTTTTACAACAATAACCGCGTTACTTGATCTTTTAACATCCTTATGGTGAAACTCGTTCACCATATTCCATCTTATCCACATAATAACAAACTTCTCAATTTAATTTCTCCATTATGGAGAAATGAACATCTTCTAGCATTATCTTCATATCATATATCCAAAGGTCTGTAACAACAGAGCCTTCCTCAAATTCACCCTTGAGATCGGGTGCTCATAACTCTTTTAACTATTTCGATACATTCATTCTATGAATTAACGAAGTATACAATTAAAAACATATCGGAATATCATTCAACCTCATGAATCATTCTCTAATCTTATACAGACATTCCCTGAGGTTTTCGCTCTTCTCCCTGCCTGGCCAGGGCAGGTGAATGCTATTACCTTCAGGTCTATCGTCTTGTATTTTACTTTGGAAACTCTCATATTTTCATGTGCTCATATCATTTCTTCTATCAGATATCACGTGTGCATATGCTCATCTAATTCATATTGTATAACATATGTCAATTGCATATGTTCACATGTCATCCATCATATCATATAAACATATATATAGATTTCATAAATCATTCTCAGTATTCACTTATCTTATATAATATAACAATTCAACTCTATTAACAAGACAACACACTCCTTATCCTATCAGATCAGAAATATTTTTTTTCTCTCACTTTGTGTTGGCATGTACACTTTTTAAAACACTTTCGACTTCGTTTTTAGCCTAGAATCGGCTAAACCGTAGCTATGATACCATTAAATGTAACACCCCCAACCCGTATCCGACCCGGATACGAGTCTGAAGTGTCACATTGACTTTTCAAACATTTATTCGTATAAAATAGTGAGTAATTTAAAACTTTTGTACATGTAATTTATTCAAAATATTTCCAGAACTATTCAGAGCTTACATGTTTTTGACAAAACCGATCAGAGCATATACAATTCAAAAACATTAATTACATGCCAACTATTTGCAATGTACAGAATACATCTAATTCAAGAGATCTTTTCTGATCTGATCTTCGGTAAGAAGTAACTGACCTGTCTTGCTCCTCTTAGCTCTTTACTCTTCTCACTTCTGTAACCTACGTGTGAAACAATCACACGCTAAGTCGTTGACTTAGTGAGGCATAAAACATATAATAAAACTCTAACTCGTAATCATGCTTGAACAATTTCTACTAACATATCACATACAAGCACCATACCCACATATACATGTAATGATTCCTACTATGCACCTTTCATATATATATATATACATATCCACACATACATATAATTATCTTCTTTCCTATCATTATCATATTATCACCTTTCATATTTCTATTCTCTTGTTCATATAATCAATTAAGCTCATATCATATATCTTATAGCATATGCAATAATCACTAACACACATATATCATATACAATACATTCCATGTTATCTCTTATTAGCCCATGTGCACCTGTGAGAACTATAGATATGTGAGTCTATTGAGGTTGTGCACCACTATGCTGTCACCACAACTCATATAAATGTCCCGAAGGACCTATCCAGAGGTCACAAAGACCCCGGTAACTATCCAGAGGTCATAAAGATCCTCGGTAACTGTCCAGAGGTCATAAAGATCCTCGGTAGCTGTCCAGAGGTCATAAAGATCCTCGGTAGCTGTCCAGAGGTCATAAAGATCCTCGGTAAACTGTCCATATGTTCCTTAGAACATAGGTATACTGTCCATATGTCTCGAAAGACATAGGTAAAACCCTCGACTCTTGGCATGCCAACTATACCTATAGCTCTCGTATCATATACTATGGGCATTTATTTATACATTTCGTATCACTTGTTCTTTCTCTTCTGTCACATACCACATGTATGTGTAACCATATATCTCATATCATATCACCTGTATCACAAGTGCATGTATTCACGTAGATCGTTTCATATGACTTATACCATTTCTCATTTGTTCATGTAACTTGCATGTCATATCATGTAACATATAACACATAATCATATAGGCTTACGGTTTTATCACCTATCATGTTATTTCACTTATACACTTTTATATCACATAAACTCATATATATATATCATGTCACATAACTTATCTCATAACTTATTTGATATTCCTATATATTCTCATCTTATAACTTATATTACCTATGCATATAACCTTATGAGCTATTCTTATATTACCCTATATCAACCATACTTTGTTTATCTCACTTTTCATATCATTCATTCAAAAGCATGTTAACACATATAATCATGCATATACATATAATCATATATTCATGCATTAAACATAGGAAATAGACTTGTCACAAGTCTTGTTTCCATTTAGCACCATAATGAATTAATATGCACTCACCTGGCCTCACTAGTCCATTTCAATCTCTTATCTTCCCTTTTTATCGATCTTACTTGTCAATGATTCCGGAACTCGTTTAGGCTCTGAATCTACATAATTATACATTTTAAGACAATTATTAGATACCTACACCTTTAATTAGATACTAGCAAACTTAACGAACTTATTAAACCAATATTAACATTTTCCTTTAGGGGGGAATCGGTTCCCTCCTGTGGGGGTATCGGTTCCCCTCTGGCATTCTGGAATTCTATGTTTGTTTGAGGGGGTATCGGTTCCCCTTGAATGGGTACTGATTCCCCTTGCCCAGAAATCATATTTTCATTCCGAAAATTACTTCATTTTCTCTCAAACACTTCATATATCATCCCCTTTTCATTCTTAACTCTAGTACACATACTTAAACCAATCTATATTTCATTTATTTCATCTTAAACCTCAAAATCCTATCTTCCATATGTAATTCAAGAATCATACCAAATTTTCTATATGTTCTAAATCCAATTATATCACTCCAAATCTCTTAATTTAACTATTGACAAGTCAAATTTAACTTCAAATTCTACTTATCAATTCCTTTCCAAAATTTCATATAAAAACTCCAAATCTTTAATCTCTCTTAACCCCTCCATCCTTTGTTTTTAAGATGATTTAAGCTTTCCTTAAGCTTAGTTATCATCTAATAATCAAAACCCAACCTTAAAATCAACAATTCATTTATAAACAAAGAAACTTACCTTTGGCTTGCTCTCCCACGTATGAAAAAGAAGAAAGGAGAAGAGCACTCTGGAGAGTTCTCTCCCTTTTCACGTGTATATAATTCCTTGAATGATCAAATGACCATTTAACCCTTAATTTCCTTTAATAATTACTAAATAACCTTCAATATATATATTCAAATAATCATTGAATTATTTCATTCTTCTACTTTAGTCATCAAATTCTGAAACTTTACAATTTGATCACTAACCCGGTATTGAGGATGTTACAAATAGCACTAGTATTGTCACACTTGATAGGAATAGTACCTACTTCAATTCCATAATCAAAAAAGTTATTGTTTCATCCATAAAACTTGTGCACAACAACTACCGGCTGAAATATATTCTGCTTCAGTGGTAGATAATGCAACACAATTTTGTTTCTTTGAAAACCAAGAAATCATCATATTTCCAAGGAATTGGCAAGTACCGGAGGTGCTTTTCCTATTTAATTTACATCCTCCATAATCCGCATCAGAAAAAGCATGCAAGCTAAAGCTAGAGTCTCTAGGATACCAAAGTCCTAAACTAGGAGTGTCCTTAAGGTATCTAAAGATTCTCTTAACAACTAGTAAATGTGATTCCTTAGGGCATGATTGAAATCTAGCACATAAGAAAACACTAAACATAATGTCTGGTCTACTTGCAGTTAGATAAAGTAGAGATCCAATCATTGACCTATATAATTTAACATCTATACATTTACCTCCTTCATCTAAGTCAAGCTTTGTTGAAGAGCTCATTGGAGTGTCATGAGGTTTCCCATTTTCCAGTCCAAACTTCTTGAGCATATCTTTGACGTACTTAGCTTGATTAATGAAGATGCCATCTTTTCTTTGCTTGATTTGGAGTCCCAAGAAAAATGAGAGCTCCCTCATCATGCTCATCTCAAACTCACTTTGCATTAGCTTAGAAAATTCTTGGCAAAGAACATCATTAGTAGAACCAAATATTATATCATCAACATAAATTTGAACTACTAATAAATCTTTACCTTTATGCTTAAAAACAATGTGTCAACCTTTCCTTTTGAAAAACCTTTTTCAATTAAAAAATTTGACAATCTTTCATACCAAGCTCTAGGAGCTTGTTTTAAACCATAAAGAGCTTTTGTCAATTTAAGAACATGATCTGGAAATTTTGAATCTTCAAATCCTGGAGGTTTTTCCACATACACTTCTTCTTTTATATAACCATTTAAAAATGCACTTTTAACATCCATTTGATATAATTTAAATTCATGAAAACATGCAAATGCTAATAACATTCTAATTGCTTCCATCCTAGCTACGGGAGCATATGTTTCATCATAGTCTATACCCTCGTCTTGAGTATACCCTTGAGCAACAAGTCTAGCCTTGTTTCTCACTATATTACCACTCTCATCAAGCTTATTCCTAAATACCCATCTAGTACCTACAGTAGATTTATTACTAGGCCTTTCAACTAATGTCCATACTTTACTTCTCTCAAATTGATTTAATTCTTCTTGCATAGCCATAATCCAATGTTCATCATTTAATGCTTCTTTAATATTCTTAGGCTCTATGCATGAAATAAATGCAACATAATTACAAATATTTCTAAGAGAAGATTGAGTTGTTACCCCTTTGGATGGATCACCTATAATCTCACCACCCTTGACATAGTTGTACTCTCTTGGATAAGATACTTCCATTTCTTCAATGGTTGGATTCTCAAGAGGATCATGAGTTTCCTCATTTTTCGTTTCTTCCTTTGATGATGGTTCTCCAACTTCATGTCTAACGTCATTTGTATTTATAACACCTACATCATCATTCACACAAGAATCCTTCCTTAGAAGGGGATTATCATCGAAAACAACATGTATAGACTCTTCTACAACTAAAGTTCTTTTATTAAATACTCGATAAGCTTTAGAATTTAAGGAGTAACCCAGAAAAATTCCTTCATCGCTTTTAGCATCAAATTTGCCAAGGTTTTCTTTACCGTTGTTTAAAACAAAACATTTACATCCAAAAGGATGAAAATAGCTAATGTTAGGCTTTTATTTTTGAAAATTTCATATGGAGTTTTCTTTAAAATTGGCCTAATCATTACTCGATTAATAACATAACAAGCAGTATTTGTGGCTTCCGCCCAAAAATATTTTGGCAAATTATTTTCACAAAGCATGGTTCTAGCCATTTCTTCTAAAGTTCGATTTTTTCTCTCAACAACTCCATTTTGTTGAGGGGTTCTAGGTGCTGAAAAATTATGACTAATACCATTAGAATTACAAAATTCAATAAATCCAAGATTTTCAAATTCAGTGCCTTGATCACTCCTAACACTAGTTATAGAGTAACCCTTTTCATTTTGGATTATTTTTGAAAATATGATGAACTGTTCTAATGCTTCATCTTTAGTACTTAAAAATAGAACCCAAGTATATCTAGAATAGTCATCTACCAAGACAAATGCATATTGTTTTCCACCCAAGCTAGTAGTCCTAGTTGGCCCAAAAAGATCTACATGGGTCAATTGTAATACTCTACTAGTTAATACGTCATTAATGGATTTAAAAGAAACACGCTTTTGTTTTCCTTTAGCACAAGCATCACAGATTTTATCATTATCAAATTTAAGCTTAGGCAACCCTCGAACTAAATCACCTTGAATTAGCCGTTGCAAAACACTCATACTAGCATGTCCTAGTCTCCTATGCCATAACCAACTATCATGTTCATCCTTAGCAACTAGGCATAAATTAGTCATATCAAAAGAATCTAAATGCACCATGTAAATATTCTCTATTCTATGACCAATAAGCATAATCCGATTAGATGCAATGTCAATGACTTTACAACCATTAATTTCAAATAAGACATTGAATCCTTTATCGCATAATTGACTAATACTCAATAGATTATGCTTTAATCCATTCACATATAAAACATTCTTAATTTGTATGGAAGAGGTATTACCTATTGTACCAATACCTTCAATGTGACCTTTTGAATTGTCTCCAAAAGTCACTTCTCCTCCATTTTTGGCATTAAGCTCAATGAACCGGCTTTTGTCTCCGGTCATGTGTCTTGAGCATCCACTATCAAGGTACCATGAATTTGAATTTGTTTCCCGTGCCTTGTAGTAATGCTCCTTTCCCTACAAACATAGATTAATTTTTGATTTTTGGTACCCAAATTATTTTGGGTCCATATTCATTAGTTTCCAAAATCCTAGTCCCCTTAGGTATCCATTTGTGTAGGATATTTTTATCTTTAGTAGTAATGGGTTCTTTAGGAAACCCACATACTTCTAACGATTTTTCCATTAGAGGTTCTTTGGGGACCTCTATGATTGTAGTTTCTAAAACTTTTTCTAACAAAGTTGGATTTTGAATTTCCACCTTTTTCAAAATGTTTTGTTCCAACTTTATCAAAAGAAGTTTTAAGATCATCAATTTTCTTTTGATGATCATCATTGATCTTTGAAAGTAAATTTTGCAAATCTAAATTTTTCTTTTCAAACTCTTCTAGTTTGATTTGCAAATCTTTGATTTTACTTTCAAGATCGTTGTTGGTTTTGGATATGAGTTTGTTTTCATTTTTCAATTTTGAAACATCGTTTTTATATTTTAAAAATAATTTCTCATAATCCGAAGCCAACCCATTATATTCCTCTAATAACTCATCATAGGATAAATCATCAAAAATCGGATGAGTTAGAAGTTACCTTAGAATCTTCCCCAAATGCCATCAAGCACAAGTTAGCTACTTCTTGTTCCTCTTCATCGGAACTTTCTTCATCTCTCCATATAGCCACATGAGCCTTGTGCTTATTCTTTGATTGACCATTTTTCTTCAATTGTGGGCAATCATATTTAACATGCCGTGGCTTTTTACATTCGTAGCAAATGATTGGGTCCTTCTCTTTCGGTTCATTTTTGAGGCCTTCATTTCGTTTGAATTTTCTTCCTCGATAAGGTCTCATCATTTTTCTGAACCGTTTGGAAAACAATGCCATTTCCTCGTCATCGTCATCATTATTCGAATCACTCTCATCTTTTGTGGATTTGAGAGAAACTCCAATGTTTTTCTTCTTCTCCTTCTCCTTTGGTGTCTCGTCAATTTTGTCGAGGTCCACCTCATCTTCGAGCATCATTTCATGAGTGAGGAGTGACCCAATTAGCTCTTCAAGAGTTAAGGACGTTAAGTCCTTAGACTCGATGATTGTCGTCTTCTTTGATTGCCATGATTTTGGGAGGGAGTAGACTAACTTCCTCACAAGCTTTTCATTTGAAATGATCTCTCCATATGATTTGACACCATTGACAATCGTTGAAAATCTATCCGTCATAGCTTTGATATCTTCATTTGGTTTCATCCTGAAATTTTCATAGCTATGCGTTAGAATACTAATTTTAGATTTCTTTACCTCATCGGTACCTTCATGAGTGACTTGAAGTTTGTCTCATATTTCTTTGGTGGTTGTACACGATGAAACTCTTCCGTATTCATCTGTTCCAAGAGCACAAAAAATGATATGGATGGCTTTGGAGTTGAGCTGGAACATTCTTGTCTCTCCTTCACTCCACAACCTTGGATGAGTGAGAGGTTTGATGTATCCTTCTTCTACAGCATTCCATGCTCCCATGTCACTTGCTTGAATGAAGTACATCATTCTATTCTTCCAATAAGCATAGTTAGCTCCATTGAAGAAAGGAGGCTTGTTGACGGGCATCGAATCGAGACCGGAGTCGAAGTTTGAAGCGGAGGCCATTGATGACTTTGATAATTGATATAACTCTTCCCGAATCGACTCAAGAGGCGATTAAACCTTCAAATGAGTTAGGCTCTGATGCCAATTGTTGAGTTAATCAATTGACGGATTTGGCCAAGAGGGGGTGAATTGGTAATTAAAAATTTGGTGGAAGCTTTTGCAGAAAATTGAAAGTAATTGCACAGCGATTTAGAGTGATTCGACTTTCTCAATCAAAGTCTACGTCCACTACCTTATCTATCCACACTAAGGATTTCCCAACAAATTCACTAATTTGTTCTTTCTTTTGAGGCCAAAGAGATAACCTTACAACACCCTCAAGAATATACCCCAATTCTTGAGAACACTCTTTCTCAAAGAGAATATTACAAATTTGCAAACTTACAAGGAAAACCTCACAAGGTAAGATGTTTACACAATTCTAGAATAAGAAAAGAACACTCAAAGATAATTACAAATGAGCACAAATGGTGTTCTTGAAAGCAAAATGAATATTGAAAGGAAAATTGGCTTGATTTGCACAAACTTGGTGTTTGATGCTTTCTCTCTTGTTTCTCTATGATTTCTTGTTGATCAAGGGCTTCAGAACTTGTTTAAATACACCTTGAATCACTTCTGAACGTTGGGGATAATTAATGAAGATAATATAGACGTTTAAGTGTGAAAACATTTAATAAAAATGCTTGGAGCGTGGGGGGAATCGGTTCCCCCTCATAGGGGATCAGTTCCCTAAGTGTAAAATTCAAATATTTCGACCGTTGAACAGGGGGGAATCGGTACCCCCTATGGGGGAATCGGTTCCCTCCGAGCATTCTGGAAATCTCGGAGCCAAACCATTCAGGGGGGGATCGGTACCCCCTTGGGGGGGAATCGGTTCCCTCTGAGCAATCTAGAATTTTTAGCTTTGAAATGGTTCGAAATACTTTGAAAGATTATTTTGAAATTGTTTTAAGATTAAAACTTAATTTTACACTTAAGTAAGGATTAAAAATGATTTTTGAAATATTTGGAGTAATGTTTTGATATTCGAATAATTATATCGAATATACTTAGAAAATCATTTTGGAAAATCTTAAAATTCATTTAACTTAATTTGTTATATCGAAATATCAAAATGTTTTCAACAATTTCACCCTTTGTTGCCAAATTATGTAATTCTCCAATTGCTTTGTAAATGCCACCTACAAGCTTTTGTTGTCAATCTTTGATACTTGTTTGCTACTTCCATATAGTTTTGCCGACATATAAATATGATAATATCTACTAATTCATCTTCGGTTCGACAGTAAATTAATTCCACATTTTTGTTCTTCACATGCTCTCGTATAAAATGATACTTTATATCAATGTGCTTGCTTCGGCTATGAGAGATGAGATTTTTTGCAAGAGAAATTGTAGACTTGTTGTCGACATAAATTGTAGTTGGTTCTTCTTGTGCCAAGTTTAGTTTGTTTAAAATATTCTTCAACCATATTGCTTGGCAAGTGCATGTTTTGCGGCTATGTATTCGACTTCACATGTCGAGAGTGCTACCGTTTGTTGCTTCTTTGAAGACCATGAAATATTGCAGAGACAATGTGAAATAGATATCCTTAAGTACTCTTTCGATCATCTAAGTCTCCCCCATAATCACTATCAGAATAACCAACCAACTTCGAATTTTCTGAATGTGTGTAGACCATGATCCATCGTGCATTTGACATATCTTAAAATTCTTTTGGCTGCAATCCAATGATCTTGTTTCGACTTCTTAATGAATCTACTTACGAATCCCACATCATATGTAATATCTGATCTTGTGATAGTCAGATATCTTAGACTTTCATCGAGACTTTTAAACAAGGTTTGATTCATCAGTTCTCTTATTGATTCAACACTTAATTTCATGCCTGGTTCTGCTGGAGTGGCTATCGACTTGCAATCTTCAATTCTGAATTTGCTCAAAAATTTCTCGGCGTACTTCTTTTATGAAATAAATTTTCCATCTTGCATTTGTTTCACTTCGACTCCAAGAAAGTATGACATTTCACCAATATCTGTCATTTCAAATTCTTTAATCATAGTTTTCTTGAAAGCTTTAAACATACCTAGATTGTTTCCGGTGAAAATCATGTCATCCACATATAAGAGCAATACTTGACATGATAAGGAGCATGATAAAATGTAAGCATCTACCGATAAATTTATAGGTCGAAGCTGTTCGATGTGCAATCTACCTGTTGAATCGATGTCCAACTAAAAGTGTGTTGTACATGACTCCAAATGAAGCATAGAACAGTAATAAATCAGGAGTTTGACAACTCAAAATTTTTGGGTGCATCGCATATACACATGTTTCTGAGAAGACAAGAAAAAAGCTCGATAATAGAGAAGAGAAGTGTATTTTCATCGGCTATGATGAAAGAAGCAAAACTTATAGACTCTATAATCTTCTTACTAAGAAGATAATAATTTCAAGAGATATTGTGTTTGACGAGACAAAATACTGGAGATGGAGCAAAGAAGACAAAAAAGTTGAAAGACTAGTTTTTGATGAAAATGACGATCTTATTAATCAAGATGAACAAAATGATGATGAAGGTCCTCAACAAAACTCAACTACATCACCATCAACAAGCAGTAGTAGTGGTAGCAACAGCAAAGAAAATCCTGAAATACCTCCCACAAAAGTTCGAAGATCTATAGGGAGAAATTTTTTTTTTGAAAGATACAACGATTAAGAATTAAATAATGTTTCACTTTTTTGCTTACTTTCAAACAATGATCCAATAACATATGAAGAAGCAATTGAAGATGATAAGTGGAAGAATGATATGGATGAAGAAATTGCATAGATAGAAAGAAATGATACATGGGAGCTAACAAATTGACTTGAAGGTCACAACCCAATTGGAGTGAAATGCGTGTATAAGATGAAGACCAACAAGGAAGGAAAATGGAGAAATACAAAGCAAAATTAGTTGTTAAATGCT
The DNA here is from genome assembly GCF_006381635.1 of Hibiscus syriacus. NCBI lineage: Eukaryota > Viridiplantae > Streptophyta > Magnoliopsida > Malvales > Malvaceae > Hibiscus > Hibiscus syriacus. The sequence goes on along the minus strand of NW_024061995.1, from coordinate 410,626 downwards.
ACAAACAAAGACAATGGATAAACTACGATGAAGTATTTGCTCCAGTAGCAAGGACGGAGACCATTAGACTTTTCACAGCAGTAGTAGCTAAAAATAAATGAAAAATTTATCAGATGAATGTGAAGTTAGCATTTCTGAATGACTACCTAGAAGAAGAAGTTTATATTGAGTAACTACATTGATACACTAAAAAATGGCACGAAGACAAAGTCTTTCAATTGAAGAAAGCCTTGTATGGATTGAAGAAAGCTCCAAGAGCGTATTGAGGTAGTTTAGCATACTATAAATATATATGATTGTAGTTCATGAAATGAACATGTATAAGTGAAGGAAACAAGTAATAGAAAACCAATAGATTGAGAGAGCTTACCAACGTTTTGGTTAAGTGTGGTGTTTGTAAACTAGTTGCAACTAGTTTCATATTTATTATTCGTAATTGTATCATATTTTGGTTCGTATCAATATTATTGTATGAGTTATAAGTTTATCAAGTTTTCATCAACGTTTTCAAGAAGTGGTATCAGAGCTTTATCTATCATCATTTTCTTTATTGAGTAAGCAATGTTTTATTCTCCAATTAAGAATTGTTTTTCTCTGTTGGCGATCCAATAACCTCGACAACACCTCCCTCTGTGATAAAGACAATGTCATTCGCATTCACATCAATGCTCTCAATAAGCAATGAAGTTAGTGTATCAAACATCTCTGAATTGTTGTTTGGAGGATCAATTTTTCTGCTACCAATATAAGCTTCAACTGTAATCATCTGAATCAATGTTGAGGTACCAATCTTGTCACTACAAATTATTTTCGCAGAACCCATGGTCTGGCAAGTAGAAAGATTGATCCTTTAGACATCAGTTCAGAGATGCCTGATACACTAACTTCATTGCTTATTGAGAGCATTGTTGTGAATGTGAATAACAGTGTCATACCGCAGAGGGAGTTGCTGTCGAGGTTTCTGGATCGCTAACAGAAAAAACTAATTCTTAATTGGGGAATAAAACTTTGTTTACTCAATGAAAAAAATGATGACATATAAAGCTCCGATATCACTTGTTGGAAATATTGATGGCACTCTATAAATTTATAACTCGTACGATAATATTAATACGAACCAAAATACGATACAATCACGAACATCAAATATGATACTAGCTACGACTAGTATACTACTACTCGCTTCCTTCACTCATACATACTCATTTCATGAACTACAATCACATATATTTATAGTATACTAAACCGTCTCAATTTATTGCTAACCATTACTTGTCGAAGTGGAGTTCTACTGCATATTTATTAATTTGCTTATATATTTGCTCTATAATTTTGCCATTTCATTATTCTTCTCCTACTGCCTCACCATCTAAGTTGCATATGAATTTTTTTTGTTACCACTTGTCACGTTTCAATTCTAATAACTTCTACATAATTCATTTCAAAACTACCGCTTCATTCTTATTTTGCCTCCATACCTTAAAATCACGTTTGAATTCTAACACAGTCTGTTGATGTCAAGTTTGTTACACTTGTTCTTTCCATGGTCGAATTTGAAGGCAACATATTTTCCCCCATCAACTTTCGTACCGTCAATAGTGGCAATCGATCCGTTCTGCAATCCAGTAGAAATTACTATATTACCAAGCTTAATTTAATTAATCTAAGAAAGATTGAGACTTCATCTTAAACTGACCATAAGGCGATGCCCCAAATCAACAACATAGTGATCCAAGGGCAGATAATGAGATATTGGATCATAAAGCAAATAACTGAGCTTCACCTCTTTATTTCGAGGAAGGGAACTAACATAATAACATTAGATTCCAAAGTCGAAGAAGAAACATTCAAAGATGAGTGTGAGGAAACATCATCATCGGTGAATGAGACAACCTTAGCTTCCTCAGCATGTTCTTCATCCGTGAGAGAAGTAATAGGCTCACTTATTCTCCTATCCTCTGGTAGCTCCTTCAGCAAGCTGCCTCTTGAGTATTGATGAAGAGAAGTTTTGACCTTAAGGAATTCTATCAAGTTCAATGAACAAGATTGGTTGAGTAGCGTTACTACTATAGCTCCTTTTGTTGTTCATCGAAACAATAACGTCTACCGTCTCTTTGATAACACCATATTCCGCCAAATCCACAATGTTGAATTATAAGAAAATCTTATGGAACACATCAGCATCTCAACCTTTCACAGATATATCCTTTACTAGATACAAGTACAATTTAAATAACTCGTTAAACTCAATTTTTCCCTCATCGATAATGGAGCCAAATATGGGTGAAGCAGTTTTGGTAGACCCCGAATTTCTTCACCGTTTTCCCACTGAATCAAAACGGAACGAAGTGATCTAAGTGACTGCGATGGGGGCCAAGGTTTACGTAATCGACACGAACCGTTAGCCTTCTCCGGTCCTTTGCATTCAAACCAAGAACCATTGTTGCTGAAACACTAGTATTTTAATAGTATGTACAAAATGCCAAAATCCCACATCAAAACCATGTATTTTAGTCTCTCTTTTCATATGTTCTTATGTATTGATCAAGAGAATCTTGAACGTTTGTGGAAAATGAAATCGCTCATGCGCCTTTCGAATTAAGCAGGGGGAATATGCAGAGACAAAGAGGCATATGTAGGGTGAGGGACCGAAGCAGGCTGGAATCTTCATATTTGGATATGACAATTGCCATCTAACTCAGTCGGGCTATTCCTTTTTATTTGTTCATATTTTAAATATCCATTTATCGATGTAATTGAACGCAAAGTGAATTTTCTCTCTTTCAAGTCTTGGGAGGGATGGTTAGTATTGTCGGAACCGTCTTTTGGGTTGGGCCCGGAATTAGGTTTCGATTTGAAATGAGTGGATTAGAGTCACCACCGATCACTTTAAAAAACATGTAGGTGGATCGGACACCATCTTACCTGATCTGTATTATACCAGAAACGTATTGGGTTCGAGAGTCGGTTACGATCAAGGAAGGATTAGCACCCTTGAGCCGCCCTTTCAGTACCAATTAATTTATCGGTTGTCTTTAATTGCGAAAATTGAAAATTTAAATCAAAATTTAAAATATTCGATTCGAATTATTTACCTTGGATCGATTAAGATTATTACTGAAAAAGGCAAAAAAAACATTAGATAAAAAAGGGCAAAAAACATAAAATAAAAAATATATAAAATAGTAATAAAAAAGGAATAAAAGGAAAGAAAAGGAAATAAAGACTAAAAAAAGTAAATAAATAAAAGTAAATCAATGAAATGAAATAAAATAAAAATAAAAAAGGAAATAAAATAAATAATATAAAAAAATAAATCAAAAAAAATTATTTCAAAAGTAATAAAATAGAAATGATATGAAGTAAAAATAAACAATGCTAGTAATAATTAAAAACATGATAATAATAAATAAAATAAGAATTTGGGGGTCAGATTGTAAAAAATGTGAAATATAAAATGGGACCGAATTGAAACAATTGAAAATCCAGTGGCCAAATTACAACTGGTGACTGAACTGCAAAGCGGATCAAGGTACGAGGGATGACGGAGAGGATTTAAAAATCCTCTATTTGCACAATGGTCCCTCGTATATAAATAGGTCAAAACACTCTATCACCTTCATTTCTCACATTTCCACTGAAAATCCTTCTCCCCTCTAATGAGAGAAGTTCTCAAATTCTCTCAGCCAACCCTTCCCGGCCACCGATTGCCGCCGCTTCCGGCCGCCATTGGCGGCGGCTGACAAAATATAAACACCCACAATGCTCTCCTTAATCCCATTGTCCCAGATCTGAGCCCCAAACCTCACAAAAAGACCCCAAGCAACGTAAATCTGCGCCCGGAGATCCGACTTTTTACCTTCGCCGATGGTGACTCCTCGGTTCTCTGGTTTCCGACGCGGTGTCTTGACTTTGCTTTGTTTTTTATATTTTGCTTGGATTTTTGCGGGGCTTCGGCCTTTGGTATTTTCTGTGGTTTCGGTTTTGTGATATTGCCTTTGGTTGTGTTTTCTGTTAATATCTCTGTTGTTGTTTGGTGTACTCGTTGGTTCCGTTGGTTTACTGCTTGGTTTGTGGATGACCTGTGTGTACCGTTTTCTCTCGATGATGGTCCCCCGTCACCGTGACTCTGTTTGGTATTTATAAGCCTTCATCGGCCGTTTGTCTGTTTCGAAATACGGGGATCTCGTGGCCGTTAAGGCCGGTCATCCCGGGATGGGTCAATCCCGAGATTTTCGCCGGCCGTTTTGCACCAGACCCTTTGATTCCCTCCTTGCGCGACGCTGACTGTGTGATTCCCCTAAGTAAGAAAGCCTAATCTGCTGTTGGGCTGGTTCAGATCCGTTATTTGGATTGGACTTGGACTCTAGACTGAAAACAACAATAAAAAATAAAAATAAGAAATGAATAAAAGGGAAATAAATAATAATAATAATATAAATAATAATAACAATATGTTATAAAAATATTTTCAAAAATATATAATATATAAATTTCAAAACTATATATTATACGTGTTTTCAAAATGATTTTTTTTAAAAACTATACAATATACATTTTCAAAAATGTTTTAAAAAAACTATATATTATATATATCTTCAAAATATTTTTAAAAACCATATAATATATAAATGTTTTCAAAACGTTTTCAAAACTATATATTATATAAATTTTCAAAATGATTTTTAAAAATCTATATAATATATAAATGTTTTCAAAATGCTTTTAAAAAATATATAATATATATTTTAAACTATAAATGTTTTCGATTTAAATTTTAAACTTTCGTAATTAAAGACAACCGATAAATTAATTGGTACCGAAAGGGCGGCTCAAGAGTGCTAATCCTTCCTTGACCGTAACCGACTCCCGAACCCGATACGTTTCTGGTACAATGCAGATCAAGTAAGATGGTGTCCGATCCACCTACATGTTTTTTAAAGTAATCGGTGGCGACTCTAATCCACTCATTTCAAGTTGAATCCCAATTTCGGACCCAACCCAAAAGACGATTCCGACAATATTATATTACTATATATATATATATATATATATATATAATATAAAAAATAAAAAATAAAATAATTCCAGACGAAAATGAGTGTCTACAAGTATGTTAAACAAATGATTAGCGGAAACAGAAAGAGTTAATCAGTAAGATTCCATGTCTCATTCTATGACATTCAGACAAAGATCGTCAATAATTAGATAAGCAGGCTGTCTTATTTTTAGGCGTAGAGCCATAAAGGCAGCTTAATCGATCAAGATTCACTTCCATCCTCTGTTTTGAAAACTGGATCGGACTGGCCGGTTCAATCAGAAATCGTTGTTTAGTCCGGTTCAATTTAAATCGATTAAACCGTTATTAGTAAACCGGTCAGAACCGCTGAACCATTCGAATCGGACCAGCTGAAAACCGGAAAAACCGAGAAAACCCAGGATTTTTGTTTTTTTTTAAAAAAATTAAATCAAACAACGTCGTTTGTTAAACGAGCCAAGTCGAACTCGAGTATTGCTGAGCTCGACTCGAACTTGAAAATTTAAAAGTAAGCTCAACTCAACTCAAACTTACAAGCTAAAAATTATCAAGTTCAACTCAAACTCGAAATATAATATTGAAATTTGAACTCAAAAAGGCTTGAACTAAAAAAAAATTAGAAGCTCGGTTGAAGCCTAAAATTCGAGCTTGATTGAAGTGAAAGAATAGTTCACTCAATGCTCACCAAAAGGCTCTATGATTTTGAATGCTAAATTACCTATATTATTTATAGAAGTTAGTTGTGATGCTCTTTTATGTTTCTTAGCAATGTGAGATTGTTTTGTTCTCATATTTTTACTCTTTAGACTTTTGGGATGCTCTTTTATATTTCTTAGCCATGTGAGATTGTTTTAAAAAAAATTAAACCAAACAATATCATTTTGTTATGATTTTTAACCCCAAATTTATTTTTTAATTATAGTTATATAATTATATTTATTATTTAATATGTTTTACCTTAAATATTATGTTGTAGTTAATTTGAATCATTTTGTTTCACTTGATTTTATGGTTTTTAACTTATATATGTTATGACTTGCTTTGAATATGACTTGTGATATAAAAAATTATTTTTTATTAAATATTTTTGGTATTTTTATTTAATTTTTTAAATAATTATGACGTTGTCTGGTTCTTCCGACCGGTCAAACCGATTCGACCAGTTGAATCAATAAACCGATAACATGACCGGTTCGTTAACCGGTCCGGTTCTAAAAACCATACTTCCATCTTTACTTGAAATTAAATGCGAGTGTTTCTTAATAATATAATACAAATATTAATATAACTTTATTTTTATCACATTTATAATATGAGTAATAGAAAATATATTTACCCATATTTATTTAATAAACTAATTTCCCCAATAATTATTGATTAAATATTTTAAATAAATTAATATTTAACTTATGATGTTGTATATGAAGAAAATTAAATTTAAAAAATTATTGCCATAACATAAGAATTTCTATAACATTTAATCTGAATTAATAATATAATAATCAAATACATATAATTATAAAAATAAATACATTTATAATTGAAGTTAAGTTAAAATATTATAATTATTAAAAAGTAACAAGTTGTACCAAAATAAAATACGAAGAATTCAACAACCATTAAGGCTTTGAATTTTGGTTACTATACTGTTGGGTCATGGAAGATATTTTTATTTTTGTTACTAAAATTAAAATATTTTATTTTTGTTGAGAAAAGAATATTTTGAATCTTTGATCATCAAAATATTATATTATTAACAATAATAATGATAGCTAAAATAATATATTTATATATATATATATATTTAATAAAATAGTATTAATAAAAAATTAATGATTAGAGAGAATATTATTATCTTATATTCTATAAGGTGTGTTTACATTGTTAATGATTAAAAAATTATTAAAAAATTTATATTATAATCACTATAAACTATTAAAAATAATAATATATATTTATATAAATTTATTTATTTTTTTCTGAAATACTTCACCCAATTAGCATATAAAAAACCTAAGACTATATGTATGTCCCTTGTTCCCATATGTAATGAGGTAAGGAGAGGTAAGATAGTAGGCTGCCCCCAACATCAGGTTGAGAGCAGCTTCCGTAGAAGACCTCCGAATTATAAAATGCCTTCCGTGGGACTCGATCCCACGACTTCAAGGTCAAGAACCTTTTGCTCTACATATATCTTACTGAAGATTTAAACCAACGGATGAGATTGCAGGTAATTCTGACCGTCCGATCACTTCATCTTGAATCTAAAGGTCAAAGTACCTCTAAAGTCAGCAAAGTCAATTTGCTTTGGGTGTCCCAGAAGAAGAAGATACCCTTTTCGTCCCTCTCCCAACCCAAGCTTTCACTAATAGTGTTTAGCGATACAAATTTTCAAAATTTCCGATAAAATAGTAATTATTTTATCAAAAATCAATCGTTAATAGCTTTCTGTTTACCCCCCTTCAATTCTTTGCCGAAAAGATTAGGGAATTTCCGCTAGGGCTTTCGAAATTCGAGGAACCGTGAAGGAGCAACGGAAGATTGGTAAGTTTCATGGGGTTGTTATTGAGTTTTTAGAATTTGTTGTTTTTGGTTGGGCTGACGGGAATATGGTACTGGGTTAGGGTTTTGTTGTACCGATGTAAGGATTGGAGCTTTGAACTAGTAAATTAAACTGTAAATTTTTCAAATACGAATCAGACCAATTAGCTTCTCTTTATGTTGCAATTAATTTATCATGCATGATTGAAAATGTTAAATGTGTCTATCGTGTTCTCTTTTTTGTGTTTCTTTTTAGGGTTAAACCTTAGAATTTTTTTAAATGGATTTTTTAAAATGATAAACAATTTGGTTAAAGAAGTTTGGGATTTGGGTAAATGCTTGTAAGAACTGATTTAATTAAACTCTTAATAAATTCAATTAAATATCATGCATTTCCTTTTTGCTTTTGGTAAATTATAAATCTGGGTTATTCACGGCGGAATGGAAGACTGTCAATTCTTTATTGATATTCTCTAGGGTTTAATATGGTGAATTTGGGTCTTTCAAAAGATGATTTTGTTCATGAAAGTATACAAAATGGTAAGTTTTCAGTATTAGGGTAAATGCGAATAAGAGTTCATCTAATTTGCTCAAAACTACTATCAAACTTTACTTAAATAGTTGTATCTAAGGGTGGTGTATAAAGTTAGTCTAGAAATCCGATGGGATAATTTGTCTCCCATGGTTGATGTATGTTTTGTGATTAAATCAGTGGCAATTAAACGAAGGGAAGTAAATTTGGCTAAGATTTTGGAAAAGAGTGATAGGTTTGCAGGAGGTACTATTTGAACCATATGAGCCTCTCGGTGAATCCAAGGGTTCTGGTAGCTCAGGACGAAGTTGATATGTAAGTTACTGCTTCAGAAGATTCAAGTGCCCCAACAAGGAAATGTATCAGTTTGACTCTGATAAACATGACACTTTTAAAAATGACACTTTTGGTGTTCCTATACAAGTGCTTACCCTTTCAAACATGTCACATTCTAAAAGAAAGGATTTGGTACATTGTTTGAGGCATGAACTGGAGCAGATACAGATGCTTCAGAAGAAAGTTGAGTTGATAAGGACCGATGGGGTTGCTGTGTCATCCTCCAGTGATATTCTTAGTTGCAGCAATGGGCAATGCTTACCTTTTGTTAAGGATATTCAGAAACTGCCCATGATGGCTTCTGAACCGGGGAAGAAGAATCGGGGTTCTTCAGGAAAAGTTAAGACTGCAAAGCAGGTTTTAGAAGCAAACACAACAAGTATTTTCTTGATGAAGCAATGTGAGGGTTTGCTGAAACGGTTGATGGGACATCAATATGGGTGGGTTTTCAATGAACCTGTAGATGTAGTGAAGTTGAATATTCCTGATTACTTCAATGTTATAAAGCACCCAATGGATCTAGGAAAAATTAAAAAGAAGATAGATTCAGGCGGATATGCAAGCCCCTGGGAGTTTTATGATGATGTGAGGCTTACTTTCAGCAATGCAATGACCTATAACCCCCCTGGAAATGATGTCCATGTTATGGCTGATGCCCTTAACAAATTTTTTGAAGTCAGGTGGAAAAATATTGAGAAGAAGTTGCCTGCTGTTGCTACCCAGTTGATTCAAAGTAAAGCTCCTGCTGAGGATGTAGAAACTTCTAAGACAATACTTCCTGCTAAAAAGAGGAAGACGATCTCTGTCACCCAACATGTTATACCTGACCCTGTGAAGAGAATGACGGATGAGGAAAAACACAAGCTACGCGTGGAGTTGGAATCTTTACTCACAGAAATGCCTATGCATATAATTGATTTCTTGAGGGAGCATAGTTCAAATGGAAGGGATTCAGAAGAGGAAGAAATTGAGATTGATATTGATGACCTCAGTGATAATACCTTGTTCATATTGCAGAAGCTTTTAGATGACTATTTGCAAGAGAAACAAAATTGCAAATCAAGAGCTGAACCTTGTGAAATTCAGGTACATAGCCATATAAAGGCTGAAAAATCAGTATGCTTACTATTGATGCTTCGAAGTAGTATATATTTATGAACTGGTTACCTACATCTAAACTCTTATTTATTTTTCTTTGCTTTCTGGGAAATGGTTTTCTGATACAGCTAATGAACAAATCTGGACTGCACAGTTCACCCATGCAACAAGGCAGAGGTAATCTTTCAAACCCTTGGCTTGATATCCCAACCTCTGAGCTATGTTCTAAGACTTCTGACTTCCTCTGTTTATCTTCTGCATTTGCAGGGGATGATCAGGCTGATGTTGTTGTTGATGCTGGGGGAAATGAGCCTCCTGTGTCAAGCTATCCACGTAAGGAGATAGAGGAGGCAGACCTTAGAAGCATCAAGTCTGCTGGGTCTGGCAGCTCCAGAGGTAATTGTATTTTCTCTTTATTTTTATTTTTGGTCCTCATCTTGTCAAATAATGAATCCTGAGTCTGCTACATTCTTTTGGATCCATTTTATCAGTTTTCTGTGCTGTCATTTACCTAGCAGCCTGCATATGGTAGGCATGCTTCTTCTTCTTCATTTTTTTTAAATATAGAAACTCTTTGACAAAGAATGGTTTTTGCATTCAAACAATTTTAGGATAATAACAATTTCTTGACCCCCCATGTGGTAAATTACAACCTTCTGTATTAACTTCTCTTTTTCTTTATCACTTTGAATATTGCTAATATTTTTCAAGTTGATTTCTTTAGTTTCTCCTATTTTTTACTAAAATTTCCCCAAATTATGTTCAGTGCAAGTTTTTCTTATGTGACCAAATACCTTTTCCATGACCGGTTTCTTTTGTATTCTTTGCAGATTCAGAATCTGGCAGTTCTGACGATGAAGCTGTTGCTACTAAAGCTTCTAGTCCGGTGGGTACACATAAGGTTTTGTGCTGGTTACACTTGGTTTTAAATAATAATACTAAGTTCTTTAACCTCATATTGGTGTGTTTGATCCACATTACAGTTATCTATTCCCAGGGGTTCAAGTGGGCCAGACTACTTTCTAACTAGCATCTTACTCTGCATTATCCTTCAGGTACTGGGTGCTGTAGATTCCGGAACCCAATTTGATGAAAAAACGAGTGTTAACAACCCTCTTGATAGGAATCGTGAGTGTCTAAATTTATAATATTTGTAATTAGTCTCAAGAAATATTGTACTTCTGTTCTTAGTTTACTTGAATGACGAAAAGCCATGAAATTATATATATATATATATATATATATATTTTTTTGCATATAAGCATTGTTAATCCATTGGCTCTTGTAGAAGATGTTCATTTCAATCAGCTTGAGCAGACTTCTCAGGCAAAGTCAAGTTCTGTCGAGTCAGATTGTCACCAAGATAGTAAAATCATCAAAGATCGTCAAAGGTTTATTTATTTAAAGCTGTGTCTCACTGTTTATCCAATTAAAAATTATAGGGGAGAGTGCTCCAGTTGAGAGACAGGTGTCCCCTGAGAAACTCTACCGGGCTGCTATATTGAAGAATCAATTTGCTGATACCATTCTAAAAGCTCGAGAGAAGACGCATACTGCACAGGTTAGTTCTAACTTGGTTTTGTCAAACTATTGTATGCCTATTCCTTTTTCAAGCTTTTTTACTTTGTATCAGGGTGAGAATGTGGATCCTGAACAACTGCGCCGTGAGAGAGAAGAACTTGAGCATCAAAGTAAGAAAGGTTTGAACTCCAAGTCCAATCTAGTGTTTCTGGCTTTTTGAAATGCAATTTTGCTCAAGTTACTATATGTGTGTTTGCTTGTCTTTGAGGACAAGTTTGTGTATTTATATCTAGTATTTCAAAGCGACAAATATGTTATTGTCGGCTAGATGAGGCACAGTTGCTAGCCGAAGCCAAGGCTGCTGAAGATGCTCAAGGACGAGCCGAAACCCAAGCTGCAGCTGAGGCCAGACGGAAAAGGGAGCTTGAGAGGGATGCCGCACGGCAGGCATTGTTGAAGGTACAGGAATGCGTCATATTAACAATTTCATAATTTAGCTGCCTTGTTTTATTATGGACTTAATATTCCACATTTTTTTGTAGATGGAAAAGACTGTTGAAATCAATGAGAATTCCAGGTTTCTCAAAGACTTAGAAGTGCTTAGAGCTGCCCCTGCTGAGAATCTGCATGGCTCAGTCGACGAAACAAGCCCAGAACATTCTCAGGGTGGCTTGGGTAGTTTTAAGCTCGGGAGCAACAACCCATTGGAACAACTTGGTTTGTACATGAAGAAGGATGAAGAGGAAGAAGGTGAACCGCCTACCGTTCCAAAGCCCGTAAATAATCCGGAGGATGGAGAAATAGACTGAAAAATGCATCTTTTATTAGACTAGGTGAGGAGAAATGAAGTAGAGAACATATATCGACTGAACAAATTTCTGTACCCGATCTCATAAATACTTGTAGAATTCTGTGCAAAACCATATTCAATAAAAAGTCGTAAGCAATCCTTTAAACCCTACTGAAATACCTACTATCAAAAATTAGGTTGAGTTGAAAACAGTTTCAGTTTTACAGATGCAACAGTAGTGAATCAGGCATTGCTGGTATCTTTCAAAGCTAAACTGCATACAGAAACCAGCATCCAAAACCACACTAATGGCTGACTGGCAGATAATCAATACAACGAAAGCTTAAACAACAGTTGTGAGCCTTCCCCATTGCCAACCAATGGATACAACCATACAAATCTTATTATATGACATTCCCAGAAACGATTTAATTGTAGAAATGATAATCTTTGGCATTAATAATGATATTCCTCAAACCTCCAATGGGTGATAGAATCATTAGCAGAAGCCCCAGTATGATACATATCTGAATATTTAAAAAACAAATATCAGATTTAATGTCTAGAAAACAGATGACAATACGAGGAAGAAACCTCATCTATGTTACTTAGACTTCAATACTCGGAAATGAAGAGTTCGAGTAACACAGAACTTTAGGATGTTTTAAGTTAAAAATATACCCAGTTTGTACGCCAAGATAAAATGAACCTCTTTGGTTTGTATATAGCAAGCCACATGATGCATGGAAGCTGAAATTACAGAAAATATATATATCAGATGGACATATTTTTTCAGAGTTAACCAGTAGAATTCCAATTGAATAAAGATTCGAAGAATAAAAATGGTTTGGGTACTTACAAAATAGGTTGTTGGTGCAAAGCAAATCCTCCAAAGAATCCAAGAAGACCACCAAAGAAGGGAAACGTAATTGCAACATACATTGTTGCAGCTGAAACAATGAACATATAACATTTCATTCATTTCGGGGCACATAGGAGACCGTTCAAGAGCCAAGATTGCAGATATCATGACTTCAAACTCAGATTTTCGTAAACTTTGGACAGGGAAATTGCTTTACTTACCGACATAGAAGTTGCGGACGAAGAATCAAAGTGTTTGAGTCGGTCTAAAGTGCCATTTCTTTACCATCACCGTTTCGATTATGTCAAAAACAGGCATGGCATATAGCTGCATTTGGCAAACAAAGAAAAACACCAGTGTGAAAACTGTGTACTTGTTCAGCCAACAGAACATCAAGCTGAAGCAGACCAAACATGTTTCCAAACCTGATAGCTTCCGATGACATGGATTACGACAAACATGTTAGCCGCGACTATAAGCCACCTTGGTTTCTCCAATGTAATGAGGATGTTGTCGTCGACTTTGTTGCCAAACATGTAGTATCCAACGAGTGCAACGGGGAAATAACACAATGCCACAACAATTTATGCAATGAGCACACCTCTCCACATTGGACCTTTTGAAGGGATTGTTGCTTGAATCTCCAACACAACATTGTGTCCGGCATATGCAAACGCCACATCTCCTAACGCCGTAAAGAAATTTAAGACGGTTCCACTGGGGGTGTGGGCTTTGTAGCCGTATTGCACGTCAGGTTGGACGCCCTTTTGGACTGAAGCAGTGCAGGCTATGGTAGAGTAACTGCATGAAACAAATTAAAACATCAGTCCAATATGTGGATTTTGTTAAAATGTTTAAAGCTGATGGAAATACATACGTGAGAAACATGACTGCAGCAGCCAAAGAGACCCCAGAAATGGAGTTGAAATTCGGGAGGTGGGCAAGTACGAAATGAACCGAGGAGAAAATCATGATAAAATATGTCGTTTTGATGTCCTTGCATGGCTTGTCGCAGACCAAATGACAGATTTTCTCCAGCGATTTGCCTCCGGTAACCATGTAAACTATGTCAACACCAACTTCAACGATCAGTTGTTGAGGCACCACTATGTAAAGTCCAAGCTTTTCACCAAAGGCATGCTGACCGAGTTCATGGTACCGATCGAACCTTTTCCCAGGAACCATCTCATGCATCTTAACCATTTGCCACAGTGTATAGTGTGACGACCCATAACAGGATCAAAATCACAACACCAGGACCCCTTCATATATACATAGTCAAATATTAATCTTTCTTCATATCATATGCATGAAAACCTATTAGTCTCGAACTACAGTCCACAAAGATCGATTGCAAAAAAAAAAGGATCGATCCCTGAAAGAAACGGAATAAGTAAATCAAGACATACCATCCGAGATGTGACATGGCATAAGGAAGACTGAGGACGCCTGCACCAACCATAGCCGTGACGTTGTGGAATGCAGCATACCACCATTTTGCGTCTCTTGAAGAAGTGATTGGAAGCCAGTCATCAATCTCCTTCTGCTTCTTTACTTTATCTTCATCCACCTGGAAGTTCATAACAAAAACTCATTCATCTTTCTCTCAAATTGAATTCTACAAAACACATTCCCGTCCATCGTTGTTCGATGTTCAAAATGGAACTTACCTTGTTCGTAGGATCGAGCTTTTGATGAGGAGGAGATTCAGTCCCCATTGTTGAAACATGAGCTTACACAGTGCCAGAAACTATGTTGGAAGAAGATGATGATGATGATGATCAACAAATAACTATGAAGCATTCAACAAAGAAATATATATTTGATTGGTAGTTTCAAAGAAGGTGAATCAAGCAAACGACAACAAATGTAAAGCAAACTCCGCCAAGACAAATTCGTAAAAAATATTACGACATACTACTTTTGATTCTGATATTTGTTTTCATCCATTTCCAAATGTCATTGTTCTGCAATGACAAAAAAATCCAATGCATGTTAAATATCTTTTCATATGTTTAGAATATTAAAACTTTACGAAGTAATATGCATCATCAGACAGTTTTTTCCAGTTATTGTTGTATGATTCGAAGCGTATGAGAAATTATTGCCGAATAGAGCATTTGCATTAATTAGAATAATACAACTTGGTAATTCAAAGTAGGTCCACAGATAATAACATTTGAGTCTTGCAGTTTCCTTCTTCGATTTGATGAATATATTACCTCATTTATTGACATTTTTGCATCTCTATTTTCTGATAACGACTTACTATGAAAGGGAATGGATGGTTGATTCTCCTTGTATTGTTGCAGGCTAGGCACATAATAGCCTCCATACATTTTGTCATATGCGTATACAAATAAAAAAAAATTAGCTGACCCTTATTGCCATATGTAATGGGGTAAGGGAAGGTAAGATAGTAGGCTGCCCCCAACGCCAGGTTGAGAACAGCTTCCGTAGGAGACCTCCATATTATGAAATGCCCTCCGTGGAACTCCATCCCACGACCTCAAGATTAAGAACCTTGTGCTCTGCCAACTGAGCTGGATGGTCATTTTATACGTATACAAATAAGATCCTATGAATGCATGAGCATACTCATTCAACACTCGGATTCGAGGCCGGCCTTAAAACAGCATAAACCTCGCAATTTGTATTTTATTGATGTTGATATAATTTGTACCCACAATGCTTTCAGATAAGTACTTGAAAAAACTGACTGATTTCTCAAATGCAAAATTCATGGCATAAAACTACTCTTCTGCTGCAGACTCCTTCAAACAGATATTTAATCTTAATTACCCTAATAATTGGTTTATATTCTGCAAACTTCTAGCATAAAACCCTATGAATTGATTGATAATAGGCCTATATGCCTATAAATTTCTTCACTGTCTGAAGACAACAATTCAAGAGTAAAATTTGTAGTCTTTGGCTTGAATTATGATTTGCCTCAATCCTCCAATAGGTGATAGGACCATCAATAAAACACCAATTACAATGCAGATCTGAGGGGGAAAAGAAAAAGGAAACCCAAATAAGATCAACTAAATAAGGAAATAAGGTTAATAAGCTTTGAATCAAGTTTTCTTACCCAGTTAGTCCACCAAGATAAGCCGAATTTTTTCGGTTTGTAGATGACAAGCCACATGATACAGGGGAGCTGAAGAACAAGAAAGAAATGAGTTCTTGATGTGAAAATTCTTCAAAGAGAATTGTTAGTTTTTGTGATGATGATGTGGCTTACGAAGTATGTTGTTGGTGCAAACGCGAGTCCTCCGAAGAAACCAAGAAGACCACCGAAGAACGGGAAAGTAATCCCGAAGAACATCGTTATTGCTGCAATGAAAATGTGTGATGCATGAACTTACATTCAAGTAGGTTGAAAGAAACAAAGAGTTTTGGTTTCACTTACCAACATAAGAATTGCGAACAATGAATCGGAGCATTTGGGAAGGCGGGAAGTCTAGTTTCTTTACTAGCAGAGTTTCGATCATGTCAAACACCGGCATTGCATAGATCTATAGAGACAACATAAACCGACGCCTAATTGATTAAATCTGAACCAAAAAGATAATAAAAACACCACCTGATACGAACCTGGTAGCTTCCGATAACATGAATAACAACAAACATGTTGGCCATTGCAATGAGCCATGCTGGTTTCTCCAATGAGAGAAGGATGTTGTCTCGGACAGAATTGCCAAACATCCAGTATCCGATTAAGGCAACTGGGAAGTAGCACAAGGCAATGACTATGTATGCGACAACGACACCTTTCCACATCGGTCCCTTTGATGGCCTCTCGGGAGTAGATTCGATCGTAGCTTGGATCTCCAACACCACATTGTGTCCAGAGTAAGCAAAAGCTATATCTCCCAAGCCACTGAGGAAGCCAAACACAGTTCCGGGCGTAGTCGACGCTTTGTAGCCATATTGCACATCATCCTGAACACCCTTAGATAGTGAAGCTGCCCAAGCGATGGTCGAGTAACTGTGTGAGAAAAACCAATCACCAAATCTTGAGTTAACATTTATCAATAAGGCACAACAGAGGATGTGAATTGTGAATTTGTTATATACCTCAAGGACATGACAGCAGCAGCTAAGGAAACACCAGAAATCGAGTCGAAATTAGGAAGGTGAGACAGCACAAATTCGACAGAGGCAAAAATCATGATGAAATAGGTCAGCTTAATTTGTTTGCAGCTAGGACAGACAGTGTCGTGGAACTTCTTCAACGATTGGCCACCGGTAACCATGTAAACAATGCAGAGACTAACTTCAACAACAAGTTGCTGTGGAACCACAATGTAGAGACCGAGTTTTTCGCCAAAGGCATATTGTCCCAGTTCATGGTACCGATCGAAACGTTTCCCGGGAACAAGCTCATGCATCTCGACCATTTGCCATAGAGTATACAAGGTAATGATCCACGAGAAGACCATGATAAACACACCAGGACCCCTGAAAACATAACGAAAACGAGAGATAAGTCTATCAAATTCAATTTCGATATTCCTTTCATGGTGAAGTATCGTAACATACCATCCGAGCTCGGCCATGGCATAAGGAAGACTGAGCACACCAGCTCCAACCATAGCAGTGACATTGTGGAAAGCTGAAAACCACCATTTTCTACTTCTTGATGAGTTAATAGGTAGCCAATCATCAATTGCTTTCTGCTTCTCTGATTTTTCTTGCACCTGTGATTCACAAATGGTACACAATTCTCCTTTAAGCTTGACAGCAACAAATTCATACATACATGCATGCATGCATACATACTTACATACATACATAGAGTTGTCTAGGAAGAGGAAAAAAAAACTTGTCTGGTCTGAAAGAATTATATTACAAAACCGACCATGTGCTTACATGTGAACAGTTCTATAGAACATATATAGGTATATAATTTTAAACAGTTAGGCTTGACTTTAGAGAACAATATTTCTAACAAGTTGGTTGGGTTCGACAAAGCTTTTGATTGAAACAATAATAAAAAAACAAACGTAATTGACTTATAGACTTATTGACTAACAGCAGCAGCCAATGAAAAAGGATCACTCTAAAAAAATATCTGCAGTTTCCATATAAAACAATAGTTTCAGTTCAGTCCACAATATGGTGTATTTTTCAATAGTCATCGTTGAAAATAAGGTTTGGTGTTTCGTCAGTTGAACGTACGGAACATTAGCCATATACATCAAGCCACATATGTTGACTAAAAATACAAGAAGAAAAGTCCATTGAACCAGGAGCACATGATTTTACTTCCATTTTTCGAGTTATTATTGTAAGTAAATGCTAATATATTTTCTGTCTACGACTTTCATGGCCCGGATTATATCCGGAATTGAACCGGGTTGAACTTTAAACCGGGCTAGAACTCTCCCATCGCTGTTTTTTCCATCCAAAAACTATGCTTTGATCAAAGTTAAAGATTTTTTAAGCTATATACAGAAAACTAAATCATACAGATACTAGATAATAAAACTGAACCTGCTGTTAAAAACGAAACGTCTGGAAAATTCATTTCCGTTTAAAAAAAAAAACTAAATGGTCTTCAAGAACAAATTTTGGATCGAAACTAAAGAACAGACAAATATATCGTACAGGAACAAGACAAAGATGCACTTTTGCATGCACAAATGTAATGTAATAAAAAGAACTTACGGTGTTGTTGGGGGCATAATCACCATTGGAAGGAGGAGGAGGTTGATGAGTTCCCATGATGTCTGAAACTGATCAAAATGAGCAGAGAGGAACGAAAGGTTGTAATCAAAAGTTAGAAAACGGAAGTTGAGGAGTAGGAAGACAGATCAAAACTGTGTTGGGTTGGTGCTTATAAAGGCTGAAGGGATCCTACAATAAAGGAAATGAGAAAAAGAAAAGGGCCTCACCCGTTGTCGATGCTGACGGGTTTCATGTTTTTTTGTTTGACTTTATGTTTTTAAACCATTTCTGATGAACAAAAAAAAGGGGGGCTAAAGTCGACGAACCAAACAGTACTTAATAATTATATTTCATTAATAATTTTATTATATCGTGAAATCAATACTTTTACACAGATAGTCCAGATAAAAATTATATTAATTATCATTTTTAGGATTAACATAAATTATTTAATATCTGTTGAGCATAATATAAAATAAGTCTTTTTAAAGTAATATAAAGAGATTATAAAATTATTAGTTAAAAGATTTTTATTTTTAGAGTAATTACTTTTGATAGTCCCTGAACTTTTAACACACTCTTAATTTGTTCACTAAACTTTTAAAACTTACATTACAATCTCTAAATTTTTTATTCATTCTCATTAAGGTAACTTATGTTAAGAAAAGCTGATTTGATATGTTAAAATCTTCTTTTTTTAAAAAAAATTAATTTTTCAAATTGACTGTTAGCAAAGGCTAATTATTTTATGAATGGAGCGGTTGCCAGTCACTCCTAACGATAGGAATGGTATGTTTGATCAGACAATTATCATAGTTTAGTTTCAAGTTGATCTGACGGTTAATAATAGTGGATCGAAAGGCTTTAGCTTTTAGTTTCTATTGAATTGTCACCTCATTTTGTCATCGTTTTTGTCTTCGTTCAATGGTTTCTTCAATCGAAAAGATCATCAAACTACTCATTATTTTCTTCTATTTCTTTCACTCGATTCATTCTCTTCTGAAAATCTCTCAATCTACTCAAATCTAATTGAAACTAACAACTAAACTTTTTGATCCACCATTTTTAACTATTAGATTAACTTGAAACTAAACTATGTTAATCTTCTTATCAAACGAACCATTCTCATCCTTAAAATTGATTGACAATTACTCATTTCATCGGAAACTTAACATTTTCGACGACTGTTAATTGGAAACCTTATGATATTATTTGAGAAGAAGACTTTAACGTGACACATTAGGTTTTTGTAATGACGGTAACTGCAATGAAAGCAAATTTAAAATTTAGCGATTGTAATGTAAGTTTTAAAAGTTCAGTGATCAAAGTGAAAGTACTCTAAAAGTTTAAGACTACCAATATAGTTTACTCTTTGTAATTAGAAATATGTCGTCTAATTTTTTTATTTTAAATTAAAGAGTTTTATTTCTTTATTTGATTACCTTTTTAGTGTAGGGAAATGTTGTTGTGGATTAAACCAGAGTCTACATATTTAGTTTATGGTTGAGACATTCACGCTGTTTATTTCTTCATCATTCGTGTTTTATTATATTACAGTATATGAAAAAGGCGTGATATTTTTTTAAGTAGGATTGTTGTTAGCCACAAATTAATTAAATATAATATAAGAAAATACAAATTATATTTGAGAAAATAACCTCAGTGACCAAAAATCTCATATAATATACGATTTTAACCAACTTTTTCCGGATTTGCCAAAATGACCAACAAAATCGCAATGCGATCGCTAATTCGCAACGCGATCTCCATTATCGCAAATTCGCGTTGCATTTTCGCAATGCGATAGTTGAAAATCATGTTGCGATGGTCTACAGTATCGTTGCGATTTTCCCAATTCGCAATGCGAATAAGTAAATCGCAACGCGAATTGGGAAATTCGCAATGCGAATAAGTAAATCGCAACGCGAATTGGGAAAATCGCAATGCGATACTGACTATCGCAATGCGATAATAAAAAATCGCAACGAGATACTTACTTTCGCAACGCGATACTGACTTTCGCAACGCGATTTACTTAGCGCCATTCGTATTAACGCATATTTTTTTTTTCAAATTCCAAACACGTATTTTTTCTTAATAAATCGGAAAATGAACCGTCCACAGTAATCGCACGCAACTCATAACCTCAAACCCAAAAACACAACACTCAGTCCCATCTCCATCTCTCACTCTCTACGGCGAAATCCGTCCCCATCTCCGAAGATTTCCGTCCCCATCGCCGGCGAAATCCCTCACAACCATTCACAGTCAAAAATCCCTCACAATCATTCAGAAATGGAAAATCAACCTCCGAGGGTTAGTTTTTTTATTTTATTTTGAAATTTTTGTATTATTTTAGGTTTTTCATATTGAGATTGATGATAAGTTTACTGGTAATTTCAATAATAGATTAACCATTTCACTTAGATTTCTTATTAAATTCATTCGATTGCTGCCAATACTGCTAAACTGTTTAGCCTGTGAAGTTAGTATTTGTCTTTGCTTTGTCTTTGGTTGAAGTAATTCAGAAGAAGAATAGTTTCGAGAATGAGAATCGCAACGCGGAAATGACTATCGCAACGCGAAATAAAAATCGCAACGCGAAACCAAAATCGCATTGCGATTTCATTTCGCATTGCGATTTCATTTCGCGTTGCGATTTTCATTTCGCGTTGCGATTTTAATTTCGCGGTTGCGATTTTCATTTCGCGTTGCGATTGTCTAGTCGCGATAGTCATTTCGCGTTGCGATTCTCTCGTTGCGATAGTCATTTCCGCGTTGCGATTCTCATTATCTCGTTGCGATTTTCATTTCAACCAAAAGACAGAAACAGTGTTGCAAATTTTAGTTTCAAGAATAAACTACTATTTATGTTTATTGTTTTGTTTTGGTATATCTTGACAGTGTAATTTTTGGTATATCTAACTTGGTATGTTTATTTTTTTTTGTAGAAATTTTTTTCGGCTTCATTGGCATTAAGGAATAAAGTTAGCCTAGCCACTACAATTGCTTCGAAGCTTTCACCTGCACAAAGAAAATTGTTTGAAGAAACCTGCTTCGGGCCATGGCTGAGAGTACAGCATCCGGGTGGAGATGCTAGTTGACCCATTTGTGGCTTCAGACCATGACTAGCGATCTACCTGACAGTATACAACGTGGTGAGGAAGAGATATGGTTTCATTTTCCACCGGCGTATACTTGTTTTGGGCGGAAGGAGTTCTGCTTAATCACTGGTCTACGATTCGGACACGATGATGTAGGCCGGTACACTCGTCATATCACCCGCCCATCATGGTTATCCAGGGTTTTTCCTGATGAGTCAATAGAGAAGCCGAACTTACACGTCGACGACATGAAGAAATTGTTTAATAAGAAAGATGGTTTTACTCGGATGAATGACGTCGATGTTGTCCGAGTATGCCTTCTACTACTTTTGTATGCCGGCTTTCTAGGCAGAGAGGCCAGACATCCTATTCCTCAGGAGCTAATATTATTGGTAGAGGACCTAAATGCATGGAATCTGTTTCCGTGGGGTTCGTATATATGGAAAGCTACCTGGACTAAGTTGTCGTCTGCCTTTGATGACCGCAAAAGTTTGCGGGGCGATGGGTCGAAATACACTTTGTCAGGCTTTGTTTGGGCCTTTAAGGTAAGAATTTCTATATAATGTTTTCAAAATTATAATTAATTATTTAACAATTACTAATGTTTGTTATTATATTGTTTGTAGATTTGGATATTCGAGGCTTTCCCCAGCATGCAGACATATGCATTAAAATCCTCAGATGATATTCCTAGGGCTATTTCCTGGAAGAGGAAACGTATGTTGGATTGGGAAGACTTAATACCATATGCGACAATAAATAATGTAAGTTAACACAAATACTATCATATATAAACAAGTTATTAATAGTAGACGTTTAACTTTGTTTTAGTTTTTATATTATTAGGAGGTCAACACTCCATTAATGAGACTGACACCCACGGAGGCTGAGCTTGCCACTGATTGGTGGCAAGCTAGTCAGCGTTTTTTTGATGGCACGAATGATGAGCAGCCTCCACTTCCTCCACTTCGAGAGCCATCACCTCACCCAGAGCCATCACCTGATCGACCCGACTATACACCTCTACAACGAGAGCCATCACCTATCCCGTCACATCATCGAGTCTCTTCTCCACCATCACCTCATGATAGGCGACCGACAAAGATGCCACGACTTCTATCTCCCTGTTCTCCACCTCCACGGGATGAGTCAAGGGAGTTACGTGATGAGGTCAATGCCTTGCGTGAGGAGATCGGTACTCTACGCGATAACGATGGTGCATGGCGTGTGGAGGTGTCTACTTTACGTGGTGAGGTTGCCGCTCTACGTGAGATGGTAGTATCGTTGCAGAATGAGGTTCATACTCTACGCAACGAGGTAAGTTTAAGATTTTCCATATTTAACTTGATGATAAATTTACTCGTAATTTCACTTAAATTAACCATTTCACTTAGATTGCTTGGTAAATTTATTCGGTTGCTGCCAAAACTGCTAAACTTTTTACTTTAACACTGTGAAGTTAGTATTTGTCTTTGTTTTGTCTTTTGGTTGAAAGTTTGAAATATATTTATCTTTGTTTTCACTGTTTAAATATCATGTCTGTTTATTTACTGATATTTGTATTTTTATTTAGCGGACCGATAAGGTGGATGCTTTACGTCGGGTTTTTCTTGCACGACAGAGTTCACGCATCAGACGGCGTGCACGTGCTATTAAGTCTCCGTATACCCCAATAGTGCGAAGACACCGCAAGAAGAAGCCGACTCGCCTATCATCCCTCAAGAGTCCACTCCTATCGTTGAAGAGGCCCCTATCATTCCTCGAGAGTCCCCTCCCACCGTTCAAGAGGCCACTGTCATCGTTGAAGAGGTCCCTCCCACCATTCAAGAGCCCGATTCACATGGCGTCATATGTAGGATTCTTGAGAAACCCTCTGACGTGCCGGACATGATGGATTCAAGTTGGCTCTCGTATGAGTTACCGGCCAGTACCATACCGGTATCTGAAGAGGAGAGGAAACAACTACCGGACACAATTCTGGATAACACCCTTTGGGCTAAGACCGCAGTTGATTTTTATCTACACGAGCGAAGCCAGGGGTGTTTCACTGACATATGCAAGCTCAATGATGATATCTATTTGTTGCTTGATCGGTCTTGGTGGGGTGTATTATTAGGGGTCGAAGACAATGGCTATTTCGATGGAGGGGTAAGTCTTATATTTTTCTTATATTTTCATTTGATTAATTTGTTTAAAAATTAATGTAATTCACTAATATATGTATTTTTTTGTAAAACAGCATATCGATGCGTGGGTGTCACGTCTACTAATAATTAGGAAACTTAAGGAAAATAAAAGAAATACACGGTATACAATAATGCCGACGGCTTTTAACGCAGTTCACTTGAAGAATCAACGAGATGAATCATTTGCGTTGGGCAATGGACAAGCTAAACTTTATCCTGCATGGTGGGAGGTCGATAAGGTTAGTGTTTATTTTAGATTGAGTTTAAAGGTATTCATAAATAAGTGCGCAAATGAATGAATTATTACTTATGATTGCAGGTGTTTATCCCTGTTTTGGAACCTAACCATTGGCTTCTCGTCGAGCTTCAGATCCCATCCCTTAAGGCAATAGTATATGACAGCATGATAAATTACATATCATTGGCTGATTTAAGAGATATTATTAAGGGATGGAGCTCTTATTTGGCTAAATACTTGGATGCGATAAATTATTGGACTCGTTCTGGAAACAAGAAGCCAAAGAAGCTCAATATTACAGTTAGCAGAGACGAGACCGCACCACAACAACGAAAGGACCCAGAGGGGATTGTGGTCCTCTCGTATGATTGGCGTTGGACCGTTTGATCACAGGAAGTATAAAGTATCTACCTCCCACCGATATAGATAGAGCTGCAGTAGGCTTGTGGTTTCGACATTATATGGCTAGATCGATATATACGAGACGCTGCCTACCTGCATCCGCGTTATAAAAATGTCCATAAACAATTGGTATGTTTATAGGCTTGTGGTTTGAAAATGTTTGGTTAAGTACCTAGAATTCAATAATTTGCTGTTTGTAGGTTTTAGATGTGTAGAAAGTGTTGTTTGAGCAAATGTTTGGTTTATGCAGGTTAATCTCAGAAGTGAGCTGTGTGAAAATGATGTATGGCTGCAAAAGTTGATTCAATAGTAGAAGTGTTATTTTCTCTAATAATTATTGCTTATTTTTTGATTGTTTAATTGATTTGTAAAAGGTGATTTGTAAAAGTTGATTTGTTTAATTGATGTTAACATAATTTATTTGTGCTTGTTTAATTGATTGAAATGTAATGGTTGATTTTGTTGATTTCAATATGCATTATGTTGAAGGCAAAAAGTACTATCGCAATGCGAAATGAAAATCGCAACGAGGGAATCGCAACGCGAAATTAAATTCGCGTTGCGATTTTCATTTCGCATTGCGATTCCCTCGTTGCGATTTTCATTTCGCATTGCGATTCTCTCGTTGCGATTTTCATTTCGCATTGCGATTTTGTCGTTTCCGCGTTGCGATGGACATTAAGATGATTGCCTATTAAGTGATAACAACTGGAACAGATCATAGCAATTTTCAAACTCAAGTTACTAATACATGCCTAACTGAAAATGTTAACAGTTCACACAAAATCTACATAATACAACGTTTGCATTTAAAAATCACCTAAGTTAACAGACCCAAAAGGTGAAGCCAGTTGTGATTGGGATTTTAAAGATGATTGCGATTTTGATTGCCTTTTTCTTGACACCATATGAGCTTTGGATTTTGATGATGATCCATATTTGGTAGAGGAAAAGATGATTGTGATGGCACTGGTGATCCACATGTCAACCTTGTATGACCACTTTCCTTGCACCGACTACATGTCGATCTCTTTTCTCTTCACCCTTAGACGGTATACGATCGTGACTTTTTGGTCGGCCAGGTAGCCTTCTGTCCATGGTTGGTGGCAAAACTGTTTGTAAGTCATCTGGTATGTCCCACTCAGAAGGATGTGAAATAGGGTAGACAATCTCGGCATAAGTCTGTCGATATACTTCTGTAGTGTAGCAATCCATAGCGTATGTGCTTGAATCATCTTGGTTTAGATGAAGAGCAACTTTTATAACATGGCCACATGGATAACCAGATGTTTGCCATTTCATACAGCTACACGTCCTTGCATTTAGATCGACAAGCCCATTTAAGTTATTATCCAGTACTTCAAACAAAGTGTTTGAACATGGTTCAACTCTCCATGACGTTGACTTCACAACACGTTTCGTTATCTTTTTTTCAGTCCATGGTGTAACACGATGTTCCAATGTTCCTGTAAATTTAAATAAATAATACTTAGTAAAATATATCCCAATGTTCCTGTAAATTCAAAGAAATAATACCTGCATGGTTTCTTTTCTTGTAGTACCACTGTTGAATAGAGGCTCGAAAAAACTCCATTAACATAGTAATGGGTAATTTCCGGGAATGACGACTCAGAGCGTTAATTGATTCTGCACTATTAGACGTCATGAAACCATATCTTGCTCCAAGTTGATGTACTCTTGACCATCTTTCAAACCCGACATCTTCTAGTGTTTGAGCACACTGAGGCAAAACACGTCTTAAACAGTTTATATGCTTATTGAAATCCACTTCCCGATAAGCCTTTACAGCCTTCCAGTATGTCCATTTGTGCTTTTTTATACCAGCAGACCTTGATTTTAGATTCTATACAATGAACACCACAAAGTCCATGAAAAGCATCTGGGAAACACCTTCTAACAGCGTTGTCAATTGAGTTTGCCCTATCGGATATGATGTCAGATTGCTAATAGGACCTATGCAATCCCTAAGATGCCCCATAAACCATGTCCATGAATCAGAGGTTTCAGATTTGCCAACCCCGTAAGCTATTGGCAATATCCCATTGTTAGCATCCATGGCTACTGCTAATAAGTTTACTCCAAGGTATCGACCTTTCAAATGTGCTCCGTCAACTATAATAACTGGGCGCATGCAAGTAATAACGAACGAATCTACAAAATAATATACACAAGAAATATAATCATTTAAATTTTAAATGCATGTAACTAACAGAAATGAGTCAACAGAATTATATTGATTTACTAACCGCAGCACAAATGGCGATAAACAGCAACTCAAAGCGTCCATCTCTATCTGTTTTGATATGAGTTACCGACCCAGGATTTTTCAGCATTAAATTATGACAATAAGCCGGCAGTTGGGCAAACGATGCTTCTGGCGACCCCCTCAACAATTCCAAGGCATAACATTTGGCTCTCCAAGCTTGAGAATATGATATACTAATCTTGAACCGAGCATTCATGTCAGTCATAATTTCATGTCCCCGATATACCCTGCCATTCAAAAACATTAACTCAGCCAGAAAACCACCCAACACTTTTTTGTTTGCCTGTCTATGGTGAGGAAAAACTTGGGTTCTTGAACATGTATGTTTATCAATAAAGGTCCTAACTTGAAACATTGCGCAATCTTTTATCCTCTTTGCAATCATACGCCACGTACAGTTTTTTCAATCGTACACCTTGTTTCGAAACGATCTTTGATTTGTTAACTTTTAGTTGATAGCCATCTTCCACACATTTCGTATACAAAGCTATCTTCAAGTCTTCCTTTGTATCAAAACAATCATCTTTCTTGATACGAATAACTTTTGTGTAACAATCAACTGCTTTCTTTGCCAACTCTTCTTCCGGTAACTGAAGTAATTCTGGCATATTCCAGTTATACTCCCGTGGCATTTTCTTTTCTTCGGGGACTTTTTCTTCTTCTTTTTCTTCTTCAGGATTATATGAATTACAGAATGGATGTTTAACATGTTCATTCACAGTCGTAACTTCCTCCTCATTATCATCAACAACATCTTCCTCGACAACGGGTGTTTCATCATCAAAATTTGGGTATTGACCAATATCAAAATCATTACACGCAGGGTCTGTTTCTTCTTCTGAAACATCATCAAAATTCGTGTATTGACCAATATCAAAGTCGGGTATTGACCAAGATCAAATTTCGAATACTGACTAGTACTCACAATTTTTTCTCTTGGCTCATCATCGTCTAATTGGTCAATACGAAAACCGGAATTTGGTGCTGAAAGTTGATTTGGATTTGGATTAGAGAAAGGCTGTGGGTTTGAGACCCACTTAGTTGATTACTACCCGCTACTGACCCAACAATACTACTTCTAGGTTCAACAACATACAATGTAACATCATCACTTGAAACATTAATGTAAGCAATGAATCGTTCAACATCTTCATTGTCGGTTAACAAATAAACTTTACCATTTCTCTGATAGATAGCCTAAATCCACTTAGGGGCTCTAAATTCAATTTTTTTGAAACACTAACATTAGGGTTTCATAAGTTAACTTCTTTAATGACAGTTTTAGTTGAAGATTCATGGGTAAAGGCATATATTGTAAAACACCATGAACATTCTCCCATGACCCTCCAAAACATAAATCTATCCAAACATGATCAACATTAGATGATTTCATGGTTGTAACTAACAAACGAGATGCGAAACTAAGACCTGTTGCCGGATGGGGAAGGATGTCGTTGGATATTGGAACGGATGTCGCCGGAGAGAGTGATAGATGGAGATGGAATGAGTTGCGATTTAGGGATTTAGGTTATGAGTTGTTGCTTCTGCGTATATACATACACAAAAAATTTGGCTTGCGAAACTAAAACCTGTTGCGAACTTTGAAACTCGCATTGCGATTCTGTATTATCTCGTTGCGAAAGTCAGAATCGCGTTGCGAAAGGATCATTGACCATCGCAATGCGAACTGCAAATCGCAACGATAGAATCGCAATGCGAAATGAAAAAGGCAACGAGGATTAACATGCATAAACTTTAACAATTATTATTGAATTCTAGGTACTTAACCAAATATTTCAAAACAAAAGGAGTATATATGTTAACAAAACTTGCATTATGTGTATTTTATGTGCACTTTTAACATTTTAGTTAGGCATGTATTAGTAACTTGAGTTTAAACATTGCTATGATCTGTTCAGTTGTCATCATTATTAGACATTCATTTGACTATCGCAATGCGAAAATGGCTATCGCAACGAGGAAAATCGCAATGCGAAACGAAAATCGCATTGCGATTTTCTCGTGCGATAGCCATTTCGCGTTGCGATAGTCTGTTTTGCCTTCAACATAAAGCAGATTGAAAATCAACAAATCAACTATTACATTTCAACACAAATTATGTACACATCAATTAAACAAATCAACATTTACAAATCATCTTTTACAAATCAATTAAACAATCAAAAAATAATAATAATTCTTATTTCTTCATCAATTATTGAATCAATGAATCAACAACTTTGTGATCCCGTACATCCATTTCACACAGCTCACTTAAGGATTACCTGCAGAAACCAAACATTTGCTCAAATAAGACTTCCTACACATCTAAAACCTACAAACAGCAAATTATTGAATTCTAGGTACTTAACCAAACATTTTCAAACCAAAAGGAGTATATATGTTAACAAAACTTGCATTATGTGTATTTTATGTGTGCACTTTTAACATTTTCAGTTAGGCATGTATTAGTAACTTGAGTTTGAACATTGCTATGATCTGTTCAGTTGTCATCACTTATTGGACATCTTTGACTATCGCAATGCGAAATGGTTATCGCAACGAGAAAATCGCAATGCGAAACGAAAATCGCATTGCGATTTTCTCGTTGCGATAGCCATTTCGCGTTGCGATAGTCTGTTTTGCCTTCAACATAAAGCAGATTGAAAATCAACAAATCAACTATTACATTTCAACACAAATTATGTACACATCAATTAAACAAATCAACATTTACAAATCATCTTTTACAAATCAATTAAACAATCAAAAATAATAATAATTCTTATTTCTTCATCAATTATGAATCAATGAATCAACAACTTTGTGACCCCGTACATCCATTTCACACAGCTCACTTAAGGATAACCTGCAGAAACCAACATTTGCTCAAACAAGACTTCCTACACATCTAAAACCTACAAACAGCAAATTATTGAATTCTAGGTACTTAACCAAACATTTCAAACCAAAAGGAGTATATATGTTAACAAAACTTGCATTATGTGTATTTTTGTGTGCACTTTTAACATTTTCAGTTAGCAGTATAGTAACTTGAGTTGAACATTGCTATGATCTGTTCAGTTGTCATCACTTATTAGACATTCATTTTGACTATCGCAATGCGAAAATGGTTATCGCAACGCGAAAATCGCAATGCAAACGAAAATCGCATTGCGATTTTCTCGTTGCGATAGCCATTTCGCGTTGCGATAGTTGTTTTGCCTTCAACAAAGCAGATTGAAAATCAACAAATCAACTATTACATTTCAACACAAATTATGTACACATCAATTAAACAAATCAACATTTACAAATCATCTTTTACAAATCAATTAAACAATCAAAAAATAATAATTTTATTTCTTCATCAATTATTGAATCAATGAATCAACAACTTTGTGACCCCGTACATCCATTTCACACAGCTCACTTAAGGATTAACCTGCAGAAACCAAACATTTGCTCAAACAAGACTCCTACACATCTAAAACCTACTACAAACAGCAAATTATTGAATTCTAGGTACTTAACCAAACATTTTCAAACCAAAAGGAGTATATGTTAACAAAACTTGCATTATGTGTATTTATGTGTGCACTTTTAACATTTTCAGTTAGGCATGTATTAGTAACTTGAGTTTGAACATTGCTATGATCTGTTCAGTTGTCATCACTTATTAGCCATTCATTTGACTATCGCATGCGAAAATGGTTATCGCAACGAGAAAATCGCAATGCGAAACGAAAATCGCATTGCGATTTTCTCGTTGCGATAGCCATTTCGCGTTGCGATAGTCTGTTTGCCTTCAACATAAAGCAGATTGAAAATCAACAAATCAACTATTACATTTCAACACAAATTATGTACACATCAATTAAACAAATCAACATTTACAAATCATCTTTTACAAATCAATTAAACAATCAAAAAATATAATAATTCTTATTTCTTCATCAATTATTGAATCAATGAATCAACAACTTTGTGACCCCGTACATCCATTTCACACAACTCACTTAAGGATTAACCTGCAGAAACCAAACATTTGCTCAACAAGACTTCCTACACATCTAAAACCTACAAACAGCAAATTTATTGAATTCTAGGTACTTAACCAAACATTTTCAAACCAAAAGGAGTATATATGTTAACAAAACTTGCATTATGTGTATTTTATGTGTGCACTTTTAACATTTCAGTTAGGCATGTATTAGTAACTTGAGTTTGAACATTGCTATGATCTGTTCAGTTGTCATCACTTATTAGACATTCATTTGACTATCGCAATGCGAAAATGGTTATCGCAACGAGAAAATCGCAATGCGAATGAAAATCGCATTGCGATTTTCTCGTTGCGATTTTCATTTCGCATTGCGATTTCATTTCGCATTGCGATTTTCTCGTTGCGATAGCCATTTCGCGTTGCGATAGTCTGTTTTGCCTTCAACATAAAGCAGATTGAAAATCAACAAATCAACTATTACATTTCAACACAAATTATGTACATCAATTAAAAAATCAACATTACAAATCATCTTTTACAAATCAATTAAACAATCAAAAAATAATAATAATCTTATTTCTTCATCAATTATTGAATCAAGAATCAACAACTTTGTGACCCCGTACATCCATTTCACGCAGCTCACTTAAGGATTAACCTGCAGAAACCAAACATTTGCTCAAACAGACTTCCTACACATCTAAAACCTACAAACAGCAAATTATTGAATTCTAGGTACTTAACCAAACTTTTCAACCAAAAGGAGTATATATGTTACAAAACTTGCATTTGACTTACCAATTAAACAATGGACACTTTCATAACGCGGATGCAGGTAGGCAGCGTCTCGAATATATTGCTCTAGCCATATAATGCCGAAACCACAAGCCTACTGCAGCTCTATCTCTATCGGTGGGAGGTAAAAACTCTGTGCTTCCCGTCGTCAACGCGCCAAGCAAAGGCATACGAGGACACAATCCCCTCTGGCTCCCGGCGATTGCTGTGGCGCTGTCTAGTCTTTGACAACTGTGACATTGAACTTCTTTGGCTTTTGTTTCCAGAATGACTCCAATACTTAATCCCATCCAAGAATTTAGCCAAATGAGAGCTCCATCCCTTGAAAATATCTCTCAAATCAGACAGTGATATGTAATTGATCATGCTGTCATACACTATTATCTTCAGGGATGGGAGCTGAAGTTGGACGAGAAGCCAGTGACGACGTTCAAAACAGGGATAAACACCTGCGATAAGTAATAATTCATTTATTTGCGCACTTATATTTATTAACACCTTTAAAAAATTTAAAAATAAACACTAACCGTATCGACCTCCCACCATGCAGGTAAAGTTTAGCTTGTCCATGCCCAACAAAAATGATTCATCTCGTTGATTCTTCAAGTGAACTGCGTGAAAAGCCGTCGGCATTATTGTATATAGCGAATTTTTTTTATTTTCCTAAGCTTCCTTATTATTAGTAGACGTACACCATGCATCGATATGCTGTTTTACAAAAAATACATATTAGTGAATTACATTATTTTTAAACAATAATCAAAATCATATAAGACAATATAGTCTTACCTCCCCATCCAAATAGCCACTGTCTTCAACCCCTAATAGCACACCCCACCAAGACCGATCAAGCAACAAAACATTTCATCGTGAGTTGTTGATGTCAGTGTAACACCCTTGGCTCCGCTCATGTAGATAAAAATCAACTGCGGTCTTAGCCCAAAGGGTATTATCCACAATTGTTTCCGGTAGTTGTCTCCTCTCCACTTCAGATACCGGAAGGGTACTAGCCGGTAACTCATACGAGAGCCAACTCTCATCCATCATGTCCGGAACCGGTGGGGGTTCTCAATACTTCGATATATTACCCCATGTGAATCGGGCTCTGGAATGGTGGGAGGGAACTCTTCAACGATGACAGTGGCCTCTTGAACGGTGGGGGGGAATCTTGAGGGAGAATAGGGGCCTCTTGAACGATTGGAGGGGACTCTTGAGGATGAAGGTGAGTCGGGCTTCTCTTGCGGGTCTTCGCACCATTGGGGTGAACGGAGACGTAATAGCACGTCCACGCCGTCTGATGCGTGAACTCCGTCGTGTAAGGAAAACCCGACGTAAAGCATCCACCTTATCGGGCCGCTAAAAAAAATTAATACATAAATCAGTAAATAAACAGACATGATATTAACCAAAGACAAATATGTTTCAAACTAGCATTGTATTCACCTAAATCATTATTCTATCATAGTTCACAAAATGCTCAGATAACATTCCAGAAGTAAGCTTATATAAACATTTAAAATGACAACATATATAAACATTCCAGAAGAAGAATAGTTTACTTTCGCAACACGAACTTAAAATCGCAACGCGAATGACTATCGCAACGCGGAAATGGCTATCGCAATGCGAAATGAAAATCGCAACGACAAAATCGCAACGCGAAATGAAATCGCAACGACAAAATCGCAACGCGAAATGAAATCGCAACGACAAAATCGCAACGCGAAACACAAATCGCAACGATAAAATCGCAACGCGAAACACAAATCGCATTGCGATTTCATTTCGTGTTGCGATTTTGTCGTTGCGATTTCATTTCGCGTTGCGATTTTGTCGTTGCGATTTTCATTTCGCATTGCGATAGCCATTTCCGCGTTGCGATAGTCATTTTCGTGTTGCGAAAGTAAACTATTATTCTTCTGCAAATTGAAACTTGAATGGATTGCATTACTTCAACCAAAAGACAAAAACAAAACCAAAAACAAATACTAACAAAAACAGATTGGCAGCAACCGAATGAATTACGAGTATGAAAAATCTTAAACTTACCTCGTTGCGTAGAGTATGAACCTCATTCTGCAACGATGCTACCATCTCACGTAGAGCGGCTACCTCACCGCGTAATGTAGACACCTCAACACGCCATGCACCATGTCTTTGCGTAAGTACCGACCTCCTCACGCAAGGCATTGACCTCATCACGTAACTCCCCTAACTCATCCCGTTGAGGTGGAGGTGGAGAACAGGGAGATAAACGTCGTGACATCTTTGCCGGTCGCCTATCTTGCGGTGATGGTGGAGAAGAGGCTCGATGATGTGAAAGAATAGGTGATTGCTGCGTTGTGGAGGTGTATAGCCGGGTCGATCAGATGATGGCTCTAGGTGAGGTGATAGCTCTGGGCGAGGTGATGGCTCCCGAAGTGGATGCTGCTCATCAACCGTTCCATCAAAAAACGCTTACTAGCTTGCCACCAATCAGTGGCAAGCTCAGCTTCCGTGGGTGTCAGCCTCTGTAGAGGATGTTGGCCTCCTAACAATATAAAAGCTTAACAAAGTTAAATGTGTACTAGTAATAACTTGTTTATAAACATATGGTAGTATTTATGTTAACTTACATTATTTATTGTCGTATACCGTAGTAAATTTCCCATTGCAAGTTCGTTTCCTCTTCCAGGAAATAGCCCTGGGAATATTATTTGAAGTTTTTATTGCATATGTCTTCATGGCGGGAAAGGCCTCAAATATCCAAATCTACAAACAATATAATAACAAACATTAGTAATGTAAATAATTACTTTAATTTGGAACATTATATAAAAATTCTTACCTTAAAGGCCCAAATAAAGCCTGTCAAAGTGTATTTGGAACCATCGCCATGCAAACTTTTTCGATCATCCAAGGCAGACGATAACTTATTCCATGTAGCTTTCCATAAATACGAGCCCCACGGAAACAGGTTCCACGCATTTAGGTCTTCTACCAATTTGATTAGACATTTGGAATAGGTTGTCTGGTCTCTCTGCCTAAAAAGCCGGCATGCAAAGAATTAGAAGGCATACTCGGACAACGTCGACGTCATCCATCCGAGTAAAACCATCTTATTATTCAAAAATCTTGTCAGGTCTTCTACGTGTAGACTCGGCCTCTCCAGCTCAGGAAAAACCCGGGATAGCCATGATGGGCGGGTAATGTGTCTAGTGTACCGACCTACATCATCGGTCCGAAGCGTAGACCGGTGATTAAGCAAAACTCCCCCGCCAAAACACGTATACGCCGGTGGAAAATCAAACCATATCTCTTCATCACGACGTGTATAGTCTCTGGTAGATCTCTAGTCATGGTTTGAAGAAACAGGTGTGTCAACATCGCATCTCCACCGGGATGTTGTACTTTCAGCCATGGCCGAAGCATGTATCCTCAAACATTTTCTTTGTGCAGGTGAAAGCTTCGACGCAATTGTTTGGCCAGGCTGACTTTATTTCTCAAGGTCAATTGAGCCGAATAAAAGTTCTACAAAACAATAAACATACTAAATTAGATATACCAAAAACTACACTGTGAAGATATACCAAAAACAATAATAAACATAAATAGTAGTAGTTTATTCTTCAAACTTAAATATGCAACACTGTGAATTTCGTATTTGTCTTTGTTTTTTGGTTGAAGTAATGCAATTCATTCAAGTTTCAATTTGCAGAGAAGAAGAATAGTTTCTGAAAATGAAAATCGCAACACGAAAATGACTATCGCAACGAGAGAATCGCAACGCGAAACTAAAATCGCGTTGCGATTTGCATTTCGCGTTGCGATTCTTGGTTGATTTAATAAGCAATCTAAGTGAAATGGTTAATCTATTATTGAAATTACCAATAAACCTATCATCAATTTCAATATGAAAAACCTAATAATAATGCAAAAATTTCAAAAAGAAAATAATTAAAAAAACTAACCCTCGTTGGTTGATTTGGTTGATTTCCATTTCTGATTGTTAGGGTGGCTCTGAGAGATTTAGATAGAGGATTTCGCCGGAGATGGGGACGGATTTCGTCGGAGATGGGTGAGAGAGTGAGAGATGGAGATGGGACTGAGTTGTGATTTTAGGTTTTAGGTTATGAGTTACGATTACGGGATATACTGTGGACAGTTCAGTGTTCCAATATATTTATATTCATGTTTGGAATTTAAAAATAAAATACTTGGCCAGGATACTAATGGCGCTTTGAAAATCGCATTGCGATTATGTATTATCGCGTTGCGAAAGTCAGTATCGCGTTGCGAAAGTAAGTATCTCGTTGCGATTTTTTATTATCGCATTGCGATAGTCAGTATCGCATTGCGATTTTCTCAATTCGCGTTGCGATTTACTTATTCGCATTGCGAATTTCCCAATTCGCGTTGCGATTTACTTATTCGCATTGCGAATTGGGAAAATCGCAACGATACTGTAGACCATCGCAACGCGATTTTCAACTATCGCATTGCGAAAATGCAACGCGTATTTGCGATAATGGAGATCGCGTTGCGAATTAGCGATCGCATTGCGATTTTGTTGGTCATTTTGGCAAATCCGAAAAAAGTTGGTTAAAATCGTATATTATATGGGATTTTTGGTCACTGAGGTTATTTTCTCTTTTTAATTTTCCTAGTTGAAATTCAACCTCTATTTTACTTAGATTCAAAAGATAAATCATTCACAAGTCGGGTTAATTCACGTGATAATTAATTTGATATAATTTAAGTAAGATCTCAAGATCAATTCTTAGTATATGCAGAAAGTTTTCATTAGAATAATCACCCATCAAAATCAAATATACGATCGAAATCGATTCAAATTAATTAAAACGAAACCTTAAAACCAGAGCCATCCAAAAAAAAAAAAAAACTCATTCCATCTATTCATTATATCATAAAATATATAATATCATACTTGTTGAATATATATTTTATGATTCTATTTTGCAACTCAAATGAAGAAATTGTTCAAAACTCATTTAAATATAATATCATAAACATAAATTCTTCAACAATCGAGCACCAAGTGACAATATAAATGTAATAAAAAGTTTATATTATAAATCAGAGCTCCATTATCTCCTTCAACATCCGCTCGTTCATTTTCATGCATTGAAAAGCTTACTGCAGGACGTATGAGAGAAAAGAAACGATCGAGGCCCCAACAAGAGATCCAAGCACCGGCAAGGTGGCGGCAGCGCCGGATTCACTGCCGGGTGCAGGTGCCATGGATGAGGCGGAGGCGTTTGGAGCTAGGCCATCTGCCAAAGGGGTAGGAGCCGGGGCGGCGCCGGAGGCCATGACGGCGCTCATTGAGGCTGCGGCGACGATGATGGCGCAGGAAACCTTCTTCATGTCCATGGCGTGCAGGAAAAGAAGGTTTGCTTGAAAGAAAAAACTCACCGAAAAAAGAAGAGAGAGACCTGCCTTTTTATCGGTGACGGATTTTCGTCGGTGTTCCTTTTTGTTATTTGCTTTGTGGTTGCAGGTCTGAGGAGAACGGTGGTGTGGTAGGTGGTTTTATAAGTTATATCTGTGGCTATTTTTAGTGACGAAACTGCTTGCCGATTTCGTCGGCAAAAAAGTTTACACGTTTCGTCGGCTAAACTTTTGAATACATTTTTATCGATTTTACCGAGTCCCCCCCTAAATAAGGGGTTTTAAATCTTACATAGGTTGTACTTTAAAAAATTACAATGAAGACATTCAACTCATAAAATAAATTTAATGTAGTATTTTGACCAATATTTTTCGTAATTGATAGTTACGGTGTTGAAGTAGCAATTCACAGTGTTGAAGTGATAGTTCACAGTGCTGATATGACAGTCTACAATACTGACATGGCGATCCACAATGCTGACGTGACAATCTACTGTAGTTGATAACTTGACGGATAACATGGAAGAGGGTTAAATTGGTAACTCAAACTAGGCAGATGGACTGTCACGTTAACACGGTGAACTGTCACATTAGCATTGTGATGGTTAACGACAAAAAACCTTGATCAAATGGTCACATTAATCTTATTTTCTAAGTTATAATATCACATTAGAGAAAAAAAATAATACGAAGGCGGGTTGATTTCTTTTCAAAAGTAAAAAACTTCGTGCTTTTTTCTAGTGACTGACTTAAAAAATTCATCCTCTGATGTTGTTGAGAGTTACTGCACTGCATATGTATGCAACAGTCCCAGGAGTGCTTCCATGCATGCTCATGCATGATATGATTGAGATGATTCTAGAATTAATAAGAGTCTAGAAGCTAGTTGGTTAACGTAATATATTGCTGTTATGAAATTTTGTTAAGCAGTTTAAGCTTAGTAAAGCTGGTATATAAGGTGCAGGGATTGTAAGGCTTGTAATCATCTTTTATTGGTTGAATAAAAGTGTGTACTGATTTTTAGAGCTTGCTTGATTACTCAACAGATGTTTTTTTACCTGAATTATATTTGAATCTTCTAATAAATTTATGAATTTTTTTAATAGAAAGAGTATCGGCTGATTACACCATTCTTGTAACTAAAGAGTATTCAATATCTCTTATAACGAGATTTTGAACAGGCGGAGGTGGAGGGTCTAAAACAAGAGCAGCATGATCGTGGGAGGGAACAAGTTCAAAGAAAGGGCACCTTTCTTATTGGCACATGTATTAATAACGAAAAATTTTCGTATGGGATATGCACAAATAAAATTTCAGGATGAGCACCTTTAGTAAAATGAACGACTAACAAAAAGAAATTTGGATTTCAGAGTGAACACAAATAAAATTTTAATAGTCAGTTTTAATAAAATGAACAATTAACATAAATAAATCCGGATTCCAGGATGGACATGTTCAACATACATCCGCCAATAGATTCGTTGCGGGACTTGGAGGATCCAAACATTCTTCCAATACTTATTATAGTTTGATCAAGTATTAGACATTAAGAGTCACAGGCAGATGAAACACTAAAGAGATGTTTCGGGCTCGTCTCCATATATATTTAGCGGCGTTTAGATCAAGAAAAATATTATTATCAATTGGAATAAACTTTTAACATTGCTATGTTTGATTTAAAAGCATTCCCACGAGGAGATAATGAAACGCTACATACAGTGTTTTTTTTACCTTGCATTACCAGGAATCCCGAATTTTATTAGGTATTAGATAATCTCCTCCCCTTTGGATAATAATGCCCCTTAAATAATATAACTAGTTCAAAATGATCATTCTTTTTTATATAATTACACAAGTATAAATCTATTTTATTTATTTATTAATGATTTAAGAACTTTTTAATACTTATTGTAAAATAATATGATGCATAAAAAATAAAAATATGTCAAATTTTTATTTTATTTTGATTATTTTTACGTATGTGTTCAATTCAAATTTTATATTTTGTATATGTTTTATTAAGTGCATTATTTAGGATTAATTTTCATAAAAGGATTTTTTATTATATAATTTTAGTATTTTCTATTAATTTTATCATATAATTTGATATGACCCATACTTGTAGCATAAATAAAAAAAGTATAACAATTAACACATATTTATACTGGTGTAAGTATGCACATCTTCCAACTTAAAAATAAACACACATTTACACCGGTGTAAGTATGTAAATCTCTCAACCTAAAAATAAACACATACTTATATCATTGTAAGTATGTACATCTCCCATAAAATATATATATTAAGTTATTTGTGTAGAGATTTTATTAAAAATATTAAAATTAAAAATAAAAAAATATTTTCTACGAGCTTTCATGTAAATATTTTAACTTTAATAATGAGAATTCAATTTGTTAAAGAAAAATATATCTCAGGATAATTTAGTAAATTACATATTTTTTTCAACCAAACATTGTAATCTTATATTCATGTCAAATAAATCAAACAAAGTAATATAACATTACCAATAATATTTTAAATAATATAATATTTTGATAATATTATTTCAAAAAATAATATTATATTTCAAAAAATAATATTATATTTCGTGAATCAAATACTTATCATTTCATTCACCTTCCATTGGGGGCATTTCATTTAACGGACATTGTCATTTAACGGAGACGACAAAGTTGCAAATAATAATATAAATTTATGAATGTTTTGGGAACGTTTAATTTACTAGCCGTTAGATGAACCAATTTGTATTAGCCGTTATGTGCACGTTATGACGACAAAGTTGCAAATAATAATATAAATTTATGAATGTTTTGGGAACGTTTAATTTACTAGCCGTTAGATGAACCAATTTGTATTAGCCGTTATGTGAACGTTGAATACTTTCCTTCTAAATTACCCAGCTGTCAGTAGGCCCAACGCGCTGCTCCCTTCCTATAAATACTCTACTTTCCTTGCCCAAACGCCAAACAAACAAAATTTTCTCGCAATTTCCAGAAGAAAAGATATACAATCTCCTCAGCTTCTCTCTTATTCAGAAATGGCTCGAGTTAGCATCTTGAAGGCTTTTTTGGTTGCTCTAGTTATGGCAATCTTAACCGCCGCCGCATCGGCGCAAGTTAGTGAGGCTCCATCCCCTTCTCCGGCACCAGACGCCGGTGCTGGATTCTACGTGACCGTTTCTGGCGCTGCTGTTTGTTTTTCGTTGATCGTCTCTCTTGCTTTCTTGAAGAATTGAATTTCATTTCTTTTTTGGTGTTGATTTTGAGTGTTTGTGTGAGGTTTCATTCTTTGTTACTTCATTCCTCCATTGCAATGAAGTTGATTCTTTGATTGTAATATATCTATTTTCTTATTATATTATAGACTTTTTGCATTGTCCTTATTAAGCTTAACTGATTAAGTTTTAATCAATGAACCAACTTATGTAATTAGCTAAATTGACACTTGAATTTTGAAGGGTAAATTACAAATTTACCTTATTGAATTTTGAAGGGTAAATTACAAATTTCATCACTAAACTTTACAATTTTCCTTATTGAACTTTAATCTCACTCCGTTGTTAAATTTTAATCAAAACGACGTCGCTTTACAACTATATTTAAAATATTTAAAATACAATGACTAAAAAACCCAACGTACTGAGAAAATTGAAAATATTTAAAATACAATGAGTGAAATAGAAGAGAGATTAAAGTTCAGTTATCAAATTTGTAATTTATCCAATTTTGAATTTAGTGATTTTTTTTTATTTTTTTATCAAATTGATACTCAAATTTTGTTAATATGCAATATACTCAAATTTTGTTAATATGCAAATTGATTGGAAGAAAATATTTATAAATTGAATAAAATAATCAACAGATTAATTGTAAAAAGAAAAAAATTTGTTGTAAAAATGAATTGAAATTTTACGTACAAGGAACAAGTTTATAAATAAATTTAAAACGAATGAAAATTTGAAAAATCAAAAAAATTATGTTTCAAATCAAATTAATATCAAAGATAGTTCGATCTGATTACAAAGTAATATCAGTTTATTCGGAAAAATAATATTATTATCTTTAATCAATTTTTGATTAATAAATTCGGAAAAAAAGATAATATACTTGAATCAGTGTTAGTGGCGATGAATTTATGAAAGTTGTAGCCAGATTATATGTTCCGTCATCATAGGGCATATAATTTTCAGAATCAATTTCTTCGCTGATTACAATGTTATCACAATTTGATTCTTGGGTACATTATGAATTTAGTATCAAAACTATCAATTTTAATTCGTTTTAGTATATAAACTTTTAAATTTTTAAAATTATATCTAAAGTTTAGTTTTTGCTTCATTTTAGTACAAACGTTCAAAATTTAATGTTAATTTTTTTAAAAAAAATTGATAGATCAGGTACTACAGACCAAAATTAATAGTTTAGGTACTAAACGTGTTAAGTTTTTAACCGTGGGATACTAAAATAAACAAAAAACTAAAAAATATGTATGATTATGAAAAATTGAAAGTTAGGTACTAAAACATACTTAAACTATCAGTTTATGTACTAAATTCATAGTTTACCCTTGATTCTTTCGCAGTAAACCCCACTAAATACAAGGGTAAATTATGTATTTAGTACCTAAACTATCAGTTTTAATCTGTTTTAATAACTAACTTTCAATTTTTTAAAAAATTACACCAAAATTTTTGTTTTTTTTTTTTCATGTTAGTACCCACCTTCAAAAATTAAAATTAAGTTTTGATTTTTTTAAAGTTTAGGTGCTAAAATGGACCAAGACTGATAGCTTAAGTACTAACGCGTTAAGTTTTTAACGATGAATACTAAAATAAAACAAAAACTAAACTTTAGGTGTGATTTTGAAAAAAATTAAAAATTTAAGTATTAAAAAGAGAAAAATTAACAGTTTAGGTACTAAATATGTAATTTATTTTAAATACAATTGGAATGAAAATAAATGAGAATATGATCTTCGTAATTAGTAGTTCCATTTTATTTAGTAAAGTCAATTGTTAGTAAAGTCAATTGATATTAAATTTATGAAACTCGAGTTGAGTTTAATTGAATCGAATGTATTTATTTAAAATTTTATTTAAATTTAAATTAATTATATATAGTGTTATATAACTCATTAGTTTTAAATAAAATGAATCTTTTTAATCATATATAAATGTATATGTCATTTCATATTATTTTTTAGACGTGTAAGTAACGTTTGTAATATCATTTCATAATCAAATATGATTAAATTATATAATATATTTATAATGTTATTTTTTAAATAACAGATTTTGAGGACAAAGTATTGACTGAAGTATAAAAGAATCACGAAATTAATTAAAAGAAAGGATTTGCAGAGAGATGCAATCAAATGATGGAATTGAAAAAAATATATATAAATTTGAGAGACTAAATTTAAAAGGAGAAAAATTATTGTTCAAAAAATAATTGAAGTTTCAAATGTATTATATATTGATTGAGGAAGATGAGTTTTGAATATGATAAAAATATACTTAAAACGAAAGATGATTTGAAGAAATAAAAAAAATCGAGACTAAACATAAAAAAATTCAAATTATATTATTGCTTTTGTGTTTTAGTTACCTAATTTTTTTAAAAAAATTCATACCTAATGTTAATTTTTGTTTTGGTCACCCGTTACCGTAGACTTAATGCAAAGGGTGATGTGATATTGGTATAATGATAGTTTTAGTCCCTAGAACATACACATTATATCAGATTGATCATAATTCGAGACAATTCCAAAAGAAATTATCAATATTGAAAATCCTATCAATTTGATTCTTATTTAAATTTGAAATAATTTATGAATTTAATA
This sequence comes from Hibiscus syriacus, assembly GCF_006381635.1. NCBI lineage: Eukaryota > Viridiplantae > Streptophyta > Magnoliopsida > Malvales > Malvaceae > Hibiscus > Hibiscus syriacus. The sequence continues at coordinate 367,961 of NW_024061995.1, read as the reverse complement.
ATTTAGTGGCATACTTTTAAAAGAAATTATATTTAGAGACTTGTCGTGTGAATTTTTTTAATTGTAATTTCATCTTTGACGAGGATTCTTGCGTTTTGAATCGGGTATTATAAATGTTTATTTATGGACAACACTAGAATCGGGTATTATAAGTGTTTATTATGGACAATTTAATATAGTTTATTCCATTCATAATACAACCTAGTTTATTCCATTCACAATACTAAAATTGTTTATAGAGAAAATAACCTCATTGATCAAAAATGTTTTATAATATACGATTTTAATTAACTTTTTTTGGATTTGCCAAAATGATCAACTAAATCGCAATGCGATCGATAATTTGCAATGCGATATCCGGTATCGCAAATCAGTTTCCAGATTCGCAACGCGAACTTCGACTATCGCAATGCGAACTTAGACTATCGCAATGCGAATATGTAAATCGCAATGCGATAGTCGACTATAGCAATGCGAATATGTAAGTCCAAGTTCGCGTTGCGATTTATTCCAAATTCGTTGCGATAGTCCAAAATCGCAACGAAAATCGCAACGACTTGTGGTATTGCATTTGTTTCTTAAGAATTTTCTCTAAAAAGATAGTATTCGCGCGGACGTGTCGAAGACACGTATGACCACGACCACGACCCGATCCGAGACGGACGGCGGCGGCGGCGCGCGCGAGAGTCCCCCTTGTTCTCTATCACTCAACAAGGAAGTGGGAAAGCCAAACCTTAAATATCATTCCCAACACTTGTTTCCAATACAATGTGATTATTCAGGAAACAATTAACAATCATACACCTTAAAACAACTGAATCAACAACCAATTGCATTAGTATTATACGATTAAATTTGTCATAATTAAAAGTCAATCTACAATCAATCGCGATTATTACAATTTTAAGCAAAACATTCAAAAATAATATCACTATTTAAGGCTCAATCTCACATAGTATTGGGAACAAGTGTTGGTAATGCTCAATACCACATAGTATTGGAAATACTATTGGGAATGGTATTTAAGGCTTGGTTTTCCCACTTCCTTGTTGAGTGATAGAGAACAAGGGGGACTATCGCGCGCCGTCGCCGCCGCCGTCTCGTCTCGGGTCGGGTCGGGTCGGGGTAATACGTGTCTTCGACACGTCCGCGCGAATACTATCTTTTTAGAGAAAATTCTTAAGAAACAAATGCAATACCACCAGTCGTTGCGATTTTGGACTATCGCAACGAATTTGGAATAAATCGCAACGCGAATTTCGACTATCGCCTTGCGAACTTGGACTATCGCAATGCGAATATGTAAATCGCAATGCGATAGTCGACTATCGCAATGCGAATATGTAAATCGTGTTGCGATAGTCCAAGTTCGCATTGCGATTTACATATTCGCATTGCAATAGTCGAAGTTCGCATTGCGATAGTCGAAGTTCTCGTTGCGAATCTGGAAACTGATTTGCGATACCGGAGATCGCGTTGCGAATTATCGATCGCATTGCGATTTAGTTGGTCATTTTGGCAAATCCAAAAAAAGTTGGTTAAAATCGTATATTATAAGGCATTTTTTGTCATTGAGGTTATTTTCTCTTGTTTATATATAGTTTATTCCAGTTTTGAATCGATTATTATAAATGTTTATTTATGGATAATTTGGTATAGTTTATTCCATTCACAAAATCTGAAATTTGAACCGTTAATTTTACTTAAAGAATCTAGTACTTCATTCTATTAAACTACGAATGGCCCTCGATTATAGGGTACTACTTTATTAAGTTATTCGACTATTAAAAGTTACAAAATAGACCTCTGACTATAGAATATTACTTTGTTAGGTCCCAACTAAAAGTTACAAAATGATCAATTGACTATTTATTGTGTTATAAAATCGTCATTTTTCATTAAAAATTGGTAGTTGTTTAAGTTGGACATTAACATTAATAACTGAGATATGATAGTCGTTTGAGATTCTGATATCAAATTTTATCATATCACAATCAATATGTTCACATTCAACTCAAAATACCATCAATTTTTAACTAAAAATGACGAGTTTAGAACCTAATGAATAGTTATGAGAGCTAATTCAATTATTGTAATTAAGTAGTAAAACCTTTCTAAAGTTTCCGGTATAGGAACAGGCCAAATGGATAAGTGTCCCCACATATAATATTGGTTTTGATACATATTTTTTTAAAATACATTTGAGTTCGAATTTATAATTTTTTAATTATTAAATTCGTTTGGTCTGTATAAATTTAAATTTAATCAAACTTTAATATTTACATTAAAACGTTTCAAATTCCAATACTAAAATCAATACAAAATATAAAGTAACTTACCCTCGTTATTAACGAATATCTTTGATTTTATCATTTGTAACCACCGACACCTCATTAATCACTTTTCATTACCAAAATTAAAAGACATTAGAATCTAATTATTAGATTTGACTCCTAATTTCAACCTTTTTCATACAAATTAACCACGTAAGAAAATAAAATATTTTATATAAAAATATATTTATTAAAATTATTCTTTTTGTTATTCTCTCGATTCTTTGGGTTTCAACCAGATTAATTCGAACTGATCAGTATCGTGCATTTGATTTCTGTGTGTGGGTCGGTGAAAATTTTATGCATATATAAAACTTCAAACTCAAGACCTCTTTGATGATATCAAATTGCTTACCACTTGAACTAGTAATCTTAAGTGGAGAAATAAATAATCTTATTATATCATTAAATAAATTTTTTTAAGTTTTTAATTAAATTAATATCCAATTACTTAAATTAAAAATGTAATTTAAATATAAATTACTAATTAACACCATAATTAACAAAAAAAATATTAATGTCAAATTAAAAAGGTGACAATAATTAAAAGTAATTATTGTCATAAATTTGGGATGTCTTGGCATGCACAAGTTTATGCTTCATTATATTAATCTTTTATAATATATTTTTGTGTTGATATTAATATTATTTTATAATAATGTCCACGAGGTATATATATAATATGAAAGCATACTATATTTATTATAATGAGTATGCGAAATTTTTTATTTTTCTTATTCATTTAATATATTGAATTATATTTAATATCTAATCTAAAATAATGAGTACGCATTTGGCCCCTATGAAGCTATATGCCTATATGCGTCTACTCTTAATTATGATTAAATTATAGATATAGTCCTCACATTCTAATTCATTAAATTTTAATCTCTGTACTTTTTTTAATTTTAAAAGTCTAGTGTGACATAATTATAAGGGTGTAAAATGATCTTATTTAATAATATGAACTAAATCTACAGTTTACTTGTAATTAGAAATTAAGAGATAGACATGGCAGTAGGTTTCGACCCGACTCAATATCATCGTTTTTTAATTCGAGTTTATATCAATTTTTAATGATAATATTAAATTCAAATTTAGGGTGAAAATGTATGACCCGACCCAAATAAGAGTCTAATTATCTTTTATATATTTATGAATAGATTTTTTTATCCAAAAATGGGATCGAGCATCAGATCAGGTATAGTCTAAACTTGAGTCAATATCACTGTTTTTTAATTCGAGTTTATATAAAATTCTTTAACGATAATATTAAATTCAGATTTAGGGTGAAAATTTACGACTCAATTTATACATATCTATACATGTAATGCAAGGATTAAATTTTCTCAATGATACCGTCATCAATATTCCCAATTAATTTTTATAACCCAAAATCTTGTTCAATACGATTTTATGTGATATAATTTAATATAATATAAAGACAGCGTATTTTGACTACAAATAAAATAAAATATTCCACTTAGTCTCTCCCTATTGAAACTTCGTAGAAAAAGAAAACCTAAAAAGGATAAAAAGTGTTGAATGAAAGCAGCCTAAGACCCAACCACCTCATGCATAATATCAATTATCTCGAGTAAAATAAAATATTAGATCTTTTAAATAATTTTAATTATCTTGATTTTGATTTTATAAATAAAATAAATTGAATTAGGAGAGTTGTTCACGTAATAAATCTTTATAGTATCGAATAGAGATAACAATTTTCTTTAATTTCGACTTGTTCTTACTCAATTCGACCTATTTGAGGTAAGGGTTTATTTTTAAATCAAAATTAAGATGAGTATGTATTAGTACTTTATTAAAAAAAATTAAAGTCGAGTCGGGATTAAATGGATCAATTTTTTTGTTATAATTTTTTGATTGATTGAAGATTAAATTTAAGATTACGATTAAATTGAACTAAATTATGAAATTGAGACGAGAATAAAAAAAATTAAGTTTTAAGTCAATGTCGGATGGCTAAAAATCGAATGTATTTTACACGTTTATTAATTTTAATGTCAATCTAAATTAATCGATTAATAAATAGAATATTTAAAGTTATAAAAAAAAGTTAAACAACACATTTAGTACTGAAGTTATCAGTTTTAATTCGTTTTAATATTTAAACTTTTACTTTTTTTCAAAAACACCCCTAGTGTTTAGTTTTGTAACATTTTAGTATCCACCGATAAAAACTTAATGCTTTTAGTACGTAAACCATCAGTTTTTATCCATTTTAGTACATAATATTTCTATTTTTCAAAACTTAACATTAAATTTTGAATATGAGTACTAAAATAAAACAAAATTTAAATTTTTTGTATGGTTGTGAAAAAAATAAAAAAAATAGATATTAAAAAAAATAAAAATGATAGTTTAGGTGCTAAATGTATAATTTACTCAAAAATCATGGATGATTACAAAATATATAAAGTCTTGATGCCAATTGAAAGTTGTAAGCTCACCACCACCAGTGAAGAACAAAATAAAATACATAAAAATAGTGTCGGTACGATCTTCTCTTGACCCTTGCTTTTTCCTTTGTTTTTTTGTTAATTTCACCACCTCAGCAACCGCCGTTCCCCGCCGCTACCGACACCCAAGATGAGGAAGGAACCACCGCCCTCATCGCTCTCTTCCACCGCCGCCGCCACCACAACCTTCGGGAAACTATTTGTTTGCGTCGAAACAAAACTATTAGTCGCGACATTGTTATCGTTTACTTTAGTTATGTTCCTCTGGCATCTCCCTCCTTACTACCAGAACTTCGTCTCCACCGCCCGTCCTTGCACCGCTCCTCTCACCACCTCCGTCGTTGTCTCCGCCGTTGCCAACACCACCGCTACGAGTTTGCTGTCCCCTAATGTTTCACTTCCTTACACGGCTAACCCGATAGCTAAAAAGTACAACTCCGTTCCTAAACCCAAACCCAGGGACCCGAACAAGCGGGTCTTCGAAGCTTACGGTAACGTGGCGGCTCTGTTTGTTCAGATGGGCGCTTACAGAGGCGGACCGACGACGTTCGCAGTGGTCGGATTGGCTTCGAAGCCAATTCACGTCTTCGGCAAGCCGTGGTTCAAATGCGAGTGGATCTCGAACAACGGATCTTCCTACCGATCCAAAGCTTACAAAATGCTACCCGACTGGGGATACGGTCGAGTCTACACCGTCGTGGTGGTGAACTGCACCTTCCCGTTCAACCCGAACCAAGACAACGCCGGTGGGAAGCTGATGGTGAATGCTTACTACGGCGAATCCCAGAGAAAGTATGAGAAATTCACGGCTCTAGAAGAATCGCCCGGATCTTACAACGAATCGAAATTCCAACCGCCGTATCAATACGAGTATTTGTACTGTGGTTCCTCTTTATACGGGAATCTCAGCGCCGATCGGATCCGTGAATGGATGGCTTACCATGCCTGGTTCTTCGGACCCAGCTCCCATTTCGTGTTCCACGACGCCGGCGGGGCGTCGCCGGAGGTTATGGCGGTTCTCGAGCCGTGGGTCCGAGCCGGGAGAGCCATGGTTCAGGATATAAGGGGCCAATCCAAGTACGATGGGTACTATTACAACCAGTTCTTGGTGGTGAACGATTGTTTGCACAGATATCGACACGCAGCTAACTGGACTTTCTTCTTCGACGTCGATGAATATATCTATTTGCCCGACGGGGACTCTTTAGAATCGGTGTTGAATGAGTTCTCGGGATACACCCAGTTCACGATTCAGCAGAATCCCATGTCCAGTATGCTCTGTTTGAATGATTCTTCCCAAGAATATTCCAGGTAATTTTCTCATCGTTTTTTGCTATTAATTTCTGGATTTGGATTATCCTTGATTAGATCCATAAAGGGATATTCGCATTTTGATTCACTGGAGAATAAATTGAAATGATCTGTACATTTGATTGGGATTGAATTGCATACTCCGTTCTTAGTTGCAGAGATTATAAAAAATTGGGTTAATCTCACTTAAAATCCCCCAATTTATCCTCGGATACCAAATTAGTCCTGAGCTTCAAATCATACTAGTATGATATTGATTCATATGATTCGTATGATTTGCCAGGCAATGGGGATTTGAGAAGCTACTCTTCAGAGATTCGAGAACCAAGATTCGGCGTGATCGGAAATACTCGATCCAGGCGAAAAACGCATACTCGGCCGGTGTACACATGTCGGAGAACGTGATCGGGAAGACATTACACAATACGAAGGCGAAGATCAGTTATTACCACTACCACAACACAATCACACTCCACGAAGAGCTGTGCCGGGAGTACCTACCGGCCGCCGCGAAGAACAATGTCAATTGGTTCAACAAGCTGCCTTACGTCTACGATGACAACATGAAGAAACTAGCCAACACCGTCAAAGAATTCGAGCTAAAGACCATCGGGAAGAAACCCGAAGCCTTAACCCACAACGACCGAATCGGTACGATCCAGATCGATTCGGCCCAAAACTAATCCGATCCGGCCGAGCGTTTTCGGGGATCAACTCACGTGCTTATTTGTCATCACTATTGAATTGAGAGTTGCTTGAGCTTTACTCCTCCATTGCAGCCATGGATTTTTGGAGTTTCGACCCCACAAGTACTAAAAACAAATGGGGAAAAAGCTGGAAAGAAAGGGACCCCGATGTATTGGCTGTGAAGGTGAGTGTTTTACTTGTATCATATTTGCGCATAGGGTCCTCTTCTTTTATAATAATTAATTTTTAATCCTTCTATCTATGGTGGGAATACTTGTAACCTTTAGTTTCTTTACATTTTTTAATTTCTTCCTTTTTATGTTTTTGCTTTATGGATTCATATCAGTGATATAAATTTATAGTTTCTGATTCTTTTAATAATAAATATAAATTATTTATATGATTAATTGTGCTCTATCAATTATGTTTAAGAGTTTTAGTAGATAATAGTTGAATCATTTTTGTTAAAAATTGGGTTATAGGTAAATTAATCAGATCATCAATTTTCGATTTCTTCAATTCAAACATTTGATTCAATAATAGTTGAATATAGAGGAATTCCATAGTAATTTAACATGATCTAGATTTAGAGAAGTTATACATAATTTCACTCTAAATTAAAATAAAAACTAAATTAAACTTAAAATTTTAATAAAAATTAATCTTATTAAATCAAATTGAAACTTATTATTAATTAGATTATTTCAAATAGTATGTAATTTGATATTATTTTATCAGACTTTGAGTCTAACGTATTGTATATACAAAAAAATTTCGTTGAAAAATTTACCCATTAAAAATAAATATATGGCACGAATTAATAGTCATTTGACTATAGGATATTATTGTATTAAGTTTTTTGATTATTAAAAAGTTATAAAATGATCATTTAATTATATAATGTTGTTTTGTTAAAATCACTTTACTATTAAAAGTTATAAAATGATCATCTGAATATTCATTATGTTTTAAACTCATCATTTTTCGTTAAAAAATTAATTGTTGTCTAAGTTGAGTGTTAATATGATGATTAGTATATAATAATCGTTTAAGATTATGAAATCATTTTTTATCATATCACATAAGTAAATTAAATAAAATAATATCTTATAATAAAAAATTATTTATATACTTTACCTAAAAATTAATACTTATATACACGAGTGAATAATCATAAATCACACGATCTCAATAGTTAAAAAATTTATTGTTATATTTTGTGGTATTAAATTCGAGAAATGTCTAAATAAATACGGACTAATTATTTACCTTGAAATTAAAGAAACAATAATACAAGTCTAATGTACGTGCTTGGATGAGCTGTACAATTTACTCCCGAAAGTTTCTACATAGCTCCCACGTGGCTTCGTCCCACTCGGTTTAGTGTAGACCACGACTGGGTCTGTAACCTATCGACACGACAGGTTGACGGCGTCGCCGTCGTCGTGGAACGCAAATTTGTCGTCAGCCACGTGGCTGTTTTTATGACGGGGAGCATGGGTCGTACGTGGCAGTGGTATGATTTGCGGGCTGGCGGACACGTGTAGGGATTCCAATGAAGCTGTCACATGCAAATATTTATTAAATATTATCTTGTTATATTCTCTAGGTTCACTTAAAGTTATGTTCTTGTTTGATTAAATCTGAAGGTAGATTGTAATAAATAGTCACTAATCAATCCTTTTTGTCGTTAATTTATGTTTATTTAGTTTAATGATAACTGCTTTTAATAAAATAATAATAAAGTAAAAGCAATTCATCTCGATCTAAGCAATGATGTGTGAGATCTTAGAGGCTTAAAATGTTTGTAAAAGTGAAAGCATGTTTATCACATAATATTATTCTTCAACACTCGGCGACTAGCTACAAAAATTATTAACGATCAACACCGATAAATTAATATATAAAATATTAAAATTATAAATTATTCAACGTATAATTATAATTTAGTTAAAAATTTAAAGGTAAATTATATCATCAATCACTCAACTATTTAGTTATTTTTACTTTTATACTTCATCTTTTAATTTTGTCAATCAGACTACTTAACTATTTTATTATATTCAATTAAGTAACATGTCGTTAATATTAAAAAAATATTGACGTGACAATTTATAAAATTATTATAATTATATATTTAATCATCAATACTTATATATTCTATTATTTTTGTCTTAATTTTAATTTAATTCAATAAATTTAATCTTCTAATCAAATTATGACATTGCCAACATCTGGTTGGATGGAAAAACAAGTAGAAAAGCACAAGTAATGTTGACACGACCTAAAACGAGTTTTTAATTCATTTTAAAATAGGTTTTTAAAGAGATATTTTGTGAAAAAAATTCAAGAAGTTCAGCTCATCTTCTCCATTCTCCCGTGACTCCATATCCAAAGGTGAGTAAGTTTTTATTTTTCATTTTTAATCCAATTTAGTGAGTTTTGGGAATAAATCGTTAAATAAGAAATTCACCTACACTATTTTCTCTACAAGATGGTGTAATTAATTCTTGGTTTCATGCTTGAATGGTGGTAGTGGGTGATTTATGTGGATGAAGGGGAGACTTGAATTCAAAGAAATTTATTGAATTAAAGTTAGAAATGAGTGTTAGGAGTGTTGTAGGACAATATATCAATATGAATTTGGGTTGAAAGTTTTTAGAAATAATAGTGAAGTGTTCGGCCATAAGCTTGGGGAGTGAGAAATTGGTTGAATTTGGTTTTGGAATTTATGGAAATTAATTGGAAATGGTATGTTGATGACTATATTGTGATTGGATTAAATAGAAGACCATTAGGTTAGGAATTTCAAAGTATTTGGCCATGGTTGAGTTTTAAAGTTTAGATTGCTAATTGCAAAGTTGGAATATATATATATATATATATATATATATATATATATATTGCACGATTGACATGTTAGTTTTTTTCAATTCAAAATTTGGAGTTGTTGGGCGTGAATTGGTACTGGACGCCTGTCTAGTGGAGCACCAATTTCTGTGTAAGGTTGGTGATGATTGAAATGGATTAAAGTAATGTTAAGGGACTAGTTTGAGCAATTTAGAAAATGATGGGTTTGATATTAAAGAAAAAGTAGAATGGTGGTTAAAGGTGAAGTTTTGAAATGTTAGGTGAATTCTTGTGATAATTGATAATTAAGGGATTTGAAAGGTTATATTTTTAGAGTTAAAGTTAGTTTCAATTGATGAAGAAAAATTAGTATCAAAATTGCGATGATGACAATTGTTTTAGAATTTTATTCGAACTCGAGTTTATTATTAGCAGTTAAAAATATTAATTCGTGTTCGAAATTTTTATGTTGGGATAATTGATATTCATGTAGATTGCAATCGTTCACAAGTTCAAAGCGAGATAAATGGAAATGATAAAGTTTGAGAGTAAATCGATAGTATCAATAAAGCGTAGTGAGTGCAACTTATTTATACACGAATGGAGGACGGCTTACGATGAGTCAACCTCGAATGTTTTTGAATAAAATGATTTGAATTATGTTATGAAATATATATTTTTATATTGATTTATTAAAAGATTTTTTTATATATGATTTTGGGCACGAATTACCCAAACTATGTTATACGATATTTTATGTTTATAGCATGTGAATATTTTGGGTATAACTGTTCAATATTAGTTTTTATGAATTTTTATTTATATTCGATTATATGAATGTTTACATGGAGGACAATATATGGTTTTGAATTATGCCCATTGTATGAGATTGAGAGTTAGTGGTACAAATGACATGTCATGAGGTGGAGTGATTATTGATTATTGTTCACTAATTACTGATACTGACACTATATGTGCACCGTGGGTTCACGATGTTGTGACATTGTGAAATCCTTATCGGATAACTAGTACAGTGATAATGTGTTTTACAATACATATACATTATTGTTACTGACACTGTAAGTGTAAACTGTTACTTATAATAAAACTGTAAATAACGCACACACTAGTTTTATGACTTGCGTACCTTATATTATCATGATGATACAGCGGGAAATAATATGAATTGAAATAGAGTAGTACATAATTGATTTTACACAGTACCGTTGACTGTTTAAGTAAAATTTTTATTACGGACTTTGAACTGACAGTTAAATTTATAATTGCCAGTATATACAAATAATTTTATTTCTCGCAATTGAATTTATACATGTTTAATTTTAATAATTTTTTATATGACATCACATGTTCTATATGTTAAAAGTTTTATTTATTTATTATGTTGCCTCACTAGGTAGAAAACTTAGCGTGCGATTGTTTCACACGTAGGTAAAGGGAAGTCAATAGAGGAGTAAGGATCCAGATCAAATATCCCATATTTTGAAATACAGTTCAGACAACAAGAATCAATATGACATCTTTATGATATTTTGATATTTCTTAGTTGACATGTACATATTTATATTTTGATGCTCTGATTCAATATGTCTGAACAAATTTTGATTTGAACTCTATATACACTAGTTTATTAAAAGAACGTTATTAGATATAAATTGTATTTTATTAAATCATATTTTATTTTAGTTTTAAATGAATATTCAAATGACTAGTTATTGTTATTATTTTAATTATATTGGTTTATTTTTTAAGAAACAAAATTTTACCCATTTTTAAACAATATTTTCTTTGTATGACTTATATGATTGTAGAAATAGAGTTTTTCGGTTCTGGTAAACAGGGTTTTTCGATTATGAATTTTTTTTTATTCAAAGAACAATTGCATATTACACAAGATAATACATGGGATTTTTTTATTAACATGAATTAGAGACCTAGATAAGATATGAGTCATATTTTCTACAAATTAAGAGATAGTTTTAAAGATGAGTTAAGATTTAGAGTTTAACTTAAACACTACTTACACTCCCCCTCAAGCTGGGGAGTAAATATTATGAAGACCTAGCTTGGATGTAATTTCTTCAAAGGTAAAAGAATAACTACCTTCACTAACAGTGCATGCAGACTTGGACTCAGTAACAGGAGGACTTTGTAAATGACCAAACATATGTTGTATATCGTCCAACTATTGACAAGAAAAGGAACCACCCTCCAATGTTACAGTAGAGTTACCGTGAGATGGACGCGAAGAGGATTTGGATGGAGTCCAGTTGACTGGACGGATATGGAGCTTCCAGCATTTATCACGAACATGACCAGGTTTCTGATAGTTATCAAACCAGTGACGACCTTTCTTGACATAGATGTCGCCGAATGAATAGGTATTTAAGGCAGAACTTTCAACGGGTGGAGGAAACATTAGAGATCGATAACTTTCTTCGCAAAAAACTTCAGATAACACCTCGCGAAGAGATAGAAGAGGCATGATGCCCAGAATCCGACCACGAATATCATCAAGAGAGATGAACAGTCCCGATATGAATTAAAAAATACGTCATTTTTTAAGTAACCCTTTGTTGAGTTGACATCTGTACCGGTTTGCCAATAAGGAGACTCAAACAGATCAATTGCTACCATAAGCGAGACAATTGATTGAAGTATTGGATAACAGTGAGATCTCCCTGCTTCAAGTCGTTAATTCGGTATTCAATGGCAAACAGAGCGGATGAGTTTTCCTGATTAGAGTACGTCTTCTTGACAACATTCCAAATTTCTGAGGCGGTGGTGTAGAGCATGAAGTTTGCACTAATGTCAAGCAGTATAGAGTTGAGGAGCCAGAACATAATCATAGTTTTCTCGGAGAGTCAAGTGTTGTTATGGGTATCAGATGGATTGGGGACCTGTATATTGTCAGAGAGATATTGTTGTTTCCGGCGACTGGTGATGAACCGATGCACGGATTGAGACCAGGCAATATAATTCTCACCATTTAGACAATAACAAGTATTGGACGAGGAAACTGAGTCGGAATGATAATACGAACAATAGAAGTTTCAGCCTCGGATGGTAGGTTGGACGAAGAAGAATATGCCATGACTATCGAGGAATTGAGAGCTTGGGATATGTCGCGAACTAGCAGGGAACACTATTATAAGTGCAATCAGAGATTTAAGGAGATTAGCGCTAGGATAAGTATCGAATGGGTTATTCGACGAGGAGACAGTGCTGGCTGGGCAGTTACGAACAGCGATAGAACATGTACCAAACAGCAGAACATGAAGGGCTTACACTGTGATGAGAGTAGCGTTGGATCGGTGGTGTGACAAGAGCAGTACGACAAGGAGAGCAACGCTACGACAGAAGTGGTACTTCTTTGGTTGCACAACAAGAAAGACGACACTGCGAAGGGGTTGTGTTAATAGGATTTCACAATTGGAATGACGACAGTGCACAAAAGGCACACTTCTGGTCGAAATGATGATGAACGGCGGCGATAACAAGGCTGGGAACGATGCCGGTGACTAATACCATATAGAAACAGAGTTTTTCGGTTCTGGTAAATAAAGTTTTTCAGTTCTGGTAAACAGTGTTTTTCGATTCTGAAATTATTTTTATTCAAAGAACAATTGCATATTACAGAGGATACATGGGATTTTTATATACATGATTAGAGACCTAGATAAGATATGAGTCATCTTTTCTACACATTAGGAGATAGTTTTAGAGATAAGTTAGGATTCAGAGTTTAACTTAAACACTACTTATAGTGATATCTTTGACTTGAATACGAGTACGTTTATGAGTTAAGGGTGTTAGAAAAAAATTGATGTTATACTTATAAATGGTATTTGTAAAACCCTATATATGTTGCAGGTTGTCATCTTCTATAAAAACAGAAACTTGGTAGTTCAAAACTTGAACATCCAAGATGCTCAACAAATTCACGTCTCTTTCGAATGATGTACCAGTGTTCGAGCTTCTGATTTCACGATAATAGCCCCGAAGAAAAGCCCAAACACCAATGGTATACACATCACGAACACGCAAACCATCCTGCTCAACAACTCCATAATACGAACCGATATCGATTTTTCGTTTGATAAAACTTACATATGTTGATATTCGAATTTCGAGTCTAAAACATTTGATGTTATGTTTGTTTTTGTTAATGGAAGATGATGATTGTATCTTGATCATAAACGAATCCCAACATGAAGCAGCAACTAACATGACATGCGGTCCATGCCATAGAATTAGGTCTTTTAACTCGAACTTATATTATATTACAGTTTTATATTTAACTATGTTTGATTTTCCTCACTAAATATAACTCTTTCTCATATTTTATTCATTGTACTTTCAATTTTTCTAATTTAAGGTAAATTGAACTTTCAAATTGTTCCTATTTTGACCATTAATGATTATTTTTTGTATTGTGTGATATTTTTTATTATTAATAAATATGAAAATAATATAATATAAAATAAATAATAAATAATATTTTTATTATTAAATTTAAAAAGACTTAAAATAATCACCACCCTTGTCGACCTTCAAAATTATTTTTATATTAAATAATAATAATAAATGCCACATCATACAAAAATAATAATAAAATAATTCAAAGTCATCAAAACAAGAGTAATTCAAAAATTCAGTGAGTAAATTAGAAAAATTAAAAATTCAGTGATTAAAATAGGAGAGAGAGAGAGTAAATTTTAGTTAGAAATAGTGTATTATACCCATTGAAAGATTATCCATTTTCCCTTAATTTTTTCAAATAAAATTATTTTGTCCCCAATTTTTTTTTTTTAGAAATTTAGATCAAACTTTAAAATTTTTGAATGTTTTTTCATTATAATTTTCCCATAATTTTTAAAATTTCTCATTAAGTCTCCTGAATTTTCAAACATTTTAGTTAGACATCAATTTTTTTTTGTTGTTGAAAAAAGTAAACTGAACCCAATCATCATCGACCAAAACTACTGTGATCAAAGCAAACCATGGTATTAACAGGTTTGCACAAAGCAACTCCATGCACACCAATTGTTTGGTTATATGTCCCAAAGAGAACAAACAACTGATTTTTCTAAATATTTGTTGCCGAGCTCGGCATTTCAGATTGAAAACGTGGTGTACAGTAACGTCAACGGGACGAGTTCTACCGAAGCTGCGATAAATTTCAATTGCAGCACAAACCATCCTTGCCAAGCGATTGTGCTGCAAAAAGTGAGCCTCAAGGACCAAGAACAAGGACCAGCCAAAGCTATATGCAGCAATGTCAAATTTATTGAAGAGGACAGTGATCCAAAATGCCCTCAAAGCTTTTATATATAAAACTATATACAGATACATATACAAATATAGAAGATTGTGTATTTATGTTGAAGAATAATATGAAACAATTTATTGTTTATTTGGAAAATATTCAGTAACATTGTTGTAGTGGGTTTGAATCAAGTTATGTTCTTATGTAGTTTTAGTGACTTCCATGGCTCTTTAGTCAACTTAGACATATTTTCGTTAAGAAGTAATTGCATCATGTGTCCCCAAACTATAACTATCATTTTAAATTGGTCCTTCAACTTTTGAAAATTCTAATTACGTCCCAAAATTATTACTCTCATTCTAAATTAGTCCTTAAACTTTTGCCCATTTCAATTTTATTCCTAAGCTATGATCCTCTTTCTAAATTGGTCCCCAAACTTTTTGAACATTCTGATTTCATCCCAAATCCATCCACATATGTAATTAGTTTCAACCACAATTTAACCTAAATTTTTCTTTTCCCCCCTAAATATATAACAATATAACTTGGCATACTGATTTTATTAGCAAGGGATGTAATTAGTATATATGTATAGTTTGGGATGAAATTGGGATGTTAAAAAAATGTTTCAAGGTCATAGTTTGGGGATGAAATTGAAAGGTTCAAAAGTTTGAGGACTAATTTAGAATGATAGTTATAGTTTAGGGACAAAATTGGAACACTCAAAAGTTTAGGGATTAATTTAAAATGAAGGTCTTATTTTGAGGACATATGGTGCATTTAACTCTTTTGTTTAAATCTTCTTTAGACAAAATTTTCGAGCTGTGATAAATAATCTGGCCCTTGAATAGATCTAGATTGAATCATATAAAATTATAAGATAAACTACGTATTTAATACCTAAACTATCAGTTTTGATCCGTTTTAGTAATCAAACTTTTAATTTTTTCAATACCATAGCTAAAGTTTAGTTTTTATTTTATTTTAGTACTCCACCATTAAAACTTAACGCATTTAGTACCTAAACTATCAGTCTTGACCCGTTTTAGTAACTAAACTTTGATTTTTTTTCAAAACTTAACGTTAATTTTGAATGGGGTACTAAAAGAAAACAAAAACTAAAGTTTTTAACTGCAAGTACTAAAATGAAACAAAAATTAAACTTTAGGTATGGTTTTGAAAAAATTGAAAGTTTAGATACTAAAATGGATCAAAACTGGTAGTTTAGATACTAAATGCATAATTTACCAATATTTATAATATTAAAATGTATCAATATAAAATTAAAATTATTTTACCGAATCTTACCTTTCCTAGAAAACCGATTTGGTTTTCCTCGAAATCTTCTTGGAATCGACAAACTCCAATTAAAGCTTCAACTTATCCTACTCTGATAAACAACCTCCACCGTTTGATCAACGTAGAATTGATATATGTTTCTTTCTCGTCCTCCTCAGCCTTTCCACCATTCGGATCTGAAAGAAAATACTTTGGGTGTCGGTGAATCAAAGGGAGTGTAAAAATGTAGGTTTGAGAGAAAAGTTCAAAGGTTATTTTTTTGGGCATAAATTTACTAAAGAAATTTAAGCGACGTTAGACACTTGATATTCATGTAACTAAAATAGAAATAATTCGAAAGTTCAATGATTAAATTGAAAATTTCTAGCATTTAGTGACTAAAACAGAAACACGGGAAATTGAACGACCAAAGTTTTTTTTCCACCAAAATTCATTGTTTAATCTTATATTTATCGTGTATATATATAATCGAGTTTGCATCATTTAAGACAAATAATTGGAGATCAAAGCAACAAATGGTCCTATGATATTTGATTTCTTCCAAATTAGTCAAAGTTATTCCAATAATTATAATGTTCTTAATATGATTGCCAATTAAAGTATGTTAATAATTCAATTGAAATGAAGGAAGCTTTCCTTTAAAGGTAAAAAAAAAAGCGACTGTGTTTTCTTGAATTGTTCTCTTTTATAACACAAAGTGGTCCCTCTATTTTTTATAAGGTAAAATTACGATTTTGGTCCCTCTATTATGACAAAAATTTAAATTTTAGCCATTATAGTTTTAATATATTGTAATTTGATACATCTATTTTTATAATTTCTCTCTCTTCCATGTAAAGAGTTTCAAAGAGTACTTCATACGGAGTTCACGATCCGAAGATCACGTAGGTGTAAATAACTTACTGTGATTTGCTTCCCAACATTAAGGCTTAATACATAAGAAAAGGATTAATACCTAATTTATACCTCAAATTAATTTTTGGTACCTAAAATTTTTTCTGTTAAAAATAGGTGCCTAATGTTTTCTTCAATACACTTTTAGGTGTCTACCGGTATATATTTTATTTTTAATAATAGAAATATTATGTTTTTGAAACAAAATCAACCCTAGGTTGTCCCTCTCCCTCCCATCCCCCCACTTGTGGCGACGACAAAGGGTCACCACCGGATGAATTTTGTTCAGAACAAGGCAAGGAACTTAATGGTGGCGGCCGTGTAACGTACGACTAGCTGTAAATGTTGGAATCGTTGGAAAACAACAAGAAAAACTTAGAAAACTAGTGACCCTTCGCAACACTTTTCACAGTGATCGACGCAAATTCATAGTGGCTAGGGGTTGAGTTTTCGTCGAAGTGGCGAGACGATTTTGATGGTGTCAATGGTGACAGTTATAGACTGACAATGATCGATCGGTGGTAGAATTTCGAGGGTTTTTTTAAATCATAACATTAAATCTTTTTAAAATATTTTTTTGAAATTTTATGTCTGACACGTGTCAGATAACGGCCAAATTTAACGGCCTAACGGTCGAGGAGACGTTCCGAAACGTTAGGCACCTATTTTTGACGAAAAATTCTTTAGCCACCAAAACTCAATTTGAGGTATAGTTTAGGCACCTAAAATTCTATTAAGCCACAAGACAACAATGATAGCAGGAGACTAAGTGTTAGATGGTAACGATCAAACTGTTTCACTGCTCGTTGAGTATGCTACTTTTTGTCTATGCAATAGATTCTGTGCTCAGCACATATTTAATGGCGTCAACACTGAACAGAATGACAGCATCGAGAAAAAAAAATCAAATCACATTTCTCATAGTTCAATCCCATCACTTGGCCCAGCCGATCATCATGGTGTCGTACCACACGGTGAGTGAATTTCTTTTGGCTCTTTGCTTATGTTGCATGCAATGAATTTACGATTGAAGTGGACGTGTTTTGTGTTGTAGTACGTCGGGATTCTGTTTCTGTTGGTGTTTTTCGGTTTCGTGTCGTGGATTTGCCGAAAGGATCGTAAAGACGGCCGCCGGCGTCCCGGGAAAGATATCGAGGCGCAAACGCCTCGGAAAGTTGCAGATGAATGCAGGAACGAAGAAGCAGCCACTGGCCATGGCGCTGCCAGTGAAAATGCTGGTACTTGTACTTGATAGCTGCCATGTTGGTTTGAGCTTACATGAAGCCTCTAACCGTGGGGAATGATGCTGTTAGGTTTCGGTTATTTTGGAACTCTTTTAAATACGAACCGACGCGAGATTTTATGTTACGGATGTGATTTTCTTCGATATTTACTTGGTTTATCTTGATTTAGTAGAATTGTGGCAGATGAGTTGTGTATGTGTAATGTTTCATGTTATATGAACTTAATTATTTTGTGACGTAAAGGATGAAGTTAAGATTAAATATCGAGAGAGATTAAATTATTGAACGTCAAATCTACAAAGATTTATTAAACATTTGAATTCTAAATTTGGAGACAAAGAATAAATTATCTAATATTTAAACTTGAGTTAACTGCATTATATGTTCTCAAACTATAACTTTTATTTTAAATTGGTCCTTAAACTTTTAAATTTTAATTTCACCCCGATTAAGACTCTCATTCTAAATTTACCCTTAAATTTTTAACATTCTAATTTAATCCCTAAACAGTGACCCTTTTTCTAAATTGGTCCCCAAACTTTGGAATTTTCCAATTTCATCCCTAAATTCAACCAAATATGTAATTAATTTCAACCATAGTTTAACCTAATTTTTGCCCAAAAATATATAATAACATAACTTGGCCTAAAGATTTTATTAACAAGGGTATGATTAGTATATACATGTAGTTTGGGATGAAACTGAGATGTTCAAAAAGTTTGGGGATTAATTTAGGATGAAAGTCATAGTTTGGAGATGAAATTAAAGTTTTCAAGAATTTAAGGACTAATTCAGAATGATAGTCATAATTTAGGGATAAAATTAAAATATTTAAAAGTTTAGAGACCAATTTAAAGTAAGTGTCATACTTGTTCACTTTAAACTTATAAGATCTAAATTACCATTGCTTTAGTTTTATCATTGTCATTGTGCATTTTTTTCGTGAATAATCGAGTGGAATGAGATATTAAATTTTAATGTTCGAACTATAATAATACAAATAAAGTATATTAGGCTAAATTAGTGATATTATCATAAATGATACGATAAATAAATAATAAATTAAGTACCGATGATTAAAAAATAATTTTTTTAAAGAAAGCTAATTTAAAAGAAAGGGACAAAACTACGTCTAGTTTCTGAATTTAATATTTTTTAATTTGATCACTAGATTTTTCTTTGTATACATTAATCTCTAAATTAGATAACTTTTCTATTTTTAATATTTTTGATGATGTGATATTATGTCAGTGACAAAAAAAAATAAGTTCAACATTAATATAAGAAAAGTTCAAGGACCAAGTTGGAAGAAGTTATAAATTAAAGGACTAAATGTGAAATGACCCGTCATTTTTAGGCCGTTTATGCCCGCTAGGTAAGAACTGAACTTAACTACTTAAGTCAGGCGGCTAACTTCTCTCTTATATGGCGGTGGCTGACAGGCTTCCCTTCTTCCTTGATATAAATTAGGTTAAACAATCACTAAAAGCTTCTTCGGCGATTCATTCCGGTCGGTGATTGGAGCTACGGTCGAGGCCGGCCGGACAAGGTGTAGTATTTTGTGTTTGTCGCCTCGTGTGGGTGAAAAGCGATCGTTTATTTTTATGAATTGATAAGCAGGAAAAAAGGAAATGATTTTGAACCGCAGTAGGCTTAGGAGTTCGGCGAAGGCGGCAGCCACGGAGTATTTAAGGAGACATCATCGGCATGGAATTGGAGAGAATCTATGCACTCCAGCTCTTGTTAACCACTTCAAAGCTCCCGTTTCTCTGGTAACTCTCTTTCTTTAAGTTCTGGAATTGTTCCAATTTAAGTATTTGGTTGTTCTTTATGAAAACAAGAGCCTGATAATTGAATCGCATTTCATAGTTTGCTATATGATTGAAACATGTTATAATGGAAGAATCAGTGATATGTTTTGATTTATTGAGTTAGATTAAGATTATTCTGAAGTTTGGATTTCAAAATATTGTCTTTCTCTAGTGAACTAATGAGCGTGCTTATCAAGTTTAATGCTATGGAGCAGCTCAAAACTTGGATAAAAGTTGTTTCTTCCTTTCAATTTGGTTAAACTGATACCCAATGTTAAAATGTTGTTCTTTTAATGTAAGTATTACTGAGTCCCCCCCCCCCTTTTTGTGTGTGGGGGGAAGGGGGGGGGGGGGTTGGTACATAGGAGCTTAGACTAGACATGTCAGTTGTCCATGTATTCGAATGGTCTTGATATATATTCTGTATTTTATATAAATTTTTATGCTTAATAGTTTGTGTTATATAAGTTTTTGAATCGTATTGTTTTGTGTAATTATATCATGTTAAGAATAAACTGTGTACTTCTAAATCACATAAGATCCCAGCACCCCTCTAACAGATAGAATGAACTACCTGCAAAAAATATTGCTCTAAAGTCTAATCACGTCAGTCTCCATCTACTTTGTTTGGCCAAAGTAGCAAGATCATCTGCTTACCTATAAGCTTCTCTACAAACTTGTCTCACCTTTTATGTAGAGCTGTTGTTTTCAGTGTTATTTATTTTGTTATGTTTTATTTTCTTTTAAAGTGTTGTATGGATGTCTCATCTGCTGATATGTTGTTTTCATCTGTTTTCAAGAGTTATGGAAGTGGTCATCTGCTTAACAACTTTAGGAATTCGATTCAAGCTACTGTGAGATTTTGCACGTTAACTGTCTCTAAGGATGGTGTGTCTCAACCTCATTCCAAGACTCCTGAAGGGGCTACAGTTGCCAATAAAAAACCTGTTGATTTCACCAAATTAGACATTAATCTGCTTCCCACTGTCATGATTGTTGGTCGCCCCAATGTGGGAAGTCTGCATTGTTTAACCGGTTAGTAGCTAATTTCTCGCTCTCAATCTCCTGTCTTTTCCATGCATCACACAATTTTTTTAACGTTCTCTACTTGTTATTTTTATTTATTCTGGTCAAATACTGTTTAGCTTGATAAGGAGGAGAGAGGCTCTTGTGTACAACACACCTGATGATCATGTCACTAGAGACATAAGGGAAGGGCTTGCTAAATTGGGGGATCTGCGGTTTAAAGTACTGGATTCTGCTGGCTTGGAAACAGAAGCTTCATCCGGTTCTATTCTAAATAGAACATCTGCCATGACCGCAAATGTGCTTGCTAGAACTCAGTTTGCAATTTTTCTTATTGATGTTAGGTCAGTCTTTATTATGGATCTCTTATACATGCATGGATATCTACTCATGATTGCACAACTTGATTACTTTGAAAATTTAAGACATTATCTGATGTTTACTTTTAAAAATTTATTTGAAAACTTTGAGAAGACATTACATTACATTGCATCACATCAATTTCTTTAACATCTTCAATCATGGTGTTGGGTACAAAAGTTTTGAGGTCATTATTTTGAGGGTTTCTTTCTCCAGTATGTGCTAATTAAAATTTATTTCTTTGTACTTTATTGAGTCTAGAACTGGGCTACATCCATTGGATCAGGAGGTTGGAAGGTGGTTACGCAAGCATGCACCAGGAATCAATCTTATAGTAGCCATGAATAAATCTGAATCGCTTCATAATGATACAAACTCTTTTGCTGAAGCTGCTACAGAAGCCCTGAAATTAGGATTTGGTGAACCAATTGCTATATCTGCTGAGACTGGGCTGGGAATGACAACGCTTTATGAATCTCTGTCCAATGCTTGAGAGTTATATGAACAAAGTTTTAGATGGTAAGCACTCTATTATTGTTAAAACTCTGTCCTTCATGATGAGGATAGCTGTTGTGTTGCGCTTAATATTTGTGCTTTGCTGAACTTAGGTGATATTTGTTAAATAGAAAAATTAGTTATTGGATTGTTATTATGAAAAAAATTTGGTATTCTACTGAAGAATAAATACTGAAGAGATATTATTCAAGGTTAATATAATTAGCTAAATCTGGTTGTATTTAGTAAGTACCCTTTAATGGCTTAAGATTGAAAATTGATTGAAAATTTTCCATTTTGGTAGAATTTAAATTTAAAATAATATACCATACACATCGATAACATTAAACCATTAAAAGTTTTCATTTAAACGGTCCAAGAATTTTCAGTGTTTATCAAATACACCCTTAGCTTAAGTTTTAGATCCAAACATACTAGGCGTGAATATAAATGGAACTTAAGCCTTGGCTACGTGATTTTCACTTTCTTTTGTCAACTATGGTGGATTTCTAGGAAAAAGTGGATCATAGCCCAGGTATTTTGTACACTTCTTTTGAAGGCACTCATTGTTTCCTCCCCTGTTTTCTGACTTTTTCATCGTGTTTGTTTTTGACTTGCCCTAGGCAACAGTAGCCAACACGAAAACTTCAACCAAAATTGTGACTCTGTAAGGTTGATGAAGAATCTAAGGTGCCACTACAATTGGCTATTGTTGGCCGACCAAATGTTGGGAAGTCGACATTACTAAATACATTGTTAGAAGAAGATCGTGTTTTGGTTGGTCCTGAAGCTGGTTTGACTAGAGATTCAGTCAGAGCACAATTTCAATATCAGGGGAGAACGGTTTATCTGGTATAAATATTTAGCTTGTTTTAAATCTTTGTTCCATCACTTGATGTAATCAAACTGTCTATTTAAACTTTATATGCCAAGTCTCTTTGCATATATATATATATATATTCTGTAAAATTCTGAAATGCGTTGAATCCAGTACCACAAAAATAAAGTTGATGTTTGATTCCATTTTCGTTGTCTTTTACTATCTAAATTATCGAGGCTCTCTGGAGAACTATCCTCGTGAAAGTTATCATAAGGGCAGTTTCCCTTTAGTTATCATAATGACTAATCTAAATCTGAAATTTACAAAGGCTCTTCTCTTGGCTACTGTGATATTCTATTCCTAGTTTTTTTATTTAAGTCTTTGAATGAACTGACTTTTAGTTCAAGTATTTCTTATCTTGATTTTGATGTGTTTATATCCAGGTTGATACTGCTGGTTGGTTGCAAAGAGGCAACCGGCATAAAGGTCCCGCTTCATTGAGCATCATGCAATCGAGAAAAAATCTGATGAGAGCTCATGTAGTTGCTTTGGTTCTTGATGCTGAAGAGGTTTGTCATTCATTATATATAATGTCTCGTATATTTAAATGATCGGTTTTCGGAGGCCAACCCTTTCTAATATGAGGGGCATAATTGACGCTTCACATGTTTGGAAGCTTTAGGTCAATGTTGCTCCAGCTCTTTATTGTTCTTTATGAACTCGTGTCTGACACACGGTTATGGGGGATATGATCTCCAAGGACCCTCCAGATATATGGAAAATTAGAAAATCCGACCTACCCCGGGCAAATAGTAGATTAAAATTTAATATCATTGCCATCTCTGTGGGACAATGTTCAGGTTGTAAAAGCTTGGCGTAGCTTGACGCATGCTGAAGTAGTTATAGCAAGACAAGCTGTGGAAGAAGGTCGTGGTTTGGTTGTAATTGTGAACAAGATGGATCTTCTAAAGGGGAAAAGAAATTCCGCTTTATATAAAAAAATCATGGAAGCTGTTCCTCAGGAAATTCAGATGGTTATACCCCAGGTCCGTCGGCTTAATCCCTATTTTCAATTTTAGTAATTAATAATAGAAGAATGTGTGGAAAAATTGAGATTATATGTTCTTTTCGTCGTACCCGTATCTTTTGTAGATGATGTTATGTGCTTTCGTCGTACACCCGGATCTTCTACAGATGATGTTATGTGCTTTCATCGAACACCCGGATCTTATAGATGAATTATTTGATAATTACCATTAGATGATATTTTTATGTTACCATGGCATTGCCAACAGATAACTGGGATACCAGTTGTGTTCATCTCAGCAATAGACGGAAAAGGGCGTGCTGCTGTCATGTCTCAAGTCATCGATACGTACGAGAAGTGGTGTTTAAGGTTGTCCACTGCGCGTCTTAACCGTTGGTTGCTCAAGGTCCGTCGTTTATATCTTCTACTTTTATTCTCATCTTAGAACCCTGAAAGTGAAATTTTGTACTCGAGTTTTTATATGTTCTTCTATTTCGATCCGTCGTTGTTCCTGTTGGTTTAGGTTACGAGCCGACATTCTTGGAAAGACCACGGTGCCAAAACCAAGATCAAGTACTTCACTCAAGTGAAAGCCAGGCCTCCAACTTTCGTCGCCTTCGTGAATGGGAACACCAAGCTCTCCGATACATATGTAAGGTTTCTAACAAATCTTTGAAGGAGGATTTGACATGGGCGGAATTCCGATCCGGATAATGCAGCGTTCCGTTCCGAGAATGGCCGGAGGGAATAGCAGTAAGGGCAGCCAGTGTACTGGTAAAACGGTTGAACGCACCCCATCGGACAAAAGAAGTGTCCTTGTTTAGGCATGGCACTGCCAGTTTATTTCTTTGGAGGAGGAAAACAGGTAGGATGAAATTGGAAAAAGGATAGGTTTGTACTTTCCTTCCTTTAATTAGAAGGAAAATTTATTTGTTTCTTAAATTAAGCAGGCTTTATTTGTATTACATTGTGTAAATTTAAATTGGCGGATGTTTAAGTTGAATTTTAACATGATGATTGAGATATGATTGTCTTTTGAGATTTTTGAATTAAATTTTATTATATCACAGTTAACAAATTAACGTCCAGCTCAAAATATCGTCTATTTTCTAACGAAAAAGGACGAGTTTGGAACATAATAATAAATAGTAGATGATTATTTTGTAACTTTTATAGTTGAAGGACTCAACAAAATAACATTCTATAATTAAATGATTATTTTGTAACTTTTAATAATCGAATGACTTAATAAAGTAGTACGCTAAAGTCGAGAATAAAGTAGTACGCTAAAGTCGGGATATCATTTGTGTTCTTTACCCTAATTTAAAATCCTTCTTCTAAGAGCTGCATCTATAATTATAATAAAAAATGTTACATCCAATAAATATAATAATTTGTAACCTATAATTAAATTAAAATTTTAAATTCTAAACTTAAATCAAAATAAATTTAGAAACACAATAATAATAATAATAGGATCTTCCTTTATTTTTTCCTCGATATTACTAAAACTTGGGCACACGAGTGTCATCATTTCGTGACATTTGTTTTTGCCTAAAATAGCGGCTCTGCCACTGCCTCGAACGCTCGAAAATATTTTCCTTCCATCCAAAATGTAACCCAAATTTCGCTTTTACCTGTCTTAACCATCATAATTCATTCTATCAGTTTCATGTTTTCCAATTCACAAATCCATAGAAAGCCTGAAAAAAAAAAAACAATAATTCACGTTTCTTTTATATGCTTCGGAGGAGGTGTCATTGGTATGATGTTTTTCCTTTCGGATTATATCTCATTTGGTTCCTGTTTGATTGATGTTTTTGTTCTGGGTAATGATTGATTTTGTCTATATTTTAATGTGCTTTGTTTCTTTTTCTATAGCTGTTGTTTTAATATCGTCTGATGCTGGTGTCAACTTTCATACTTTTCTCCATGTTTTATGCTTTAAGCTATGGAAACGATTTGATTTGTTGTTTTTAATAACTTAATAAGCATTAATGATCATGAGACAGTTTTAGTTTTGAATGGTTGTTGTTGGGAATAAATTTTAATCTCTTTCACAACTCTCCACGATGCTTTCTCATGTTTTGAAATCGCTGAATTATCTTTCCGTGTCGATGTTGTTAGAAATATGTTTCTTAACATATGTAATCAAACAATCATTCATTCATTGATCTTCAGTTCGATTCCTCAAACGGCTTGTTGCTGATCTTTATATCTGCATATGCAATGCACTCATTCATAACTCTAGGAAGCCCATGTTTCTGATCAAAATATCATGCAGTTGTGTGAAATTTCTCAACACTGGATCATGATAGTACATATGTTCTGCCGATATTTGCTTCTTGTGATGATTGTGAAAAGCTGGGATTTATTTTGATTGATACTGTTATTAAAAGTCAAAATATTTTTTGCTTTGTTTTTCCTGATAACTAGACTCACATCTTTTGTTTTCTGATTATATAACGATTCGGGGTATAGGAACATATTATTAGGCAGCTTGAATTGTTGTAAGCATTGTTAAAAAGGTTTGTCTTATTTATTTTGTACTGCAAGTTAACTTTGTTTCCTTGCATGACCTGGTAACTGTTTTTTTATGTTGTTTGTACTTCCATATTGCCGAAAGGTTGGACTCTCAAGTTGAGCTATTCAAGTTTTGCTTAAGAAACAGTGACAAGGAAAACTCCCAGAAATGTCTAGCTCTGCAAAAGATGTAAAAGAACCCGCATTTCATGGAGTGGGTCAGAAACCGTATCCTTAAAACAAAGGGCATATAAGTTGTGGAGTTATGAACAAACCCTTTTTTCTTTTAACTTTTTCATTATATGAGTGTATTTGTATTGATAAGGAAGACTGGAATCAATCACTGAGTTTTGTCCAATCACAGCAGGACAAGATAATGCAAATGTTATTTTTTCATTTTAAGATGTGTGCTTATGTTTCTTATATGTCCTGATAATTTTTTACCTCAAGGCTGTTGGACTTAACATCTTGTAGCGGGACTGAAATTTGGCGTATTGAGAATTCTCAGCTAGTTCCTTTGCCAAAGTCTGACTATGGAAAATTCTATATGGGCGATTCTTACATTGTATTACAGGTGCTGAATCTCTCTTCCCCTCTCACAAACTTGCTTGCTCTCTTGTGTGGATGCACGCCCACAACATACATTTCTGAACCTGGATGAACCATTTCGAATCATTATCCCCTGTATTTATATTTCATTTCCCGTTTTATATATACAAATATATCTTTATATATTTGTAGACAACAGCAAGCAAGGGTGGTCAAAATCTGCATGACATGCACTACTGGATCGGGAAAGATACCAGTCAGGTGTGCTTTTGCTTCCTTTCTTCTACTTAACCTTTTGAGGATTTAAATGTTCTTCCAAATGAACTAGAACATCATTTGAGATGGTGTTGGCACATGCAGGATGAAGCTGGAACATCTGCTATTAAAGCCTTTGAGCTAGACGCAGTACTAGGAGGACGTGCTGTGCAGTACAGGGAACTTCAAGGACATGAATCTGACAAATTTGTGTCATACTTTAGACCTTGCATTATACAACTGGAGGGTGGTTTTGCTTCAGGAATTAAAAAAGCTGAAGGAGAGTTTGAGACACAGTTGTATCTCTGCAGAGGAAAGCGAGTTGCAAAACTGAAACAGGTAGCTGAAGCTCTTAAAATAAGTTTGGTGAATACCGATTCCAAAAGGAAAGGAAAAAAAAAGGCTATATGAAATTAATTATCAAGTATTTAGTATGAGACTACTTTAGATCTGGGAAAATACCATTTTTCATTATGATGTTTCAGGTTCCTTTTGCTCGGTCTTCACTGAATCATGATGATGTGTTTATCCTGGACACTCAAAAAAAGATTTATCAGTTCAATGGTGCACAATCTAATATTCAGGAAAGGGCAAAGGCATTAGATGTTATTCAGTTTTTAAAGGAAAAGAATCACGACGGAGACTGTGATCTTGCAATCGTTGGTGAGGATGCATGCATTTACAGTATAAACATTGCTGTTTCTCCTGAATCAATACTTCTCTACAAGTATTAATGGAATTGAATGCAAGGTTTACTTATTTAGTTTCCGTTTTGTCGATCTTCACTTATATATGCACAAATATAATCACCTTTCCAGAGGATGGGAGAATGGGCACTGAGCCCAACTCTGGTGAGTTCTGGGTCCTATTTGGTGGTTTTGCTCCAATAAGCAAGAAGGTTACCAGTGAAGATGAAGTTATTCCTGAGACTACTACTCCTAAACTTTATAGGTAAATCTATAATTGTATCTTCTGTTTATTTTTCCTAGTAGCAAGGAAATGAGGATTTTGGTATGTCTAGAATATTATTTAAGTTAGATGCTAAGACAATGCATTCTATTCATTTGTTAGGAACAGTACTTCAGTTTCTAAGTGATTACAACCTAATTGATAAGCCTGTAGCCCCAATCTCTTTCACTCAGATAAGTTGTTTTATTCGTTTATTGCTGCAAGACAGTCTCAAAAGTTCTTTTTTACGTACTTGAAATCCTTATGCTTCCTCGGATTTCACTTTTAATCTGTTACCTTCAAATTAACATTTCTTAAATGAAGCCGTCCTCTTCTGGCTAATGTCTACCAATAAATCTCAACCAGTGGATGTATGAAACCTTAAAAGTTTTATCTACTCCGTTAAATATCGCATGTTTCTCAAATGTTCTTTTGGAATTCCTACCTGTTATCTTTATTCTGCAAGAAATCTGAAGTCAGTTTCTTTAATGTATTATCAAGAATGTTATGACTGGTACTGAAGTTGAGAGGCAGCATTAAAGTTAAGCTGAGAGTTATGTAGTTCATACACCACATTTGCATTTTATTGTTCAAAAGGGAAAGGGATACAAACGATATTTTGAGCATATATTATATGCCCTATGTATAGGTAATTTTTTTTGGGATAAATTGAAATCTTATTATCCAAGAAAGCAGCCAAAGGCTGCTACAAAAGAATACAACACAACAACAGTCCCCCCCCCCCAAAGAAAAATTGCAGCCTCAAGCATCACACAGAGCCTGGTTTACTGCATCAAACCTAATGCTCTTCCTATACACTTTAATCCTAACAACACCCTTTATGATATCTACAATCTCATTTACACTTCTAATATTCCTAAACTACCTGAAATTCCTTTCTTCCCAAATATAATAGACAAAAGCACATCAAGCAATTTTCAACACATACACCAAGAGAGATTTACCTTTGAGCCTAGAAACAACCCAAAGCAACTCCTCATTCCAAGTCCCCACCACCCTACGAATGCCACACAGCCTCAAAACCACCTCCCAAACCTTCCTGGAAAAATAACATTCAAAGAAAATACGATCCCTAGAATCTTGCTCCCTCCCACCACAGATCCTACATCCAGCATCAACAACTACCCCCATTCTTGACAGTCCATCAGCTGTAGGAAGCCTATCAATGGTTATCATCCAAGTGATAACAAAATGCTTTGGGACACTCATAGAAAACTAGATAAGCCTCTACCATTGAACTTTGTCCCTTCTACTCGAAGCTCTTCCCAAAACCACCTTGCAGTAATCCCTCCCCAGTTAGACCTGCCACCAACCAAATACCTAGCCTCCTCCCTTAATCCCAAGATCTTCCTCAAAACCCAACTAAAATGATTCTTACATTCAACTTTCCAAAAGTCTATACCCTTAAAAACATAAGTATAGACCCAGGCCACCCACAAGGACCCTTCATTAGCAAGAAGATTCCTCATCAGAAAAAACACACAAGCCTTGCCCCAACACTTCAAACTTCTTATCCCCATGCCACCCTCAGACTTAGGAGAACATATACACTCCCAACTAACTCTATATCCTTTAGCAAGCATATCCCCCTTCCATAAAAATCGAGCATAAAGTTGCTCAACCCTCTTGACAACAGCAGTAGGCAGAACCAATTGTTTGCACTAGAAATTAGCCACATTATGCAAAACAACCCTAATCAACTGCATCCTACCAGCATAACTCAACCTTCTACTAGACCATTTACCAATCTTGCCTTTAATCTTCTCCACCAGACCAGAACAATCCCTTTCAATCAGCTTTCTGGTCACAAGGGGACCCCCAAGTACCTCACAGGCAGAGTTCCAAGACAAAACCCTATAATCTAATGAACAAGCCTCAGTTGATCCTCAGACATGCCAGAAGAATAAAGCTCAGATTTAGAAGAGTTAAACCTAAGCCCCGAGAGTTCATAGACACATCCAGAACACACTTAACCACCATAATAGAGCCAATATATCCCCTATAAAACACCAACAAATCATCTGCAAAACACAGATGAGTCAACCCTAGCCTATCACACTTGGGATGGAATTGGAAAATCTTACTTGCAACAGCCCCGTCCAACATCTTTGCCAAAACACTCATTGACAAAACAAACAAATAGGGGACAAAGGATCCCCTGCATCACACCCCTCATACCAAGAAAATAACCAACTAGGCTCCCATTAAAAGAGACAGAAAACCTATCCCAAGCACAAAATCCCAACTTAGAGAATCAAAAGCCTTCTGCAAGTAAACTTTTAAAGCACACTTAAGAGAGAGGGATTTCCTACCATACCCCCTCACCAACCCTTAAGCTAAAAGGGTGTTGTCAATTATACTCCTACCCATCACAAAAGCAGCTTGATTCATAGGGACCATTCCAGGGAGTAAAGGAACAAGCCTAGCAACAAGAATTTTAGTAATCACCTTATAAACTATAGAGCAACAGGAAATAGGTCTATAATCTCTAGCCATGCTAGGATTTGGCACTTTAGGCACAAAAGTAATTGCAATTAAGTTAAAAGCAGGATGTAATGTAGCAGAAAGTTAACTGTAACACAAACATCCAACCCAACAATATCCCAAACTGCCTTAAAGAACCCAGTAGTAAACCCATCAGTCCCAGGTGCTTTGTCATTGCCTTGGCTAAAAAATACCGCCTTAATCTCATTCCTAGTGACTTCTCTAACTAGGTCATCACTAACTCCACCAGGAAGGGAATACCCAAGCAAGTCCATCAACATCCCTATATTTACAAACTCATCAGCAGTCCCAACTTGTTGGGTGAAGAATCTCACCATCTCAACTGCCATAAAGTCAAAAGTTCCCAATTTATGCCCCTCCTCATCTTGTAGCACCCTAATAGTGTTATTCTTTACAGCAACCTGTGAATGAAAGAACCTAGTGCACTGGTCCCCATCTTGAATCCAGGCCACTTTTGCCTTTTGCTGATAAAAAAAACATTCAGCCTTCTCCAACGCAGCTAACTCCACCATCAACTTCCTTTCCGTATCCAAACTATGATCCCCAACACCAGATAGATTTAAATGTTGCCCCTCCAACTGATCCCTCTTCTCCAGAACCCTCTTAGAAATATCAGAAAACGTATCCTTATTAAATCTTCTCAAAACTGGCTTTAGTCTCTTCAGCTTACCAAATAAGATCTGTATAGGATTCCCCTGTGAAGGTTCTCTCCAAGATCAGTTAACCATCTCCCTGAATTCAGGATGCAGCATCCAAATATTAAAAATTTTAAAAGTCTTTGGTCTTGAAGCAAGATTCTCCTGAGCATACCAAACAACACTAATCCAATGATCAGAGACCCTAAGAGCTTGAAATTCAACGTGAGATTGAGTAAACACATTACACCAATTATCATTAACCAAAATCCTATCTAACTTCGTGGCAATAAATCCCACTTCATGTTTATTAGACCAAGTATAAACAGGGCAAGAATAAGGGTGATCAATCAAACCAAGCCCGTCCATACAAACCTGCAACTCCTCCATATCAGTAGGGACCTACCCAATAACCCCCTCATCGCTAAAGTTCTCATTGGAAGTAGCAGTGACATTAACGTCACCTCCTACAAGCCAAGCAGAATCCCCCACCAGACCCGGCCTCCACGGCTTGCAGAGAATGCCATAGATTTCTCCTAGCAATACTGTCATTGCTCCTATACACAACAATAACAACCACAGGCTTATCCTCCAAAACACCCTTCAAAGAAACAGACTGATCAGACACATGCACAACAGAAAATTGCAACCCTTTCTTCCAAAGCACCCAAATCTTCCCATTTCCAATATGACTATAATTCCAAACATAATTCCAATACTCAGAGTACCTAGCCACAATCTCAGAAGCATTATGTTCTCTAACCCTAGTTTCAATTAGACATAAAATTTCAACATTCAATCTCTCTACTCTACTCACTACCCTTGCATGTTTAGTAGGGCGATTAAAGCCCCTGATATTTCAGAAAACATCATATACATGGAGAAAAATTAACACCTGCTGCTAAACCAACATCATTTACCTTTTTAACTTTCTCCACGAGGTCCTTATTTTTAGCCTTCATCTCCTGCAGAATGTGTGCCACCCCCTGAGAAGCAAGCTTCGGCTTCTTTAAGCCTTCATCTTCCTCCACACTACCAAGGACCTCAATTTTATTAGAGGAACAAGTAAAAGTAGCCCTTACCTTATCCCCTTTCTTTCCCTTACCCCTCCTCCTCTCAAATGAAGGATCCAAATGTGAACCCACTCCAGTAGACCCAACTTACCTACCCTCCTTTAAATAAGAAGAAGCACTCACAACACCACTATCATACTCACCTCTGCAATTTCCAAAGCCACATTTTCAACTCCAGTAAAACTCACTCCACCTTCTCCCTCGATCTGCAAAACATTCACTCCCTCAGTACCTTGCAAAGTAGCAACAACAGATTGATCCCCATGATTCTGAACTTGAGACTTTGAACCAGAGCTTCCTTGCCTAGCCTCAAAAGGAAGCTACCCTTCTTATCCCTTCATTCCTTTTTTCCCTTGTCGCCTGCAATAACCTCATTGCAACTCTTGTCCAAATGACCAAACACTTTGAATTTAGAACAGCATGATGGAAACCAGGGCACAACCACCTTAATTACACCCATCGAACCATCATGTATTTTCACCGAAATTGATCAAGGCAACCATGCCCCTACCTCAACCTCCACACACTTTGGCATACTCTAGCCTCTTCTTTGCTGCAGTGATAATGTCCATGTACAAGGGGGTGCCCAAAGCACTAGAGATGTAGCTCAACCTCTTTTTAGAGTACAACTCAAGCAGAACATTGAAGAGTTGAACCCACACAGGCATCTTTGCCAAATCAGACTCCAACCACTTCAGATTAGGTTCCCACTTCCTTAACACAAGAGGCTTATGCTGAAAATGTCAGGGGCCATTTTCAAGTACTCAATCCCTAACAGTCCCATTTGTGAACGAAAAAACATACAAATTGGACCCAGCCAAACATACCTTCACCAAAGAATTTTTCCCACACATCTGCTCCACAAGTTTTGTAAAGCTTCAAAATTAGGGGTTGAACCAATAAATTGCCCTACTAGCGAGTAACGCCATTCAGAAATGCCCTCCTCAAACACATCTGTTGGGGGAATCAGTCAGCGAACCCTCGCAACTCTCCGATGGAAAAAATCCAAAGATTGCTCCGCCGCCCCCATGAACAAACTCTTCCAATCCATCCCCCCACCACCGCGTCAACTAGTCGCAAGACCAAGCATGAATTCAGCCTAGAAAACCCCCAAATTGAGCCAAAATCGGAGAAGAAACCAAAAACCCTAAGAACAATAGTCCAGCTATCGAGAGAGAAAACGGTTTCTTTAAAATGTATAGGTAATTTTTATGGAGATAATAAACCAATATATTAAGCTTATTTTAAATTGTTTGCCAGACAGCTCTAAGAATTTTCACATGGTCATCATTAGTTTGCTAATATAGATTTTACTGAACTTTTTGGTGGTTTGAAGATTGTTTTCTAGTAGATAATCTCTTTAGGGGATGTTAGATTAGGCACTCTTAATCAAAATAAATTTTAGTTGATATAAGTTTATTACTGTTGTTTTTAAAGGTATATGTCTTTATTAATGGCTAAATTGAAATCACTGGTTCCTGTAGCATAACTAATGGTGAGCTGAAGCCTGCTGAAGGCAAACTATCAAAAGGCCATTTTGAAAACAAAAAATGCTATCTACTAGACTGTGGTTCTAAGGTTTTTGTTTGGGTTGGACGTGCAACACATGTAGAGGACAGAAAAGCTACCAATCAAGTTGTTGAGGTAGAGATAGAGGCTTTATCTGGATTTCTTCATGTATTTAAGGAATGCTAGTTCTGTTCTCAAACCTTTTATCTCCAGGATTTTTTGGCTAGTGAGAATAGAGCACAAACATCACGCATAATACGTGTCAACCAAGGATATGAAACTAATTCATTCAAGTCCAACTTTGATTCTTGGCCGGCAGGGTCTACAACAGGTCCTGGTGCTGAGGAGGGAAAAGGAAAAGTAGCCGGTATGGCAACTTAATAAGTTACAAATAACACGTTTTGTGGTTAACTTTATTGAATGGTATTGTTTTACTCCTAGCTCTTCTGAAGCAACGGGGAGTCGCTGTCAAGGGAGTGACCAAAAGCGCTCCTGTAAATGAAGAAGTCCCTCCTTTGCTTGAAGGCGATGGAAAGATGGAGGTTGAGTGAATAGTCTGCTTTTAGTTGGTTTTTCGTATTGGACTTAAAGGCACTAACTACTTATATGAGTATGATGTTGCTTGTTTTCAGGTATGGTGCATTAATGACAGTGCCAAGACACCTTTGCCAAAAGCTGATATTGGTAAATTCTACAGTGGAGATTGTTACATTGTGCTTTATACCTACCAGTCTGGTGAGAAGAAAGAAGATTACTTTCTGTGCTGTTGGATTGGAAACAATAGCATTGAGGTAATTTACGTCGTTCTTAGCTGAGTTGGAAACAACTTAAGTAATATGCCCTTTCAGTCATTCATCTCCAACTTTTTGTTCATGGCATAGCTGCCTTCCACTTATCAGTTTGAAACAGGGAATTTGATACTAAATGATACTGACTAGGGTGCTGCCAAGATTAGCTGCTTCTCATTATTAAAGTAAAGATAGATATATGCTTCTTATATAATTGTGCCCCCCTTATATGAAATTTAGAAGATGATTTTTGAATTTCATGCACATCATAAACTTGGAATGCTAATCTAGTTTCTCCAGCCACCTAATTTATTTTTCTTTCAGCAGGTTTATTCTATCTAAGCATTCTTTAGGACTAATTGATCTTATCCCCTGGTCGATCTTCATGCACCTCTGATTGAATCGTTGATGGAGGATAGAATTTTGATTGCAACTATTGGATTTTATCCTTTGAAAATAGTGAATACACCCATATGTACATATGGATACTGCATCAAATGTTCTTAAATATATCTTCTTTTTCTTGTCAAAGTTTTATAGGTGAAAGGAGAGGCTACATGGTCACATTGTTAACTTGATGTACTTGATTCTAGTGATGGTCATTCACATTAAAATGTTTTAATTTCTAAAAGTATATTCATTTCTCAATTCAGGAGGACGAAAGATGGCTTATAAGCTGGCTACTGCAATTTATAACTCATTAAAGGGGAGGCCTGTTCAGGTATCATATTAAATTTGACTGAGTACTATGATTTTAATAATGCTTTGTCTCTAATAGATGCTTCTCACAGGGTCGAGTGTTTGAAGGTAAAGAGCCCCCCCAATTCATTGCACTTTTTCAACCTATGTTGGTCTTTAAGGTATTAAATTCTACCTCAAAGTTTTAGAATCCCATTGTCAATTGCTCGGAAGTTTTTGGTTTAAATTGGAGGTCATCGACTAATTTTCTTGTGGATTTCTATTTAGGGTGGTCAAAGCTCTGGTTACAAAAGGAGTATAGCTGACAAAGGCTTGACGGATGTAACCTACAAAGCAGAAAGTCTTGCTCTATTTCGTACATCAGGAACTGCCCTCCACAATAATAAAGTAGTGCAAGTTGATGCGGTATGTTTGGTTGGTTACTTAATTTTAAAAGTTCCACGCTTGAATTTGTTTTTCCTCATAACTTACATGGAAATGACAATTTAACTTTGTTTTGCGTGCCAGTGCCTTTTAGACCCTGATATTTCCAATTGCCACCATTAAATGTGTAATACTGTATGATGCCGGCCGTTCAATTTTAAGTAAATTTGATTGAAAGTGTGACTAGTAAATACGTAAGCTATCAAATATTGCTGTGTTATTTTCTGAATTTGTGGGGAATTATGTTGTTTCATTGTCAAGAGGGTATGCGTAAAAGGTTATTCAGTGCTTTAGCCTAACTTTAATTATTTTCCTGTCTTTAATTATTGGAGATATACAGCATTTGCTTTTTTCATTCTGAATGTGTTAAGAAAAAATCTAACTTTTTTATCATTTTATCACACTTCCCGTAGCATTAAGGTATTCATCTTGGGAATTTGTAATTGTTGTTTGTGTGCACTTCTGTCTAACCATAGTAGTATGATTGACAGTGTCCTTTTTGCTATCAGTTCACTAAATTTCAATCTAATTATCATGTGAAGTTATTTATTTAGTCAAGGAAGCTTCGCTCATAGTTGTCATTAATTTTAGTTCATTACTCACATAAAAGAACCAAGCGACCTCATTTATTATGGGATTATTGTTATCCCTTTTGTATCCTAACGCCAATACCTCCTTGTTCTGGCAATTAATTTTCAGGTGGCATCATCGTTGAACTCGACTGAGTGTTTCCTCCTACAATCTGATCCTACATTTTATGTATGGAATGGAAACCAAAGCACCAATGAACAGAAGCAATTTGCTGTAAAAATTGCTGGAATTCTTAAGGTAGATTCTTTATAGAAAGTTGTTTACTTGTAGGGATTGATGCGACACAAGGCTAAAGCACATCCTCTTGATTTAGAAACCTGATAAAGTTATTGTACAGCATCTAAGTCCCTACAAAGTTGAATTGACGAATTAATCAACACAACTAAAGAGCATTATAATAGGGATTTATGCCTGTATATCCTTCGATCAAATGTTTTTATATTTAATTCTTATATAATGATTTAGTTCTCTTGAGTTGAGTTTTTTCGCTCAATTTTTCTTTTGGCCACGGTTCTTCAACTGATTATATCTGTTTCCTGCTTTTTAAAACATGGTTATATGGGTATCTGCACTTTTTTTAACTTTCCTCTGAATATATTTTTCTCATAGCAGCAATGCAGAATTCTTTCACACAACTCTTTCTCCCGTATCAATTAATATAATAATCTTTTCTTTTCTTTGTTTTTGTTTTTTTTTCATTTAGCCTGGAGTTTCTGTGAAACATGCTAGAGAAGGAAAAGAGAGCAACGCCTTCTGGCTTGTACTTGGGGGGAAACAAAGTTATAGCTGCGAAAAAGCATCTTTTGGGACTGCCAGGGAACCCCACTTGTTCTGTGTCACTCTAAACAAAGGTCTGTTTCTTATTCATAAACGCAATTTGCTTTAGTTTCCAATTTGGTCCCTAAGACTTTTTACTGATTCCTTTAGTTATTGATGAAGCTTTTTATCATTCTAACTGTTCTTTCTGTGTTTGTCCGTTTCAATGTAGATGTCTCGGGAAAGTTTGAGGTGAGATTATGTAAATGAAACTCGTTCATACAGGTTCCCAGTGTCTTCAATGTGTAAGTTTACATTCTTCTTTTGCAGGCAGAGGAAGTCTATAATTTCTCACAGGATGATCTCTTGACAGAAGATATCTTAATACTTGACACACATGCAGAAGTGTTTGTTTGGGTTGGTCAGTGCGTTGATTCCCTAGAAAAGCGAAGTGTTTTCGAAATTGGTCAGGTGATGAACTAAAATCGATTCCTTTGTCTTGTTATTGTGCCAATATGCTCTTTATTCATTTTAGAAGTTCTTTGCAGAAATATATAGACAGGGCCGCTGGTCTGGATGGTTTGTCTCCGATTGTTCCACTTTACAAAGTTACTGAAGGAAATGAACCCTGCTTCTTCACAACATTCTTTTCATGGGATCCCAACCGAGCTATTGTATGTGTCCTTGACTGAACTTTTGTACTTTATCCTTGAGTTACTGTCACTTCAATTAATGTTAGATTAAACTTCCATCTTTATCGGTCTTCAACTAACATATTTAGTTGTTCCTTTCACGTACGTTGCCTTCGGCTTCCGCTGTTTCATATTTATACTTAGGTTTTTTTCTCTGGAACGCAGGTGAATGGAAACTCGTACCAGAGGAAGAGGACATTGCTCTTTGGAGCTAGCAACGATGTAGAGGTAAATTCTTTCTTTATTTCACACGAAGTTGAAATTCACTATATGAAGTTTCTCCAGTCTTAAATGAAATTTGGTTCATGAAAATTAGGGTAAATAACACATTTAGTACCCAACTATCACTTTTGTTCCGTTATGATCACCCAACTAATTCTTTTCAAAATCATACGTAATGTTACGTTTTGGTTTCATTTTGGTCACCCACCATTAAAAAATTAACAGAACTATTGAATTGGCATTATCTTATGTTGACACGTTAGCATCACCGTTAATTTTTTAAGAACAAGTGACCAAATTAAAACCAAAACTAAATGTTAGGTATGATTTTGAAGAAAAAAATAGTTTGGTGACCAAAATGGAAAAAAAGTGATAGTTGGGGTATTAAACATGTAGTTTGTCCTAAAAATTAAATGCGATTAATTTGCAATTGTAAGGAACATAACTTTTTAAAGCACATTTTGTTTTGATGGACTGAAAACATCAATAAGCTTGTGTAATAGAACGTTACATCTTTTGGTTGTTTTCAATAGTGCTTCCTTTTTGTTTTCCTGTTATAACTTGTATCTATTGTGGACATTATGAACCATTTTTACCATTTTGTTTCTAACTTAACTTGCAAGGAGAAAATCCGAGTGACACGTAAACCTAGAACTTTGAGATGAATTTTTGGCATATATCTGTTACAGATGACACTGAATTTTAGCAGTGATTGTCCCTGAGGAGCCTTTGATCCTTATTCTTTGTGGCTAAATTAAGGACAGTGATACAATATCTTATCTAAAGAAGATAATGCCTCTCTCTGTTTCTCTTAAAACGATCATAACCGTTTACTGATCCGGTTCCCTGAATGATGGATTCTATGCTGCTGAGACAGGACAAGCCCAGTCAGAACCTAGGGGGTGCCACTCAAAGGGCTGCAGCTTTAGCTGCCTTAACTTCTGCATTCAATTCATCTTCTGCCAAATCAACCCCTTCGGTAATAAACTGCTTATGCCACTAAACTCTTTTTCGAACTCTTTTCAGTATGCATGCATGCATATGTATGTATGTTTTAGTTGTATCCAATTTTGGGTGTAAACTAAAAAAATGAAAAGAACCAGTACATCTAGCCAAATTAGCTGGAGAACAGTAAGACTATGAGCTGCATCAGTCTGGAAAAAGGAAATCTGCTTAGCCTTTCATTCAAGATTTGAATTGTTGGCAGTTCCATTCTTATATTTAGTTATATGCATTGGTGGTTTGACATAGGAGGAGCTAACACCGGTAATAAACGAAAACCACGTAATGAAATTCCCGATAAGTTCGATAGATGCGGCTTATTATTGTTTCCTTTGGCTTCTGAACATGCAAAATCTAATATTGTTTTCTTACATAATGATTATGACCGAAGTTCTTTGTGCAAGTGTTCTTGAGAATTCAAACCATTCATTACATTGCTTATGAGTTAACTTGTTGGGTATGCGCCGTTACTTTAGGCCTCGGATCCCTCCCGTGAAAATAAGAGTGGAACTACACAAAGAGCTGCAGCTTTAGCAGCTTTATCATCTGCATTTAATCAGTCAGCAGAAACCAAAGCCCCACCTCCAAGGCGTCTCAGTTCCAGTGAGGGATCGCAAAGAGCTTCGGCCTTAGCGGCTTTATCATCTGCGTTAAATCCGTCATCAGAACCCAAAACTTCGGCTCCGAAGCCTATCACTTTTCGCCAGGCATCGCAAAGAGCGGCTGCAATAGCTGCTCTTTCATCTGTTCTCACTGCTGAAAATAAGAAAAAATCTCCTGACGTATCACCTCCTAAGAGAATCTCCAGGAGCAGTTCCTCAACAGCTGCTCTTTCCTCTATTTTCACTTCTCAATGTGCGAGACAATCGCCTGACGTATCGCCCAAGAAACTCTCCAGGAGCAGTTCCACACCAGCCACCCCACCTTGTAAGAACACTTGTATCTGTCAACAATTTTCCTTTTTCTTGAATAAGATAACCATTGAATTCCATTGATCCACAAGTTGCTAATTCTGAAACTATGTCCAATGCATTGAAATCATACAGCCGAGTTAGCCGACTTAAAGAGTGAAGCGGACCCTTTTGAAGCAGAGGATTCTCAAAAGGTTGCTAAAACCAATGAGGAAGAGTCAGAACCACCAAAGGAAGAGTCAGAACCACCGAAGGAAGAGAACGAGAGTGCATAATGCATTCGAAGAGCAACTGATGACCAATTCCGAAAACCTTGTGACGGGGTTCAATTTCACCCGGAAGCAGGTTTGACTCGCCATTTATGTCTTGAGATTTGCCCCATTGTTTTTCTCCCCTTGCATATCCATGTTCATAGCTCATGCTCTTTGATTCCCAGGCTCACTACTAATTTACGCACTTCCGATGAGACTCGCGTACTAACTCGAAACCGTCCGCACCAGAAATGGAGGTTTCATTTGGTATTATATAAGATACCTGGATTGCTGTCTTTGATCATTAATTCCGTTGCCTTTGCAATGATCAATCACTTATAGGTAGATTAACAGTCTTTTATTTCTCTGGCAATGTATCTCTCTCTTTATCTTCTTTGTGGTTAATTCAATGTGTTTGATCTATTAAATGGACTGCTTAAACTTATATTATATGATTTGCATTTGTATTTGTATTGATCTTTATTTGTAATCAATTGAAATCCATTTTGTTCCTCTATTTTAATTTGTTTAAATTTGGTAGTCGATTTTACAAATATTTAAAAGTTAGTCCAATTGAATTACAAGATTAAGGATGGTCATAGGTCAGGTCAGGATTTTGGATGATCTGAACCTAACCCGAGTATAACACCCTCATCTGACACCTAATCCAAGTTTAAAAAGGTTCTACCTGACTCGAAGTTTAGAGTAAAAACTAACTCCCAATCCGATACAAATATATCATATTTTATAAAGGACAATTATACTATTATCCATAAAAAAAATTCATCATTTAAATACTACCATTAAAATAAGGAATAATATCATATTTCATATTTGCATTTATTAAAATATTTAGTGTGGTATTTATATCTTTAAAATATTTAATGTGATATCTATTTATTAATAATTTAATATGATACAAGTATAAAATATCTAATGTAATATATATACTTTATTGAAATGTTTAATATGATATATAAATTAACAAATGTACCTAAACCGTAATTTATCCTAATTTATAAATTAACAAATGTAATAATTTATAGATAATGTTGTTAACACTTATACATATACAATGAACAATATTATCCCAATTTAGTTATTAATAATATTATAAAAATTAATATTTAAATTACTTAAAACTAAAATAAAAAAAATGAAGCTATAATGAGTTGAGATATTAAATCTTTTAAGTAACGTTCAAGTTAAATTATGATTCTGTAAATAAGAAACTCAAGTTGAAAGAATCACTCTCCTGAAGAGCCTTTGCAATATTATTAATCAATCAATAGATCGAATATCGATGATTCTATTAAAAAATAAAAAAAAGATATCCCCAATTTTAACATAGTAGAAGGACTAAGACTACAATTTCACCTAAGAAAGGAGCATATGGAAATATACACGATTTTAAAGGTAGAGTATATAAATAGTCCCCAATTATAAGTTATTTCTTTATTAAGTCTATCGACTATTAAAATTTCCAAAATAGTCCTTCACTATAGAGTGTTGCTTTGTTGAGTCCCTCAACTATTAAAAGTTCTAAAATGATCACCCAACTATTCATTATATTTCAAACTCGTCCTTTTTCATTAAAAGAATTGATGACATTCTAAGTTTAATGTTAACATACTGATTGTGATATGATAAATTATGATCGTAAAATATCAATTAACTATCATATTTCAGTGTTAATGTCCAACTCAAACAACTGTCAAGTTTTTAACGACGAAAGATGAGTTTTGAACATAACGAGTAGTTGTGTGACCTTTTTGGAACTTTTAATAGTCAAGGGTCTCAACATAGCAACACTCTATAGTCATAGGATTATTTTGAATATTTTAATAGTTGAGAGACTTAATAAAAATTACCTTATAGTTGGGGACCATTTGTATGCTTTTCCCCGATTTTAATTGAGCGCCTAAAAGTAAAAATTCAAACAGGCATTGATCACACGAGTTACACGTGTCAAAAGTTTAGAAGAAATGAAACC
Organism: Hibiscus syriacus; assembly: GCF_006381635.1. Taxonomy (NCBI): domain Eukaryota; kingdom Viridiplantae; phylum Streptophyta; class Magnoliopsida; order Malvales; family Malvaceae; genus Hibiscus; species Hibiscus syriacus. The sequence goes on along the minus strand of NW_024061995.1, from coordinate 325,691 downwards.
AGCCCCTATAAGAGCGCCATTATTTTCACTTTGAAAAATTTGCCAAATTCGCCTCTCCAGTCACCGTTCGCTGCCTCCGGTAGTCACCTCCGTCTCCGTTAAACCCTTCAAGCAATCACCCATTCCCCCCTAAGGTTAGTCCCTTTTTTGTAGTTTAGAACTGACAGAATCCATCTTCTCAATCTTTTTCTTCTTCTTTCTTGTTTTTCCACATTTTCTTGGGAAAATTACGATACCCTTTTTACTTTTCCGTTTATTTTTGCTTCTTCTCTCCATTTTATTCGAAGTTTTTGATACCCATTTGCTTGTTTTATCTCTGTTTTTGCTTATTTTTTGTGGGTTGAACTCTATAAGCAATGGCGGAGTCAAGAGATAGACTCGTAAGGACAGTCGATTTAGCGGAAGTCTTTGATCGAAGACGTGTTGGGCCTTTAGGAATTTTATCAGATGAAGCGGTGGAGCTTTTAGGCTCTCCTGCTACTCGTAGGCCAACGGGTGTTGCCGGTGCTACTGTTTTGACGGCGCGTGGTGGAGGGTTCCGTCGGGGCAACAGTTTTAGGACTCCAAGATTCAGCGCTAGACGTGGCCGGAACGGAAGAGAAAATGCTCCGGCGACGCCAAGTCCCTTGGGCCGTGGAAGGGGTGGAGTTACGGGTACTATGTTACCTTCTTGGTACCCGAGAACACCTCTCCAGGATATTACAGCTGTAGCAAGGGTAATAATGCCCTGTTTTTCATCTTTTATTTATTTATTTTTAATTTATCTTATTAGTGACTTTTAGTCTGTTTCTTTACCATTGTTTATTCATTTACCTTGTTTGCGGCTCTGTTTGGTTCAGCTAGTGAGAGATCCCTGATAGTGGAATTGCCTATATGATTGTTTCTTGGTATTTATTGTTCACTCTGGCTTCAATGAGCTTGATTTTTATGTATCATTCTGGGTTTTGATTCATTCATTTACATTGGGTCTTAAAAGGTTGAAGTTCATCTGATTGTCTTTACTTCTAACATGTACTATTTATCTCTGAGCACCCATTTTATAAGCTATTAATATTTGATGCTCGTCTTGAGTTTATTGAACCTGGTCTGATGTTCATGTTATTGTCTTCATTTCTTATCAGGTGTCTTGTTCATCCATAGTCCATTTGCCTGTTATTCATGGATTCATCCATATTTCATTTGCTTGATGTTCATGTTATTGCCTTCATCTCTTATCAGATGTCTTGTTCATTCATAGTCCATTTGCCTGTTATTCATGGATTCGTCCATAGCCCTTTTGCTTGATGCTTATCTTATGCCTTCATTTCTTATCAGGTGTCTTGTTCATTCATAGTCCATTTGTCTGTGATTCATGGGTTCATCCATGTCCATTTGCCTGTGATTCATGGATTCATCCATGTCCATTTGCTTGATGTTCATCTTATTGCCTTCATTTCTTATCAGGTGTCTTGTTCATCCATAATCCATTTGCCTGTCATTCATGGATTCATCCGTAGTCTATTTGCTTGATGTACATCTTATTGCCTTCATTTCTTATGAGATTCATGGATTCATACGATCTGTCTAACTTATTAGGCGTCTTATTCATCCCTAGTCCATCTGTCAGTGATTTATCGTTTCATACAGTGTGGTCTGTTGAAAGTTGAACGTTACTTATCTCTTATATTCCAGTGTGTTTGATATGCCCTATTTGACTTTTCAGCTTATAAACTAGTTTTCAAGTTCAGATTCAAGTTTATTCAACTTTTTTAGTTGGTCATTTGCTATCTGAATTTTAGTCTGATATATTTTTAGTTTTAATTTCTTTTCTCAATTTGCTCTAAAGTTTGCTATGATTTTAATCCACTGCGTTATCCATTATACTGCTAGCATCATATGAAATAGCCACATTTGGCCGTTTGGGTGCTTACTGGAGCACCAAACATAATCTTTTGCATAGTGCATCCCCTTTATTACCAGGTTGGGTAAGCTTTCCCAGAAAGAGCACCTATGGCTTTTCACACTGAACTTCAATAATTATTTTCCGGTGCTTAACTCAAGCACAAAATATATCTTTTTACTGAATTTGATGAGGATAAACAGGCCATCGAAAGGAGGAGAGCACGGTCAGGAGATGGTGAAGGCCTATTACCAGAGACCCCCGCACACCCCGTAACGAGACTATTCTCGGTTCAAAAATATCATCAGTTGCTCGGCTCGAGCACAATTTCTCAACACCAGCTTCAACTTCTGGATCGAAGCCTCGCCCTCCGATGATCAAGAATGTGTCGAAGATTCTGCTTAATGTCACCAATAAAAAGGCTGAGGGATCTGCGGAGGAGTTTCTTACTCCCCCCAAAAGAAGCTCTTGAACTCCATCGACACAGTGGAGAAAGCCGTGATGGAGGAGTTTCAGAGAATGAAAAGGACTCCGAGCGCGAAAAAAGCAGAAAGACAACACAAAGTTCGAACCTTGATGTCCATGCGATGATTTCGAGGCTGGAACACCATTACCCAGTGGAAGCTGGCTTGATCATGCTCTGATGATACGTTTGCATACATGAATAGATACTTTCTATCACCATTTTTTTTTCTTTTAGATTTTGACACATTGTTGAATGACTTGATGACCATAGGAACAAGGATACAATTTGCCTTCAATCCTCACTGAAGGGTCCTGGATTCTTTCTGACCTTCATTCTTTGAAGGGTTATAGCCTTATAGGAGGGTTTTGTTTCAGCTTTGAAACTATGTAAATAACTCTTGATTCTGGATTTGATTCACATTTTTCTGGGATTTACATTCATGTCAATATGTAGTATTCAAACTTCATTAGAAATGGGTTTTACATGTATTTGTTCAGCATGGTTTATGATTTACATTCATGATGTGGGTAGAATATATTGTCATTTTTTTTCAATGAATGATTATAGGTAAAAGGCTGAAGATATATAAATAAATCTTTATTAAACACATATTTGATTATTGGAGGTATGGTTATTAATTTTTTTATTTAAAAATTACATAAAAGTATAAAAATTAAAAATTTAATGAGTTATTCGTCGATTTAAATCTTTTATTGATTTCAAGTATGGATTGAATTTGAATTTGTAAAATTTATGGAGAAATTGAAAATTAAAATGATAGATAAATAATTTGATTGTCTTCTGATTTAATTTATAATTTTATTGTTTTATGACCCAAATGGGATTAGCAACCGACGTTTCAAAAAATTTCCTAATACACGACTTGGCTGAAAAATAACCCTCCCCATTCCCTGTCCAAACCCAGTACTGAACATCGAATTAAGCACGAGCCATTGGTCCAACTCCCAATCGACAAGGTTCCTTCTCATTTGTAAGTGCCAAAACCATCTCGATGAAGTATTTTTCCTGAAATCAGCATCTCTGCCCCCTTTGTTAACTGAGAGAGCGAATAACCTCAAAAACCGATCTTTTAATGAAATCCAACTTCATGCCAAAAGAAAACAGACTCTTCATTAACGACTCTTGATTGTATTTATACAAATATAGACAGATGATTACAGGCGAAGCTAGGGTGGCTTGCAGGGGTCATCTTACCGCCCCTTTAAAATGGTTAAATTAAGTACACGTCCCTCTAAAAATAAAAATAAAAATAACGTGAGGTAAAATTGCACTTTGCCCCCTCCAATGATAAAATTAGAAGGTAATACAATGCTAAAATCTCATCGACTCGCAAAAAATTTGTAATTCAGCACCCCTCCCTCCCCACCACACACGTGTGTGTATATATATATTGGGTAGAACCCACTTTATAGAGCGGAAAGCCCTTTAGTTTTATATTGATTTTGGATCATTTGATGAATGTAAATAGATTATTGAGATTAAAACTATGTGCATTCACTTTATCGGCATCTTTTTTTACCCGTAAAATTATTCTCATTCTCGAATGTATATCTCAATCATCTATTTACATTCATCCAATTATTCTAAATCAATGTAAAACTAAAGAGTTTTATACAGTGTAAGTAAATCATATATATATATATATATATATATATATTATTCTGGTTTTGCCCCTGCAGATAGTATAGTTGGAGGCTTTCTCATTTTCTGCATTCATGTCGCAACATGTCACTATAATACTGGAAATTTGTATTGTTGCTAAAACTATTAGAAGTATCGATATACATAAAACATGGACAGATACAAGAATTTATGTTAGAGGTTGTGAACTTAAGAAATTATATTATAATTTTAGGGGTGTGAACTATAAAATATATAATACTTAAAATATTAATCAAATACAAAATACGTAAAATATAAGGAAATTTAAAATTTCTAAAGATGCAATCATACTCCAACACCCCTCGATTTATCCTTGCATAAAAATAAATCAACTTTATATTAGGTAAGTAATTATTTATTAAAATATATGAAAAACAAAATTCTCCATATAAAATATTAAACCGATTCAATTACCACCATTGATTATAACTAGTGAATTATTTACTAATAACTCCCCAATCATATAGGTTATGGCTACAAAGGGAGTTGAGTTCTGCTTGTCATTACTAACCCTTTTTTCCGTCTACTGCCATGCCTTACATACTGTTGAGTTTTCCGGCATTTCACTCCGTCGTCGCCGATGATTCACTTTACAAGCTTTTTGCAACCTTGTCGTATAAATCACGGGGCCAATTCTGACGCATGTTGTTTGCGAGGAAGGTTGCAATCTGCAAATAGCAGCATAAACAAATTATACATCTATTACAAACCACAGGGTTCGCTCAACTCGGTTTCTTTTTTCTTTTTCTCAGGTCACGTAATTAACCAGTCGTTTCGACGAAAATAAGGGTAGAATTAAGCACCCGATCGGAATCATGGATAGCAGTACGTGGGACTATTATTCGAAGATGCCGGCATACCTTTGATCTCATAGCACGAAGTGATCCATCTGTATCGGATACATTGTCCAGACAAGTTAGAGCAACCTTTACCAGGTCAGACACACAAGCTTGGACATGAGGAGATAAACTCTGAAACACATCGGAGGTAATATCAGGGGCTCGTGGATCGAATGGAAGGAATGGGATCTTGGCAACTTCCCTTAGAGCATCGAGATACTGGCCTACTCTCATCATTTTGTGGATCGCCAATATAACCTCGAGCTGTCTTAATACAGTTTGTTGTTCCAGAACCTGTTCCCTGTCTTGGAGACTGCAAAATAAACCAAGTGACGTCGGAAGAAAGCAGAAAGATTGGATCCTATTAACAGAAAATATATGTAACTTTGGGGGGGGGGGGGAAACAATGACACAAGGAATGGCACAGAATGTATCACAACTCGAAGGAAAAAGTTACAAATATACCGACAATATGCATTGGATTTTAGTTATTTTTCCCCCTATCGTGTGTCATATATTGCCACATTAGTCAAAATGGCTCCTATAAGCATTGATCACAAAACATGATAATACTAAAAGTGACATACCAGTAAGATGGTTATAAAGAACAAGGGAATGAACAGATTTGAAATGACCTGATGTCGGGATAATATTTGAAAGTGTCCAAGATCTCGTTGCCAGAATGAATGAGGCCAGCAGTTTGACTCTCGCCATCTAATCTACCACAAGAGAAGGAACAAATTGCTTCGGAGAGGCACTTATTATTGTTTCCAATGCCATCGAAAATGCTCCGATTCTCTTCTGAATCTCTACAGACTGAATTCAACATATGGTCAAAAGCAAACCCACAAAGATAAGATACAGAATCCGAGAGGAAGTTGCATTACTACTGCAAGTATCAAGAACAGTGAAGGTTTGGAATTGCCGACATCTACCAAAATTTTAGCTTCAAATAAAATGTTCACAATCCGAAAACAAAAACATAAACATTGGTGAAGCAAAGGGTGATAAAGAGAATTACCTTGTCGTACAGCCCATAATCTTGACATTGGCAGGCGGCTTCAAGCAGAAACTGTTGTTTTGCTTTATGATCAGTCAAAAATCGTTGCAGTTCACCTTCTTCTCCAGCACCTCTTGAACCAAGTAAAAGATAAATCCCACCATCTCGAACTAATACCTCAGTGAGAAGCTGCTTCAGCATTAAGTTCATCTGCCTTAGTTGATCCACACCACCTCTGCCAGTCCACGACATATGTCCACCACCTAGTGCAGCAGCAGCTTGTGCGTAATATTCTAGAGCCATTTGAAGATTACCAAGCTTTAAATACATAGATCCATACTGCCTAATAATGTTCGATGCTTCTGCATAAGCATCCAGCATTCCTAGTTTTTGTCCGGCTCCGGCAACTTCAGAAAGGACCCCATTGTCTGCTAGCACAACTGCTATGTGGACAGCATCAATGTTGTATCCTTCATCTCTTGATTCTTTAGACAAGTATGAAATAGCTGGTAGCAACTGGATGCTTAAGAGTAAGACATATGGATATACTAGAGGGTCCTTTCCATTTTTTGTGTAATATGATGGCTCAAATTTGTTTAGGTAAGCTTGCAAATCATCAAGACTGTATGGTACTGAACCCTCGTTAGATGGGGTTCCACCAGAAATGTCTCGTACCGCTGCCAACATGAACCACAGGAAATCCTCTATGGTACTGAAAAGTGAAGGTAGATCTTTGAGAAGACGGTCAATTTGCCTGCGAGACCCGGACATGATAGCATAGAGCAACAACTTTTTCCGGTCATATGCTGCTCGGCCTACCCGATCACCCATTCTGAATATCTTTTCACACTCTTCAGCAGCAGCAACTGCAATGTGTGCTGGCACCATGCCTCCATTGTTAATCCACTCCGTAAGCTGTCAGAAGGATGCATTGAGTAATGTTGATGTCAAGCACAATGGGTTAAACAGTAAACAATAAGTACCAGTGGTGCAACTGGTGAGTAGAACGGGATGATAGGGCAACTTGTCTTGCTTCATCATAATAACCAGTCCTCAAGCAAAAATAATCTGTTAAAACAAAGAGATAGGATCCTTAGCAAAACTTAGTGATTTGGAAAAAGAAAGAAGGATAAATAGCAAATGAATCAAATTTAGTTGGGGAAAGAAATCATAAGAAGAAAGCAATCTCATCATCAACTGTTAAGACTCATTTTTTTCTTTAGAATGGTGTCCTGTTTTATAAACCACATAATAGAAAATAACATCTTGGCACCATAAAACTAAAGCATCCATATCTTATCTCTTAACTATCTAAAAGATGGCTTGAAAAAAAGAATATACATGTCATTTTAACAAAGACAAGCAAACTAATTTGAAAGAGTAGTTCAGCATTAGACTGTAATGTAGTTTGAAAAGCAACTTTAAGATAATCAATGACATTAAAACCAGGTATCTGACATCTATCACAGTTGTTCATCTAGAATTTAACTATAATAAAATCAGTAAAATTAAATAAAACCTGCTGCCAAGTGGTATCAACAGGAGGCTGCCTTCGAGCTTCTCCTGCATCAAAATCCAGTAGTCCATAATCCCTCAAACGAATCTGCACAGACAAAGAAAAGAACTTTTAGACAAAGAAGATTAAGGAAACAAAGTTGAACAAGCAATTTGAAGCTAAATAGTATCAAGCAGACCCGAAGAAAGGCGCGAACTCTATGCAAATTTCCAACAGCTCCACCAAGAGCAGCCTACGTTGAGATTAAATAATGAAATATGAGCTCTGAGAGAATATGAAACAATGTAGAACACTTCTAAATTCATCATTGGAAGAAAGTTATTTCGAGAAGGAACACAGGGAAAAACAGCAGAAGCATTAACAAAACCAAGAGTTATGTCTGCATTTGTTAACAAAGAATAACAATAAAGATGCTAAAAAGATTCCTACTTGTGCAGGATGGCTTTGTATTATCCATAATGTATTTCTCATGTCCGCATTCCAGGTGACGTCTAGCACCAATTACTATTGACATCTTTCTAGAAACACTCAGTAGCATCGTCGAATCCTCACCCATTAATTTCTGCCAAAACATTGAATTCATCCACAATCATTTATCTGGCAGCAATAAGCATGATAACAATAGCATGTGTCATACCTGAATAAGATGCCACATTTTCTGCATGTTAACTGATTTCCCACCAAATGCTTCACTGCCCAAACTCTCATAAGCAACCTTAAAAGCTGTGGCAGGCTACACAAATATGTATAGTCAGCAATCATGAGTAAATAATATTATAAAAATTATGAGAAAAAGAAAGAAAATAAATCAAAGGATTGAGATAAAATAAATCAGATCAAAAGAACTCACTATAAGAAAGGTTTCAGTAAAAAAATGAGAAAGATGGACAATACTAAACTGGAATGTATAATAATCGTATAATCCATGCATGTACATTCAGATATAGCATTCTACAGTTGAAGAACCAAGAACAAATTCTAAGATGACAATCAGTGCTCATTATTTTGGATTCTTGCAAAATGACAATTAATTTTTAAAACTTGAAAGGAAAGACCATCATCCTTACGTTAAATGGCAAGCCTCGTTCTCTTGCATTGTTCAGATCTTTAACAACTTCAGCATATACTGACACTTTTTTGTCAACAACTGGCTTGTCAGCTAAAGGTAGAAGCCCCATTGCAGAAGGACCTGATGGAACCTGACGACTAGAAGTCATGGAAACTATTTGACCTGACCGTACACCACCAATGCTTTTATCGGTCATGTTGGTCTTAGGTAATGTTGAAATCCGGCTCAAGCTCTGTAAGAATTCCCGTTTTACCTTTTGCCAGTCTTCCTACAAGGCATTAGACATCACCAATCAATCATGTAAAAGAAGAAAACTTACAAACTAACATGTCATCATCAATTTGTTAATTTTCATGTTCAATGTATCAAAAACCATTCCTCATTATTGTGATACAAGAAAAACTACCCAGTTAGCAGGAAACCCATGGTTAAACTCCATCCACTAAGAGTTTCCAAAAAGAAAAAAAAGACAATTCATATGAACATATAAAAATAGAAACCCCATAAGGAAAGATACTGCATCAAAGTACTATTTTTTCACCCTCAGAAGTGAGTATATTAACCTCCAGTACTTTCATCACAGAGTCATTGAAACTTCTGAGGTTATCCTTCTGAGCTTCTTGGATGGCTGAAACCATTGCCATTTCATGAACCTGAGATCAAAACATTTTCCAAATAATTATCTGTCAATCACCTCCAAAATTAAGGAGCAGAAGTCCGTGTTGAGGAGTGGTTGAATGTATTAAAAGATAGCCAAGGATACAATAACAGCACAACCAAATGTGAAAAAAAGGACTAGCTCAAACAGCATAGCAAGACCCAAACACCTTAGTTTTTGTTTTATGATCATATAAAAGGAATAACACCCAAATAAACCCTTGACCTTTTTCTTCTATGAAATAAAGTTCATTACGCTCATTTCACTGAGTTCATGCCCCCATAAAATCTTGAAAATGGATGAATAAACTCCAATTTACAAATAATTTAAGAGAACATTTTGCCTAATTTCGCTCATCTTACCAATCCAAATAAATTACATTATCCAACTAAAAGAATTTTTTTAAAAAAATTGAATATGATATGGTGTTAAGGTTCTAATTACAATAAAATAAAAGTTCCTTACTATTACAATCAACAAAAGATCAAGGGTTTAGTTATTTTCATCTTTGAAAATTTTTGAGGGTTTATTTGGGTATTATCCCTTAAAAAACTGACTGAACACTCTAATGGTAATAACAGGGAAAAATATATAAAAGCACAGAACATATGCACATTTCTCCTCTGTAAGTTCACCCATCAAAACACAACAAGTATCTTCATAATCTCATTCATAATAGTTTATTTAATATTTAATTCTTATCTTTTACAAAATCAAGCTTCCTTTCACTAAGCATCGATAATGAATGAAAAACTATAATTATGCCAACCAACCACTTATAATATCAACAGCAAAGTGATTAAGTTATTTTTTTTTTTTTGATAAGAATTACAGGCCTCATTTAAATCCCCCTTCTTGACTAAAGGAACTTTTGAGAAAGTTCCTTAATCAGTGAAGGGAAAAGAGTGCCTTAGGATTTTATTTCTGAAGAGAACATAGTACATAAGAAACACCCCACAGACTGACTAAACACCATAAAAAATACAGACCAATTATCACAACCAGTCTGCCCCTATACAATAGCGAAACTACCACATCCCCTACAACCACAATAACCCAAAACCCCACTGAATGACCTCTAAAACTATGATGTGTGATCAGCCAATCCCCTGTTTCGCTAAGGTATCAGCCTCACAATTACAATTCCTCGGAATATGTCTAATAATGATCGCCCTCTCCGAGATTAAGGACGCAATTTTTAGAACCAATAACCTAAGAAAAGGAGGAGAAGAAATCGGTTGTAAGATCCAATCCACCACTGTCTTACAATCACTCTCAATAATTAACCTTCCTTGAGTCACCCATTCCGACGATAGAAAAAATTCAATGCCTTTCTCTATTGCTTTCATCTCAGCAAGTGGAGGAGGACATGGACCAACAGCAAGTGAGAAAGACCCAAGGATTTTGCTTTCCGAGTCCCTTAAAATACCCCCGATTCCCCCAACAGGCCGTCCCCACTAACCGCCCCATCAACATTAACCTTGAAAAAATGTAGTGGAGGAGGAAGCCACTCCTGAACCTTCACCCTTTTATGGTGGCTTGTCTGGTGCTTGTCTGCAAGCGACGGGTCTCCAACAAGAGAATCAACCTGAATGAAATCATTTGGGTATTTAGCAAGGAACCACTTAACCAACCTAAATCTGCAAATGAAGAAAAGATTAGGTTTGTCTAGTTTCCCATCATCAAAAACCACCGAATTTCTAGCCTTCCATAATGACCAAAGAACTACCCCCGGTATAAAGGACCATTAATGACTTTGGCCTTAAATCCGACCAGGAACACAACAGAGAGGCTGGATCTTAGGTAAAACTGCCGAAACTCCCCATAACCTCCAGAAACTGCTCCATAACTCCCATGCAACCTGACACGAGATAAACAAATGATGAACTGTTTCCTCTTGCTTAGCACATAACGGACAAGCCACCTCCTCCAACATAACACCCCTTTTTATCAGCTCCGATCTGACTGCCAGTCTTCGATGGGAAACCTGCCATAGGAAAGTTTCGACTCTCGGTGGGGCCAAACGTGACCAAACGAATTTCTTCCAAGTGAGACTGCCCCCTGAGTTAGAAGAAAGTGTCAACCTGCAGGCTTTAGCCGTAAACAATCCATGACCCTTTCCCGACCACGCCAAAAAATCATCCACCGATTCCGATAGCTCCACGTTCTCCAATAGTGTCATCAGTCGAATCCAGTGCTCCATCTCCCAGTCAGATATTCCTTCTCGTTTGAATGTTCCAAATCCACTTATTGCCTATTCTACTTCCAAACTCTGATACTTTTCCCCACCTATTGTTGGATAGAGCATATATTCTCGGAAATTGACCTTTCAAGGATTCCTCATTTAGCCACACATCATGCCAAAATACAATCGACTTTCCATTACCTACTTGTATCTTCGAGTGAGATCTTAACCATTTCCAATTGCATCCTCTGCCAAGTAATTTTTGTAATCCCCTTCCATATCCAAGAATCCGAAGGAGAGATTACCTTGTTAAGGTCTAAAGACATAGTACTCGCATTGTGTATACTGCAAATCATGTTCTTCCATAGTGAGTCTTTCTCATTAGCGAATTTCCATACCCATTTGCCTAGTAGTACTCTGTTAGCAAAATTCAAATCCAAGACTCCAGTCCACCCTCCTCTATGGAAAGACACACCCTTTTCCAGTTCACCCAGTGAATTCTGCTTTTGGAAGAACCCTCCCCCCACAGAAAGTTTGCCATAATAGAATTTAGTTTCCTATAGACCTTACTCGGAATTCTGAAAATGGAGAGGAAAAAAATTGGCAGGGAGGATAAAACTGATTTGATCAACACTAATCTCCCCGCCATAGAAAGTGAGGAAGCTTTCCATCCGGCTAGTTTCTTGTTAAAACTGTGTATGACTGGCTCCCAAAGAGCCTCTGAGTTCCTTTTTGCACCTACTGGTAACCCTAAATACATTACTGGAAAAACCCCAACAGCACAACCAATCTCCTTCGCCCATTCATTCAATACCTCGCCCTCCACATGATTCCATACAGACTACTCGACATATTCAAATGGAGACCAGTCATTATGCTAAAAGTTCTCAGGACTCTTTTAATATTGAGGATGTAGGAAGTTGAATCTCGGCAAAACACAATCAAGTCATCCGCAAACTGTAGGTGAGTTAGACTGAGGGCACCCGCCCTTCCAAAAGTGAAGCCCTGAAAAAAACCCACATCCGCTGCTTTCCTCAACATACGATTTAACAGCTCCCCCACTAAGTTAAACAATAGAGGAGACAAACTACAACCTTGTCTCAATCCTTTGGCCATCGAGAACTTCTCTGTAGGTGAACCGTTCACTAATACCGATATCGACGCCGTAGAGAGGCAACATTCTATCCAGGAAACCCATCTCTCCCCGAAACCCATGACTCTCAGTAATCTAAAAATAATTGGCCATTCAACCGTGTCATACGCCCTCTGAAAATCAACTTTGAAAACCACCCCTTTCAGCCCTCGCTTCCGCCAACTATCAATACTTTCATTTGCAATAAAAGCACAATCTTGTAATTGTCTCCCCGGAATGAATGCAAACTGTGAAGGGCTCACAATGTCTTGGATCACCAAAACTAATCTCCTTGCTAAAACCTTGGAGACGATTTTATAGAGACTGCCGACTAGACTTATAGGTCTGTAATCTTCAATACATTCCGGATTGCCTTTCTTTGGAATCAGAGAAATGAACGCATGATTGACTCCATGATCCCATTTTCTTCCAAAGTAAAAGTCCTCCATAAACTTCATAAGATTCCCTTTAATAATTGGCCAAACTTTCTTATAAAACCCCATTGTGAAACCATCAGGGCCTGGGGCTTTAGAGCTATCCGAAGAAAAAATGGCCTCCTTTACTTCCTCTTCTGAAAAAATAACCTCGAGGCCCTTCCTTTGCTCTTCTCTCAATATGTCAAAATTCAGGTTCAAGTTGTCTACCTCTAGAAAATCTCTGGAATTATATGCTTTCTTGAAGAACTGAGAGACAGCAACTTTTACTGCTTCTGGGTCTGTCAACACCTCCCCCTCCACTTTCAATTCCGAAATAGAGTTGAATCTGTTTCTGTTAACAGCACATAGGTGGAAGAACCTAGTGTTCCTGTCTCCGTCTTTAATCCATTTCTGTCTCGACAATTGAAACCAAATACTTTCCTCGATTCTAAACAATTTCCATAGCTCATTTCTGGAAGATAGAAGATGTTCCCAGTCCGAAGAAGATAATCCACTGCTTTGTGCCTTAATTTCCAGATCATAAATTTTACTCTCTAACCCATTAATAGCCTCCGATATCCCCTGTTTACTTCTTATTGGCCCTTCCTTAATACGTTTTTTGGTTCCTTTTAATACATTGAACATTCTGCTTCCCCCTCTATCGTTGGCCTGATCTGACACTACATTTTGAACCATATCTACAAAGCCATCCTCCTCCGTCAAATAGTTGAAAAACCGAAATGGTTTCGGTCCCAATTCTTCCCATCTTCCGCCAATAGAATCGGGTTGTGATCAGAAAGAGATCTAGGGAGAAGTTTCTGAACCACCTTGGGGAAGCAACTTAAGAAGCTGCTGCTCAACAAGAAACGATCCAGCCTAACCCATGTGGTAACCTCTCTATTACTTCCCCATGTGAAGGTACCACCTACCAAAGGGAGGGTCAATTAGATTCGACTTTTGTAAAAAATTCCTAAGCAGGCCCATTGAATGCCAGTTTTGAGAGGCACCAATCTTCTCCTCTATTTCGAGATAAGCATTGAAATCTCCCCCAATGCAGAGAGGCAGATCAACCGAATGCACAAAACTCAACAGTTGACTAAAAAACTCCTTTTCTTCCTCAACGATGGGCCATATACATTGATAAAAACACACTCCGTCTTAGACACCTTGAACCTTCCTTTAGCATCTGGAATCTACTATGGTTGGCCACGTCATTGACCTCAAAAACATCCTCATCCACAAACACATCAGTCCACCAGCAGACCCATCCGCTGGCTGAATACTTGCTCCCTTTAATAGCTTTCCTCCTAACTTCCTCTTCAATCCCTTCTGACTTTTAGTTTAGTCTCCTGTAAAAACAATATAACCGGCTTAATCTTTTTAAACAAGTCTCGACACCCCTCTAATTTTTCCTTCCTACCTAATCCCCTAACATTCCACGAAATAAGATTGCACTCCATCATATGCATTTCCTACCGAAACCTGCATGACACAGAAACTGGCTCACTGACCTGCTTCATTAACCACCCCTGCTTCCTCCATCAATCTAATTTTATCCATGAAAGCCTCCCCCTTCCTTAAAAGAAATGCCTAAACTCTGACAAACTTCCCAAGTAGACAATGCTTCCTCCAAAACTTTAGAGAAGGACCGAGAATAGACTGTAGACACTTCTGCACTTGCCAAAGCATCTGCAATAAGCCTCTTCTCTTCTTTCTGTACAATCTTGGACTCTTTGAAATAATAGACGGGTCTGCCCCCCCTGGTTGGAGAAGAACTGCTCTTCATATGCCCGTAGAAGTCTTCAGAATTTGCCCAACTGTTACCTCCTTGACTTGGCCGCTATCCTCTGCCACTGAAGAAAGTTGCTTAAAATTATGAAGAACCAGCCTGTTTGACTGTGCTTATGGCTATTTTCTGAACATAGCCATACCTTCTTGTTTTCGACCTTCTGTACACCCTATCAATACGTCCACAACCCCTCACACCTTCAGAATTATTACTAATGACAATCCTTTCGAAACCTGATATCCCACTCTCCATCTCTTACACCTCTCCCCCATTGGGTTGCTGCCAGCCTTTTTAGATTTACGTTCTTTACCACCCTTAGCCCACTCTTCCAATTCCTTGCTGTTTTCCTTCACCCCTCCCCCATGAAATTATTATTTCCACTATGTTTGGAAAAGAGTTTGGTCCTGGATAATATTTTCATTCTCCACAGGACAACCTTGGGCTGAAGAAATATACCCACTCTGCTCAGGCCCAATCTCCACATATCTGCCCGTTTTAGGGTAAATCCCCCAGTCTTTAACACATTTATCTTGCCCCGAGGATTCACCTCCCAAACTACACAACCTTTTTCTCTCAGCAGAGAAGGTTTCTGACACGATCTTCCTACTTTTAACCTTACCTAGTACTGTCCCCTGCTCAGTCTGGACAGTCCCTGTAATGTCATTGACTTCCACTTTTAAATTCAAATTGCCATCAAACAGCGTGTCAACCCCATGAAAGGCTCCTGACATCGGCAGAAAATTCAACTGTCCTTGCAAGTCTTCTCTATCATCTCCTATGTTCCCTTCCGAGTGAGTTTCTTCCCCCGGGTCGACTCGTCCTTCCACAGAACCGGCTTCCTCCGCTCCATCATCCAGCTCCGGAAAAAACTCATCACTTCCTTCCACTTTGATTTTAATAATAAATGATCTGCCATATGTATTAATGACTACCTGGGACGGAATATCAAATGGACTTTCCACTCTTATCAACAATTGAGCCACCCTGCAATCCGTTCTTTGAGCAGTCTGCTCCTGAATCTTTACTAACTTACCCCATCTCTCTGCCAAGTTAGAGAAGAAGGGAACTGACCAACAGTTCAGAGGGACACCCATCAAAGACACTGCACAGAAAGAAAAGGAACACCCTTCTCCTCCATAAACAGGCTCGAGCCTTTCGAACCAAAAAGACAGTGCCTCCCATTTATCCTTCACCGCTGCTGTTTTCTCTTCCACCGACTGAAAGACAATCAGACAGGCATTTTTCACAAAACCCCACCTTACCACCTTGACCTTGAAGCCCTCAGTCCTTAGACTTCTTTGCACAAGCTCCACCTCGAAAATATCCTTACATATACCAGTTAGAGATGATCTTAACCAAGTTCTTTCTTCCAATGGAATATGCACCTCCAAAGTCTTCTTACCCCCTTCACATCGCAACCACTATTCCTCTGCTGGTTCTCCTTAATATCCCTTCCCACCTACCGCCTCCTTGTAAGATCTTCCATCGTGAAAATTACTAAGCAACTCCCTCTTCCTAGTCTCAACAAGGCTTATTGGTCTCTTCCCACTCGACTCCTTTTCTCTTTCCACTCCTGACCCCGCTCCAGGAACTTGCTCACGGCCTCTCTGACCGCCGCTCTTCTGATATTTTGCAATCGACACCGATATTCTCCTACCGTCTACCACAGCGTTATTCATCCTATCCATTGCATTGAACAGTCCCTCCTCACTTGCAAAATGCACAAAGGCGAATGTGCAGTCCTTGTACTTTGGCCTATTAACAAACGGAATGAATACTTAATCACCTTACCGAAATAACTAAAACGCTCCCATAAAACACTTCTATGAATTCTCCTGCTAAGATTATCAATGAAAGCTACCCATACTCCTTCGCCAGGCAGTGCTCCGCCTCTTTCTGAAGAGCCAATACCATGCGCCACGCTCACTCTCTTACTAACTTTCTCACTCACCATACTATTTCAAATTACTCTACGTCTGAATGTGTATCAATTGTAATCTCATTTTGATTGTGTCTTATGTTCCTTGCTTTACCTAACTAATATTACCGACTTTTAAAAATGTTTCTAGCATGTGTTTCTGTGGAAATTTTTAATGTGCACCAGTTTTCTCAGGTTTCATTCTCCTGCTGAGCTGTCGTGGAACAAATGCTGGTCATCTTAACATAGCAGTGTCTTGAGACTCTTGGTGATTAAGTTATTTAAAATGCACCGAAAGTTGAGAGAAATAGAAAGTATAGTAGAGATATGCAAGCCATCTCAGATAATATCAGAAAACAAATACACAAACATATATAAAAAAAAAAAAAAAGTCTACGTTATTTACCCTTTAGAGGATTAAAGAGGAATAAACCTCTCAGGATGGCAGTTTAACCAATACATACTTTATATCCTTTTTTTATTCAGTGTGTTTGACAGTCAAAACGCTATAATTCACACATTATACAGAAAATGGTTAGTTGATAACAATAACTTGGAACTAAAAACATGGCTAATCCAAAAGAATGTAATTAAACAGGGAAAATGGCGATGGTTGCCATAAGTGATCAAGATTAAATTAAAAGTATTCAGTCCATATAGTAAATACTACCTGCTGCAGATACTCCTCGACACTCGTTGCTTCAGCAGGGAAAACATCGTCAAATGTGGTCTTCAAATGGATGATCAATGCGAGGAAAAAATGTTGTGAGCTTATAAAAGGGAGATAATAGAACTATGAAAAAGAAAAAGGAATTTTGAAGCAAGATCATGAAGCAATCAATAGCGAAGCTCTCTGAAGTTGATGACCAGACTTAGTGATGCATGTATTCAAGGGACCAAAATAGCATGTAAACAGTAAATACCAAAGCTTAAATCAAATATCATTAATGATAGAAAATAAAGTTTGGGGCAATAAAAGCATCCTTATCTTCACATACTGACGCCAATATCAACCCAACTCAAAATATTCATTAAACATATAGCCTTCTACAACAAAGAAAAATAACTAATTCTATGGAAGTATAAAAGGTTGAGCTTGAAGGAACAGAAGCTGAGTTACCATAAATCAACATATGGAGCATAAAAGATACTTCTTACCTTCAACTCAAAAGACTTCAAATCACGTGTAAGTTGTTCAGCATTGATTCCCTCACGTGCAAGTAGCCTTCAGATGCAACAAAGACAGATTGGATATATTCCACATGCTAACAATTTCTTACTTTCTCAACAAAACATTCTGTCTTTTTAACCAACAGTAACTACAAGAATCATAAGAGAAATAAAGTAATTGGAATTAAAAATTACCTTGTGGCAGCTATAGATTGAGAAGGAGCCTCAGTTCTTATGGTTTTGGCCTTGAGCTTCTTAGATAATGCTTCTAACTGATCTAAGTTTTCTGAATATACATAATTTGTCAGCAAATTAACACTAATAAATCTCCTATTTCAAATAATGATCTCAGCTGAGATGCATACCAACTGAAGCTTCATTCGACGAAAAGAAATGAATGAAAAAAAATTACACTTGATGTTCCATTTGTTTGGACCAACAAATAGATAACCCTTGAACCGAGGTTCTTAGTACCAAGTTGCTAACTTAAATTATACATTGATGAATATGTTATAATTTATTGGCATTATCAAGATATGGTGGCTTCATTAATTTTATCGAGGGTAATAACTAATATCATCAATATTGATAGATAATAAATGTTAAAAAATATATCAAGACCCCCAAGCAATTGAAATTTGGAAAAAATATAGTGAACATTGTGGGTATCATAGTCCATGTCTCCAACCAAGATGTGCAAACAGGATGGCCTAGGGAGAATTTTCACTAGTCATTCTTATTATAATGTAACATAAAAGAGGAAGAAAGTTCAAGATTGAATTTCATTGCACTCCCACATCATTTCATCCCAAGTTTTATCAGCCAAAATGTCTAGGTAAGCTGTTTCTTACCCTCCATAATATATCCAAAAACTAAATATAGGCTGATGAAAATGAAATCCCCATTGATGACTAATTACTTGATGGAAACAATATTCAGTCATCTCTTATCCTCCAATCAGTTTACTTGTTAAAGGAACAAACGGAACTTGACAAAGACATGAATTCCATATAGCTAAATTTATCTCCTCTAAAACATTAATAGACACTTTAATCTTTTAAGTCTTGATAGTCCATACTCTCATTTAGTTCAGAAGCACATAAACAAAGCATTAAAAAGAAACAATGCTATAAACTACAATAGCTGAAAACCACATTACTACTGTAACTGGACTATTGTTAAGAAAAGCTTTTGTTCTCTCTTCTCTTGAACATTTTAACATCGGAAATCCTAATCCTAGATTTGAATGAGGCTTGGGAAATTTCAGAATTTTCTAGGCATTGAGGTATATCCACATTTCAATATCTCCTAATCTACCTCCTCCTCATTTTTAGGCATCCAAACATGGAATAAGCAGAAGCAACAACATTTTCACAAAAACCTAATAATTTTCAAAAAAAAAAATCTCGATTATTTAAAATGTTGAGGGTGTGAAATTCGGTATCGAACAGAGAAAGAGAAAGAAAAGAGACCTGAAGAGGAGGAAACTGAGCAGAGGGAGCAGCTTGCTCGAGAAGTTTGGTGGATGAATGGAGAAGATCGGTCCAGCTACTCATGCCTTGCTCACTCGCCATCGCTCTCATGCGATCACTGTTGAGAGGGAAATTTCAAGTCTTATATTTTTAATTATTTTTGCTAAAGCCCTAATTTTATAAAACGTGTTATTTAATAAATTTTAATATTAAATTAAAAATATTTACAATAAAATATTTTTATAAATATTTTATAAAGTTAAATCAAACGTATTAGAAAATATAAAAATATAAACATTTAAAAATTAAAAATGACAAGTAAGAATCATCTTACTATAGTGATTAAAAGAATCGTTGTTGTTCTTAGAGGTCACGGGCTCGAGCATTAGCTGCTACATCAGGATGATTAAGTATTCATTGTTAAATAGTTGAGAGTATTTAGAACAATATTACTTTGTAATCACTTTAGCTTAATCATCAGAGGATCATTTGTATATTTATCCTAAATTATATTAAAGCAATATTTTTATTATCTGAAATTTCGGAAATTATATTTCGAGTAAAAATCCAATTTGAAACGAAGAACAAAAATCCTAGCTCAAACATGTAAACGAAGATAAAATGGTTGAGAGTATTTATAACAGATATTACTTTAGCATATCCTAAATTATATTAAAACAATATTTTTATTATCTGGAATTTTGGAAATTATATTTCGCAGAAAAATCCATTTTGAAACGAAGAACAAAAATCATAGCTCGAATTAGGCATGTAAATGATCATAACAAACACGAACAACTACACGAACGAAATTTTTTGTTCGTGTTCGTTCATTAAGAAATTTAACTTGTTTATTTTCTTTCATTAAAATGATAAACGAACACAAAGGAACAAACGTAAACGACCACAAATAAATGAACATAATATAATGAGCATAAAATTAAGAGAAAATAACCTCAGTGACCGAAAATGCCTTATAATATACTATTTTAATCAACTTTTTTTAGATTTGCGAAAATGACCAACAAATTCGCAACGCGAATCTGTAAATCGCAACGCGAATTTGTAAATCGCAACACATAAGTCAAATTCGCAACGCGGTAGTCAAATTCGCAACACTGAAGTCAAATTCGCAACGCGAATCTGTAAATCGCAACACAAAAGTCAAATTCGCAAAACGATAGTCAAATTCGCAACACTGAATTTCAAATTCGCAACACAAAAGTCAAATTCGCAACGCAATAGTCAAATTCGCAACGCAATAGTCAAATTCGCAAAGCGCGTTTATTTTCGCAACGCGAATTTTATTTTATTTTCGAATTCGAAACACAATATTAATTTCGTAACACAAATGTAAACAGTATTATCGCAAATCATAATCTAAAACCCTAAATCACAACTCAGTCCCATCTCCATCTCCCACTCTCTAGGGCGACATCCGTCCTCATCTCTGACGAAATCCGTCCCCATCTCCGGCGAAATTCGTCTATCTCCATCTCTCAGAGCAACCCTCACAACAATTTACGGTCAAAAATAGAAAATCAACCACCGAGTGTTAGTTTTTTTAATCTCTTATTTTTATTTTGAAATTTTTGTATTATTATTAGATTTTTCTTATATTGATGATAAATTTACTGGTAATTTCAATATATATAGATTAACCATTTCACTGAGATTGCTTAGTAAATTCATTCGGTTGCTGTCAATATATTAAAGTTTAGTCTTTAACCCTGTGAAGTAGTATTTGTCTTTTTTGTCTTTTTGTTGAAGAAATGCAATTCATTCAAGTTTCAATTTGCAGAAGAATAGTTTTGAACTTAAATTCGCAACACCAAATCGCAATGCGATTTTAGTTTCGCTTTGCGATCTTCTCGTTGCAATTTAAGTTTCAGAAACTACTCTTATTCTGCAAATTGAAACTTGAATGAATGCATTACTTCAACAAAAAACAAAACAAACTAATTTCACAGTGTGCTAATTTAAGTTTCAAGAATAAACTACTACTCTTTATGTTGTCCTTGAACCTGCACTAAACCTATATGTTGTCCTTTTATTTTATATAAGTGCTTACTTCTGGAATGTTATCTGATGCATTTTGTGAACTATGATGGAATATTGAATTGGGTGAATACCGTGCTAGTTGAAACATATTTGACTTTGTTTCACTGTTTAATATCATGTCTGTTTATAGTGTATAATTTGTAGTTTTTGGTATCTAACTTGGTATGTTTATTGTTTTGTAGAAATTTTTTTCGGCTCAATTGACTTAAGGAATAAATTAAGCCTAGCCACTAAAATTGCGTCGACGCTTACACCTCTACAAAGAAAATTGTTGAGGATACTTATTTCGGGCCTGGCTGAAAGTACAACATTCGAGTGGATACTATGTTGACGCATTTGTTTCTTCAAACCATGACTAACGATCTACCCGAGAGGATACAACGTGGTGATGAAGAGATATGGTTTCATTTTCCTCCGGCGTATACTTGTTTTGGGCGGAAGGAGTTTTGCTTAATCACTGGTCTATGCTTCGGACATGATGAAGTAACCATACACTAGTCATATCTCCCCCCCATCATGGTTATCTCGGGTTTTTCCTGAGCTGGCAAAGTCGAAACCGAGTTTACACGTCGACGACTTGAAGAGATTATTGTTAAAGATGGTTTTACTCGGATATGACCTTGATGTTGTCAGAGTATGCCATTTATTACTTTTGCATGTCGGCTTTTTAGGCAAAGAGGGCAGACAACCTATTTTGAGGACCTAATATTATTGGTAGAGGAACTAAATCATGGAACCTGTTTCCGTGGGGTTCATATCTATGGAAAGCTACCTGGAAGAAGTTGTCGTCTGCCTTTGAGGACCGAAAAAGTTTGCGGGGCGATGATTCTAAATACACTTTGACATGTTTTTTTGAGCCTTTAAGGTTAGAATTTCTATATAATGTTTCCAAATTATAATTAATTATATACAATTACTGATGTTTGTGTATTATATTGTTTGTAGATTTGGATATGAGGCTTTTCCCAGTATGCAGACTATGCGATAAAAATTCAAATGATATTCCTAGGGCTATTACCTGGAAGAGGATCCGCATGTTAGATTGGGAAGGGTTACTACCATATACGACGATGAATGATGTAAGTTAACACACAAATACTACCATATAGTTAAACAAGTTATTACTAGTACGTTTAACTTTGTTTGAGCTTTTATATTGTTAGGAGACCAACTATCATTATAAGGCTGACACCCACAGGCTGAGCTTGCCACTGATTGGTGGCAAGCTATTAAGCGGTTTTTTTATGGGACGATGATGAGCACCCCCCCACTTCGAGAGCCATCACCTGATCAAGTCGATTCTACAGCTCGACACCCGGAGCCATCACCTGATCGAGCCTCTTCTCCACCTCCACCATCACTATTTCATCACATCATTGAGCCCTTCTCCACCATCACCTCATGATAGGCGACCGGCAAGAGGCCACAACATTTATCTCCCTATTCTCCACCTCCAAGGGATGAGTTAGGGGAGTTATGTATGAGGTCGGTGCTTTGCGTCATGAGGTCGGTACTTTATGTGAAGACAATGGTGCATGGTGTGATGATGTACGATCTTTACGTGGTGAGGTGGATGTTTTACGCGATGACAATGGTGAGCTACGTGATGAGGTAGCCACTCTACGTGAGATTGTTTCATCGTTGCAAAATGAGGTTTATACTCTACACAATGAGGTAAATTTGTTTAATAATATACTAAAAATGCAAAACATTTTTTCGGCATTATTTATTTATTTATTTACTGATTTATGTATTAATTTATTTCAGTGTCCCGATAAGATAGATGTTTTACGTCGGGTTTTTCTTGCACGATGGGGTTCATGCATCAGACGTCATACACGTGCCATTACGTCTCCTTTCACCCCACTAGTGTCAGGACTCCGTAAGAAGAAGCCTGATTCACCTGTCATTGTTCAATAGGCATCTCCTATCGTTCAAGAGGCTCTTCTCATCGTTCAAGAGGCCCCTCCCACCGTTCAAGAGGCCATAGTCATCGTTCAATGGGTCCCTCCCACCGTTCAAGAGCCCGATTCACAACACGTCATTTGTCGACATATTGATAAACCCCCTCCTGTGCCCGATATGATGGATGCGTTGGTTTTGTATGAGTTACTGGCCAGTACCATTCCTCAGCAGGAGAGGGAAACACTACCAGACCCAATTACGGATAATACCCTTTGGGCTAAGACCGCAGTTGATTTTTATCTACATGAACGGAGCCAGGGGTGTTATTCTGACATATGCAAACTCAACAATGTTGTGCATTTGTTTCTTGATCTGTCTTGGTGGGGTATTTTATTAGGGGTTGAAGATAATGGCTATTTCGTATGGGGTAAGTCTTATATTCTTCTTATATTGCATTTTGATTAATTTTTTTTTAAATTTATTAATAAATTCACTAATATATGTATTTTTATAAAACAGCATATTGATGCATGTTGTCACGTCTTCTAGTAATAAGGAAATTGAAGAAAAAAAAATACTCGATGGACTATTATGCCGACGTCTTTTCACGTAGCTACTTGAAGGATCCGAGAGATTATTCATATACGTTGGGTAATGGAAAAGCTAAACTTTATCCTGTGTGGTGGGAGGTCGATAAGGTTAGTATTTATTTTTGAATATTTTAAAGGTGTTCATAATTTTTATTTGATGTGCGCAATTATTTATGATTGCAAGTGTTTATCCCTATTTTGGAACGTCGTCATTGGCATTTCGTCGAGCTTCAGCTCCCATCCTTGAAGACAATGGTATATGACAGCATGCTGAATTACATACCATTGTCTGATTTGAGAGATATTATTACAAAGGGCTGGAGCGCTCATTTTGCTAAATACTTGGATGTGATTGATTATTGGAATTCTGGAAACAGAAGCCAAAGAAGTTCAAAGTTACAATGATTAGAGACGAGATTGCGCCACAACAACGCAGGGAGCCATAGGGGATTGTGGTCCTCTCGTATGCATGTGCTTGGAACGTTTGACGACATGAAGTAAACAGTTTCTACCTCCCACAGATAGAGATAGAGGTGCAGTAGGCTTGTGGTTTCGACATTTATGGCTAGATCGATATGCGAGACGTGCCTACCTGCATCCGCGTGCTGAAAGTGTGCATAAACAATTGGTAAGTTTGAGCAAGTGTGTTAACATATACTCTTTAATTGGTTTGAAAATATTTGGTTAAGTACCTAGAATTCAGTAATTTGTTGTTTGTTGGTTTTAGATGTGTAAAGTGTTGTTTAAGCAAATGTTTGGTTTCTGCATATTAATCCTGAAGTGAGCTGCGTGAAATTGATGTATTTATGCATAACAACAGTATGAGGTACACTTTTTTTGCTTGTTTAATTGAATTTTACATTGAAAGTTGATTTGTTTAATTGATGAGGAAATAAGAATTTTTTGTTTGTTTAATTTATTTGTAAAAGTTGATTTGTTTAATTTGATGTGTAAATAGAATTATTTATTGCTTGTTTAATTGATTTGTAAAAGTTGATTTGTTGTTTTAAATTTAATATGCCTTATGTTGAAGGCAAAAAAGACCTGTTGAAGGTACAAATTCGCAACCTGAAAGTCAAATTCGCATTGCGAATTCAAGGAAAACACCTTCAAAAAGATAACAGACAACAATCTGATAAGTGATAACAACTAAACAGATCATAGCAATGTTCAAACTCAAGTTACTAATGAATGTCTAACTGAAAATGTATACATTCACACATAAAATACGCATAATACAACATTTGCATTTAAAATCACCTAAATTAATAAGTCCCAAAAGGTGAAGCCGGTTGTGATTGGGATTTTGATTTTGATTGCGATTTTGATTTCCTTTTGCTTGGAACCATATGAGCTTTGGATTTTGATGAGGATCCATATTTTGGTAGAGGAAAAGATGATTGTGATGGCATGGTGATCCACAGGTCAACCTTGTATGACCACTTTCCTTGTACCAACTACATGTCGATATCTTCTTCTCTTCACCCTTAGACGGTATACGATCGTGATTTTTTGGTCGGCCAGGTAGCCTGCTGTCCATGACTGGTGGCAAAACTGTTGTAAGTCATATGGTATGTCCACTCAGAAGGATATGGAATAGGGTAGACAATCTCGGCATAAGTCTCTCGATATACTTCTGTAGTATAGCAATCCATAGCGTATGCGCTTGAACCATCTTGGTTTAGATGAAGAGCAACTTTATAACATGGCCACACGGATAATCAGATGTTTGCCATTTCTTACAACTACACGTCTTTGCATTTAGATCGACAAGCCCATTTAAGTTATTATCCAATACTTCAAACAAAGTGTTTGAACATGGTTCAACTCTCCATGACGTTGACTTCACAACATGTTTCGTTATCTTTTTTTCAGTCCATGGTGTAACACGACGTTCCAATGTTCCTGTAAATTTAAATAAATAATACTTAGTAAAATATTTAAATATGATAAGTTACGAATTTAAAGAAATAATACATGCATGGTTTCTTTTCTTGTAGTATCACTGTTGAATAGAGGCTCGAAAAAACTCCATTAACATAGTAATGGGTAATTTTCGGGAATGACGACTTAGAGCGTTGATTGATTCTGCACTATTAGACGTCATGAAACCATATCTTGCTCCAAGTTGATGTACTCTTGACCATCTTTCAAACCCGACATCTTCTAGTGTTTGAGCACATTAAGACAAAAAATGTCTTAAACAATTTATATGCTTATTAAAATCCACTTCCCGATAAGCTTTTACAGCCTTCTAGTATGTCCATTTGTGATTTTTTATACCAGTAGACCTTGATTTTAGATTTCTGTACAAATGAACACCACAAAGTCTATGAAAAGCATATGGGAAACACCTTCTAACAGCATTGTCAATTGAGTTTGCCCTATCGGATATGATTTGTCAGATTGCTAATAGGACCTATACAATCCCTAATATGCCCCATAAACTATGCTCATGAATCAGAGGTTTCAGATTTGCCAACCCCGTAAGCTATTGGTAGTATCACATTGTTAGCATCCATGACTACTGCTAATAAGTTTACTCCAAGGTATCGACCTTTCAAATGTGCTCCATCAACTATAATAACTGGGCGCATGCAAGTAATAAACGAACGAATCTACAAAATCATATACATAAAAAATATAATCATTTAAATGTGAAATACATGCAACTAACAAAAATGAGTCAATCAAATTATAATGATTTACTAACCGCAACACCAATGGCGATAAACAGCAACTCAAAGCGTCCATCTCTATCTGTTTTAATATGAGTTACCGACCAAGGATTTTTCAGCTTTAAATTGTAAAAATAAGCCGGCAGTTGGTAAACGATGCTTCTGGCGACCCCCTCAACAATTCCAAGGCATAACATTTGGCTCTCCAAGCTTGAGAATATGAGATACTAATCTTGAACTGAGCATTCATGTCAGTCATAATTTCATGTCCCCGATATACCCTTCCATTCAAAAACATTAACTCAGCCAGAAAACCACCCAACACCTTTTTGTTTGCCTGTCTATGGTGAGAAAAAACTTGGGTTCTTGAACATGTATGTTTATCAATAAAAGTCCTAACTTAAAATATTTCGCAATCTTTTATCCTCTTTGCAATCATACGCTACGTATAATTTTTGTCAATCATACACTTGTTTCGAACGATCTTTGCTTGATTTGTTAACTTTTAGTTGATAGCCATCTTCCACACATTTCGTATACAAAACTATCTTCAAGACTTCTTTGTACCAAAACAATCATCTTTCTTGATACGAAATTTTGTGTAACAATCAACTGTGTCTTTACCAACTTTTCTTCTGGTATTGAAGTAATTCTGGCATATTCCAGTTATACTCCCGTGGCATTTTCTTCTTTTTCTTTTCTTCGGGAACTTTTCTTCTTCTTTTCCTTCTTCGGGGTTATATGAATTACAGGATGGACGTTCAACATGTTCATTCACATTTGTAACTTCCTCCTCATTATCATCAACAACATCTTCCTCGGCAGCGGCTGTTTCATCATCAAAATTCGGGTATTGACCAATATCAAATCATTACATGCAGGGTCTGTTTCTTCTTCTGAAACATCATCAAAATCCGAGTATTGATGAAGATCAAAGTCCGGGTATTGACCAAGATCAAATTTCGAATACTGACTAGCACTCACAATTTTTTCTGTTGGCTCATAATCGTCTAACTGGTCAATACGAAAATAGAATTTGGTGCTGAAAGTTGATTGGGATTTGGATTAGGAAAATGTTGTGGGTTTGAGATTGTGTTTGGTATTGGAAATGTGTTGAAACAAAATTTTCTTGGTGATGAAATTGTGGTGGAACCATTAAATTTTGAGATTGATAACAACGTTGTACATTGTGAGCACCATAAACTGGGGTTGAAGAAACTTAGTTGATTACTACCGCTACTGACCCAACTTCACTACTTATAGGTTCAACAACATACAATGTAACATCATCTTCTTGCGAAACACTAATGTAAGCAATGAATCGTTCAACATCTTCATTGTCGGTTAACAAATAAACTTTACCTTTTCTCTGATAAGATATCCTAAATCCACTTAGAGGCTCTAAATTCAATTTCTTTGCAACACGTAACATTAGAGTTTCATAAGTTAACTTTTTTAATGACAGTTTTAGTTGAAGATTCATGGGTAAAGGCATATATTGTAAAACACCATGAACATTCTCCCATGACCCTCCAAAACACAAATATATCCAAACATGATCAACATTAGATAATTTCATTCTACAAATTGTAAATTAATTTACTAAACAAACGAGCTATAAACTACATATCATCACTAACTTAGAGAAAAACATACCTTTATTAAGTTGATAGTTGATAATTTGGGAGAGAAATCATTGAAAAATTATATAGAATAAAATTATGTAAAAAAAATAGAGATGGGGAAGGATGGCGTTGGATATAGGAACGGATGTCGCCGAGAGAGTGATAGATGGAGATGGAATGAGTTGGATTTAGGGATTTAGGTTATGAGTTGTTGCTGCTGCGTAGTTATATACCCAAAATATTTGTGTTGCGAAACTAAAACCTGTTGCGAAATTAAATTCGTGTTGCGAATTCGAAAATCGAGTTGCGAATTTGAAAATCGAGTTGTGAATTTGAAATTCAGTTGCGAATTTGAAATTCAGTTGCGAATTTGAAATTCAGTGTTGCGAATTTGACTTCTGTGTTGCGATTTACAAATTCGCGTTGCGAATTTGACTTTTGTGTTGCGAATTTGACATCAGTGTTGCGATTTACAAATTCGCGTTGCGATTTACATATTCGCGTTGCGAATTTGGAAACTAGGTTGCGAAATTGGAGTTCGCGTTGCGAATTTGTTGGTCATTTTCGCAAATCCAAAAATAATTGGTTAAAATCATATATTATAAGGTATTTTCGGTCACTGATGTTGTTTTCTCTAAAATTAATTGGGTTCATATTTGAGAATAATTTCTTTTTTTCCAAATAATTTAGGATTTATATTTTATTTAATTGATTTGAATTTTTTTTATTTGGGTTTAAAATTAATTGAGTTTTAAAATATTAATGGGCTCAAGATTAAAATTTGTTAGGTCTTAAAATTTCAAGCGTATTTAGAGATTGAGATGAATATAAACGAACGAACATAAACAAACATAAATGAATGAAACATAATCAAATAAATTATCGAACGTAAAAGAACGAACAAGCCCTTTATTCGTGTTTATTTACTTAATTAAACGAAACATAAAATCTTATTTATATTTGTACATTTAATAAATACACGATCTTCCCACCTAGCGATCTGCTAAACCTTCGGTTAGTTTATATGCCTAGCTTTGATTAGGGATGGCAAACGGGCGGGTCGGGTGCGGATACCCCCTCTCTCATCTCCATAGCCACCTAATATTTTTCAATCCACCACCCGCCCACCACCCATGATGGGTACAAATTTTTAAATCCACACCCGCCTACGCGGGTACATTTTCAAATCCATCCCCACACCCACTAGCGACATACCTATCTAGACCCGCATGACACAAACTAATGGGATGTTGGTTCCCAGATATTCGTGATGGGTAGCAACGCATGCTTCAATTTGTCAGAGGAGTGACTCTAAGAATGTTATGAAGACATATTGTAGGGAGCATGTAGTCACATAGTTGGATTGTTGTGTTGCTTTCGATGTTAATGCTCATAGTGCGCCTAATATGGGTTTTGAGGGGCTAAAGAACATGAAAACTGCTTCTTTTGATGTTAATGCTTATAGTACGGCTAATTTGTATTTGGATGGGCAGCATGGGCTAAAGAACATGAAAAGTGACGTGGTTAGTGAGATTATGAGTTTAATCAAAGAGCCGAATATTTCTCTAATTAAATACCAGATTAAAGACTAAATATCCATAATATTTGGTTAAATCATATGTTATATATTATATAATATTAAAATTTATAAATTAGTCTCTAAAATTACACTTAAATTCATAATGGTCCAAAATTTAATAGATATTTAGCTGGGCGGGCGGATGCGGGGCGGGTAATGTCTCAAACCCATTACCCGCCCACCATCCACGACGGGTACCACTTTATAAATCCACACCCGCCAACTACCCGTTAAAATTATACCCATCCCCGCTCCAAATAGAACGGATACGATGCGGAATTTACGAAACTGTACCCGTTTACCATCCCTAGCTCTGATCCATATGATAGTACGTGAGTGATATTCTAAAAACTGTAAGGGTAATTATGACATTCCTGAAAACTCATAAAACCTAATCTCTACATCCTTTTATTCACTACTAGCGTTTTAGTTTGTTGGAATTAAACCCTAACTGTACATCGAGACGAAGACACTGTTGGAGCCAATGGCAACCTACGACTTAACCCCACGGATCGCTCCGAATCTCGATAGGCATTTGGTGTTTCCGTTGTTGGAGTTCTTGCAAGAGCGTCAGCTATACCCAGATGAGCAGATCTTGAAAGCGAAGATCGAGCTGTTGAACAAGACGAACATGGTCGACTACGCCATGGACATCCACAAGAGCCTCTACCACACCGATGATGTCCCCCAGGACATGATCGACAGGAGAGTCGAGGTCGTCGCTCGTCTTAAGGCTTTGGAAGACGCCGCCGCCCCTATCGTCACTTTCCTGCAGAACCCTAACGATGTCCTGGAATTGCGTGCTGATAAACAGTATAATCTCCAGATGCTCAATGACCGTTACCGGGTCTGTTTTTTTCTTCTAATTTTGGTGGCGTTTTTTCGTTGAATTTAGGGTTATGTTTAGAATAATTTTAATGGGGAAGAAGATTACTTTTACAGATTGGTCCAGATCAGATAGAGGCATTGTATCAATATGCAAAATTCCAGTTTGAATGTGGAAACTACTCGGGTGCTGCTGATTATTTGTATCAGTACAGGGCTTTATGTACTAACAGCGAAAGGAGTTTGAGCGCTTTGTGGGGGAAGCTGGCAGCTGAGATACTGATGCAAAACTGGGATATTGCTCTTGAAGAACTTAATCGTTTGAAAGAAATAATCGATTCCAAGGTTTCCATTATAATAATGATTGATTATACTGTTTTTATTTTGAACATTTGATTTCCCTTGATTCATTGACCCATTTGTTTGCATTTGGTGTTTGTCTTCTTGCTGCAGAGTTTCTCATCGCCTTTGAACCAAGTTCAGAGTAGAATATGGCTTATGCATTGGAGCCTCTTCATCTTTTTCAACCATGACAATGGAAGAACTCAGATCATTGACCTGTTTAATCAAGACAAGTATGTCACTTCAATAACTAACCCTAAGATCTCATTATTTTTGTAGTTTGTGACATTATGGTTTTAAGCTTATCTGTTCTTTGTGCATTTCTTTGTATTTTTATGCTTCAATTTTGGATTCTGCTGGAGTAAAACATGTTTAGATACTTTATGAAATTCCTTCAATCATTGTTTAATATACAACCTGCCATATGATTTGCTATACATTTGGTCAAATTTTCATGGTTATAGTAGGTCAGAAGTCGGCCAGACTGCTTTGGAGATTTGTTTCCTAATGGAGATTGTTGTTGGAATTAAACATAACAATTTTCTATGTGGCTAGATAATTTTACTCCTTTTTGTTCATGCGTTATTGTTTTCTCTGGGTTTACATATTGTTATCCAACCTTTTTATTTGCTTTATCTTATATGGTGGTTTCACTTCTTTCCAGGTATCTAAATGCCATTCAAACCAGTGCTCCGCATCTGTTAAGATACCTAGCCACTGCTTTTATTGTCAACAAAAGGAGAAGACCTCAATTCAAAGAATTTATCAAAGTTATCCAGCAAGATCAATGCTCTTACAAAGATCCCATCACAGAGTTCTTGGCATGTGTTTATGTCAACTATGAATTTGATGGAGCACAGAAGAAGATGATGGAGTGTGAAGAAGTAAGTTTGATTATAGTATCCTATATCAACAGAAGATTTTGTTAAGTTCCTCACTGTCTCAATTGCTGATGCTTCCTACAATCATGATGTGCTGAAATATTTTAGCTGTATGTTTGATTTCTGAATTTCAAACACTATGTTTACGTCATGTTTTTCCCGCTTTTGGTGTAGGTGATATTGAATGATCCCTTCCTCGGTAAAAGAATTGAAGAAAGTAACTTTTCAACTGTGCCATTGAAAGATGAGTTTCTTGAGAATGCCCGTCTATTTATCTTCGAGACATACTGCAGAGTTCATCAGCGTATTCAAATGGGGTAAGTTCCTTCTTTGTCGAACTAATAGCTAGCTTCTTTTGTGGACAATTGACTTGCATATTAAAATTACGGTTGCATTATGACTGAATGACATTGGAAGCATGTATTCATTTGATTCCTATTTGCCAGTTCCCATTGGCCTTCTCAACTTATTCACACACTGTCACTAAAAGAATATAAAATTTATGAGATTCTCCGATGAGAGGGAATTTCTGCTTATATATTTTCTGTAGTTTTAGTTGTTTTTGAGCCGACGTTAAATGGATTTTTCATGTGTTCCAAGGGTGCTTTCTGAGAAGTTGAATTTAAATTATGAGGAGGGAGAGAGATGGATTGTGAATCTAATCCGAAACTCAAAGCTCGATGCCAAGATTGATACCGAGATGGGAACCGTTATTATGGAGCCTAATCAGCCCAACGTGTAAGATTTTTGTACATCGATGTTAACAATAAACTCCATTCATTCCTCCACTTAGTTACATTTGATTTTGTTGTTGGATTTCTCCAGTTATGAGCAGTTGATAGACCACACCAAGGCTCTCCAAGGACGGACTTACAAGCTAGTCAACCAGCTTCTTGAGCATGCACAGGCACAGCCTGCTCGATAAGTTGGAAACGAAGCTCATCGAAATTTATTGCACTTTTTGACTGTTTATTTCCTAGAGACTAATTTAAGAGTGATTATAGTTTTGATTGGTACTCTTTTCAATCTATGACTACGAATTGGTTGTACGTTATGTTTCAGGGTAATAAAATTCAGAGGTGCTCTTGTCCTCCTTCTGATTTCCTTCATGTTACTGATATAACATGAAGGATATGAAAGGGGTTTTAATGAGGCCTAACTTCTATCAAAATTTTTTTTTTTGAAAGTATGGAAATGTTTAAAGTTAGACACCTTATACATGCATGCATGCATGCATGGAGAAATGTTTTGTCCCGATTTTGGATGTTATAAGCTAATAAGGTGGTAATTAGACTTGATTCGGGTTCAAGTGGTGCTTGGTGGTTTATGGTTTGGAATTTTTTTGTGGGTGCAATTAGATTAATTTAGGGGAAGTTTTATGGTACAAATTAGAATTTCAGACTAAAAAAACAGCGGAAATAGAGACTATTT
Source organism: Hibiscus syriacus (assembly GCF_006381635.1). Classification (NCBI taxonomy): domain Eukaryota; kingdom Viridiplantae; phylum Streptophyta; class Magnoliopsida; order Malvales; family Malvaceae; genus Hibiscus; species Hibiscus syriacus. The sequence continues at coordinate 292,582 of NW_024061995.1, read as the reverse complement.
TTTAATTAAATTAGAATGATTATAAAGTAGTATATGTTTTAAATATTCTTAACCATTTGATAATGAATTCTCAATTATCATGTTGCAGTTGTTGGTACTTGAACCGTTAATCTATATGAAATGAAACGCAATTGAAAATGTGATCAAAAGCCTTAACATATAACATTCTTTATAATATTTTTATTATAATCTAAAATGGTATCTTTTTTCTAATATTTTTTGTTAGCAAAAAAAATGTTACTTTCTTTATAACATTTTAAGTTCTAGTAAAAAATGTTTTGAAGAACCTTACATTTTAAGTTGTGATAAACTTAAAATGTTATATTTTCTAATCATATTTCCAGTTGCGTCTCGGTATTTTTTAATTTTAGATTATACTGTCACTTTTAAACTTTTGCTGGATGTAAATTTGAATTCATCTTTGTTGGGTTTTGGTTAAAATTTGAACTTCTTTTACCCATGATCAACCGTACTATTGAACAATTTAATAGATAAATTAAACCAAAAAATCTCACAAGAAACAAAGCTTATTCAATAGTTGGGTTTATGACTTTTAACAAGTTCAACACCTAATCACTGTATCATTATTGAAAAAATTAATATTTAGATTAAATTATCATTAAAATTAATTATTGATTTTAGGATATTATAATTTATAATATGTTACAATATTAGTGATGATAATATAACTTTTTAACTCTAATACTTTAAAAGATATCTGTTCACACTTTAATGACCGTGATGTAATTTACCCAAATTGTTAGTTAGAGATGGCGCGATAACGTTTCACAGAGAGAAACCCTCGAAATTCAATTTCATTTCGCACCCAAAAGAAACCCTACCAAAACCTTGAATCCCAGAAAATCAAAAGGAAAATTAGCTAAAGAGGACGAACTAATGGCGGTCTCTTTCAGTTCTATTACTCTTAATGCTGTCTCGAGATCGTCTCGCTTCTTACCTAAGGTTTCATCTTCTCTCTGTAATGTTTTATAAATTAGTTTTGCTCTCTCTCTGTGCGTTTCAACGGCTAGAGATTTTTGGTATTGAATGGAAGCGACTTCAAAGATATCGTGGGTTCATTAAAAAAAATCCCTACATGCTTACTTCAATGTGTCGTTTTTGTTTGAAATGATTCTCATGAATGTTTTATTTGCTATTCAGTGATGTATTTATTTTAATCAGTTTCTTTGTTCTTCAAAACTTGATTTTCTCTACACTAGTAGTGTTTCTCATCCTTTTTTGGGTGGTTTATGGCATAGCTGGACCTTCAAATATCTTTATTGTCCTCTGACATTGTTGCTTTATTCCCAGTTTGCACGAAGAGATGCAATCAGTTTTGTTGGGGCTTCCACACGCAATCATTCTTCTGTAGGTAGCTTCTCTTCCATTCTCAACTTGTTTCTTGTTTTTGTCTATCTATTTGGCAGTTTGTATTACTTTGTTGCATCGCCTGTTTTAATTTGTATTATATGCTTTTGTATGTGCATTCCATAAGTTGCTGTTACACTGATTTGGCACATTTGCTTTAGTATGAACATTAAATATGTGTTTAAGTTGCTACTCGCCACTAAATATTTGTTCCAGAGATTGCATGATGAAGGGAGATGTCAATAGCCATGAATTTTACTGTAATTCACACTTATTGAACGTGTAGGAAACTTACAATTAAATATATAAGCCTATGTCTTATATTAGGTAACTTCTAAACTAGGTAAGAGACTCATTTTAGTAACAAAAAAACAAACTGCGTTTGGTTCACGGAATGTATATTTGACCAAATTGTCCTTATTATATATTTGTATAATATTACAAATTGTAAAATATTTATATATTTTCTTTAAAAAATTAAATTCATAATATTTATATAATTATTTTTACAAAATTAAAAATATAAAAAAGGTTTAATGAAAGGTAAAAAAAATTTTAACCCCTGAACTTCATATAAAATTTTAATTATAGATTTTTTTTTGTAAATCTAAAACAATTTAAGGATAAATTTGTAATTTAACATTCGTAGAATTTTTATTATTCAATGACAGAAGAATGATATTTTTGAAAAAAAAATAAAAATTTAAGGGCATTTTAGTCCAAAACGCCGGTAATGTTACAATACCTAAGGAAGGGAGGTAATGACATTCCCGGTAATATACCACAAAAATCTACTATTGGTAATAAAACATTACCGGGAATGAGATTCCCGACCAACCAAACATGAGAATATGGATTCCCATCCCATGAGAATCCCACAATCATTGAACCAAACACCCCTTAGAGTTAGAGATCCTAACTAATTTCCAAAAAAATTTAATTTATTTTCCAAAATCTATTTTTGCGAAACAAACAAACCCTAAATTCATACTAATTGGTATAATCGTTGAATTAGACATCGTCCCTTCGAGATTAATACAATTCTTCAAAAGTATTACGGTCAAAATTTTAAAAAGATAACCAATTGATTAGTCTAAATTGATTTCAATGTTATCTATGTTCGATAAACTCAAGCTAATGATTTATTCGAATCTAAGAGCTCTAGAGATAAATAAGATTTCTTGCTCGAACTCTTTATTTTATTTTGTATGAGCTCATCCTTTATATCAAATTTTAATTTCTTACTATGCGATTAACGAGTTGCATGCTGATAACTCGGATCATATTAATCAATTGCCTAAAGCAGCAATTTTGAAATTCTCTAATTAGAACAATTTTCCACCTTCAAGGTACAAAAAAGCAATCAAATCATGTGTATTAAATATATTAATCATCAAATCCAATTTAATCCAGAATTCGATTTCATCGATTAAGAAATTTAAATCATAACTGTAAACAACACAAAACTTGATTTAATTACATGAAACAGATCCACTGAAAATTTCAAACAACATTCAAAACGAATCGGAACTCTCCCGGTAATCAAAACCAACGGAATAACGAAAGAGAGAGATCCAGTTTTGCGATAACTTAACTTGTTGATCCGCTCGATCTTGCACGTAAATATATCCGGCCAGGCTGTTCGCCTTGTTTCCTAACGGAAACGCTCGTCTTATTGCCTTTGTAAACCACGATTCCGTGCTGCTTGTTGTCGTCATCTTCGACGGAGTTTCTTTTCTCGATCGGCGCCGTCAGAGTTGCCGGAGGAGTAGAATCTACTGCCGGTGAAGACTGAGCTGGACGAGGATAGAAGAAATCTGTGGGGAAAAAGTAGTATTGAAGACCTGCCATGGAAATTTGAAACTTCGAAATATGAGAAAAAAAATTTTGCTGATTGTTGCGAGGAATTATAGGTTTTGAATGAGATTTGTAGGGAGGGAAAAGAGGCGGTTAGTTCGTTTGGGAATTCGTCCTGGGGATTCAAGTCTTTTGTAAAGGTAGATTAACATTTTTACCCCTCATACTTTATTATTTTAGTTATTTTAGCCCTTAAACTTGTATTTCTGGCCATCAAACCTTTTTTTAAAAAATTGAACCAAACGTGAAGACACAAAGATCTAAATTTCTTTTGATAGAGATGGAAAAGTTCGTGACGTGGCTTGTTTGGTGAAAAAATTACGAGAAAAATAGGATCTGTGATGGATACATAAGTGTTCGGTTGTTAAGCTAATAATATAGAAGTGTGTCAAGTTATTGAATACATAAAATTTTGTGTGCTTGAACTCTTTATAATCGTTTATAGTGGATTATTATTTTTTATCTCTAGATGTAGGTAGGATTGAACCACGTTAACATTTACCTCTTGTGCGTGATTTTATTTTTATATTCATCTCATATTGATTATATTTTACTTACAAATTCTTAATAGTCATTATTGAAGTGCTAGACTTGATTGTTTTATCTTTTTCTTCAATGTTATAAAAATTTCAGAAAAAAATAAAAATTTTTAAAAAGTAATATATGTATCTCGAAAATATGTTTTTTTTTCTTGATTAAGTGATATGAAAGAAAAATATCCAATTTCAACTTAAATATGATGTTATTTAATGTTATATCCTAATCAATTTGATAAAAATAAATAAATAAAAGGGCTAATAGAAAATTTAAGAGCTAAAATGATTAAATTTGTAAAGTTAAGAGACAAAAGCGTCATTATTCCTTTTGTAAACGTGTGTGAGATTTCCAAAGCGTGGCGCCTTTTGATTTGACGAGCCGTTGGATTGCCATAGATGCTTGTTTCTTTGACCAATTGTTTCTAGAAATTTTCGTGATTTCTTTTGGGCCACGTTTGGGCATGGAACATTCCTCTTTATGATTCATCTAGATGGAATGTGATAGGATGGGCACCGTTTCGAATCCTATAGGTTTTGACGTGATCCGATTTATTATATCCGATTTATTTAAAAAATTAGGTTTAGATCGGATCGGATTATGTTTTTTACTCAATATATTATTTTATAAATATGTTATTTCGGGTCGGATTTGAGTTTTATCTCAAAAGGGAGAGTCGGGTGGAGGGTGTATAATTTTCAGGCAGAGTTTAAATCAGATGAAAGGATATTATTTTCAAGTCGGGTTCGGATCGGATGAAGAATATATTATGTTCGGATCGGGTTAATCGGAAACCCGACCCAACCTAACTCATGCATGTCCCTAATTGTGATCATATTATTAGCTTAGTGTAGCTCGAATTAGAAAATTTAATTCAATTGATTTAGATTTAGGGTAAAGCACATGAATTGTTCCTCGACTACATGATATTGTTTTATTAAGTCCATTAACTATTAAAAATTATAAAAGAATCCTTTGGCTATAAAATGTTGCTTTATTAAGTCCCTCAACTATTGAAAGTTACAAAATAGTCACCCGATTATTTATTATGTTCCAAAGTCGTCCTTTTTGTTTACAAAAAATGATGGTTCTCTAAGTTGGATGTTAGTATGATGACTGAGATACGATAGTCGTTTGAGATTCTGGGATCAAATTTTATCATATCTCAATCAGTAAGTTAACATTCAACTCAGAATATCATTAAATTTTTAACGAAAAATAACGAGTTTGGAATATAATGAATAGGTGAGTGATCGTTTTGTAACTTTTAATAGTCAAGACACTCAGCAAAGTAACACTCTACCATCAGATGATTATTTTATAACTTTTAATAGTCGAGAGATTTAATAAAATATTACCCTATAGTCGAGGAACCATTTGTGTACTTTACCCTTAAATTTAATAAATAAAGATAATGGTAAGGTCTCGAATAAAGATTCGAAAATCGTATCTCAAAAAAAAAAAGAATTCGAAAAATCAATAAATTTGAAATGATTTGAAATAAAAAAATATAAAAATAATTGAATAATTTTAAATAATAATTGAAGTGTAATAATAATAAAAACATATCAAAAATAGTTTAATTCTTATATTTTAGGTAAATTATATCCATAACCACCTAACTATAAGGTGATTCTAGTTTTGATATTTTAATTTTGTCAATCAAAATCACATAATTACTTAAATAATGTCAATTTATCGTTAATATTTAATAAAGAAACAAATGTGACAGATTGACATAGTCACACAATTGATCTTTATTATTCTATCAATCTGATCTTAATCACTTTAGCTTAATAAAAAAATCTTAATTATGATACAATAGCTGATAATATTTATAATATTATTATATTATAAATATTATAGTATAATAATCATTTGTTTATTTGATAGAATTTTTTGGTACAAGATAGAATTTTATCATAGTTAGGGTAGTTAATGTCTTAATGAGATAGTGTTCAAAGTAGATGAATTGTAACCTTTTTATTATTATTATTTGTGATATATGGATATATATTTTTTATAAATCGAGTGAATTATTTTTAACTAAAAAATAGTTTGTCAACAATTTTTTTTTTGTAATTCTAAAATGGTGTTACCATGTGGTCCTCTACATTTATCATATGTCTATTTCAACCTGTTTTTTCCCCTTGTTTGTTAGGTTACAAAATGAAGGCCACTTACACAATAAAGATAGATTCATCATAAATTTAATGAAACTCATCTTAATTTTAACTCGAACCGAAACAATTCGAGCTTAAAAGAATCTAAAAACTTTAAAATACATTACAAATAAGATAATTTCAGTGATTAAAAGATGATTGTCATATATGTAAGTTTCAAGTTCGAGCATCATGTCTATATAGATGTTTAAGTATTTATTATCAAATATTTGTCGGTCTTTCAAACAAATATTACATGATAATTATTATATTTTAATAAAAAAAACTTTAAGGGTAAAGTATACAAATGGTCTCTCGACTATTGTATACTGCTTTGTTGAGTCTCTTGACTATTAAAAGTTACAAAATGGTTCCTCAATTATAAGATGTTACATTGTTGAGTCACTCAACTACTAAAAGTTATAAAAATGGTCACCTAACTATTCATTTTGTTCCAAACTCGTCATTTTCTGTTAAAAAATTAACGACAATTTGAGCTGGATGATAATACGTTGTCTGAGATATGGTAATTTTTTGAGATTTTGATATCAGATTTTATCACATCTCAGACAATAAATTAACATTCAGACTACTGTCAATTTTTAATGGAAAATAACGAATTTGGAACATAATGAATAGTTGGTGACTATTTTAAGTTTCAATAATTGAGGGACTTAAAAAGCAATATCCTATAGACGGGGACCATTTTATAACTTTATATAGTCAGGAGACTCAACAAACCAACCATTTGTATACTTTACCCAAGCTTTAAATACAAAACAATTCAGTTCAAATTAAATAAATACTAAACTAACCAACGAGATTAGTTCAAATAGTAAACAATATGATATCGTTTAATTACGATCTTGAGGTTGAGTTATTATGTATGTAGAAAATTTCCGTTAAGAGATTCATCCACTAAAATCATGTATACGATACAAATCGATATAGGTTAATCAGAATAAATCATTAAAATCGAGAGTATAATAAAAAAAATTAGATCCTAAACTAACTCGGGTGTGAATTGAGAAGAGGGATGTTTTAGTGAAAAAGAGGGAGAAAGGGCGTTTGGAAGGAAGAGGTGGCGGTACATGGCGGTGATGTGGAAAAGACGACGGGGCAGGCAGTGACAGCGATCTGTTTTCCTCAGTGCCACCAAACGAAGGAATGTGACATTCCATCAATAGTAACGCAGACCATGAGCTTTCCCATTTCATTTCTTGTATGTTTCCCAAATTACCAAATTTGTGCTAACATACACTATTTTTTATTACTTTTGATTTTAAAAGTGCATTAAATATCAGCATCGCCCACTTCCCAACTCTCATGGCAGCTCTTCCCACCAAATTTACCGCTAGCAATTCTCTTTCTCCATTAAAGAACACAAAAAGGCTCTCCCCTTTAAGTTCAAAAAGGCTGATTACCAGAGAAAATCAGAACAGAAAGGCTGAAACAAGTGTGTTTGGTTAGAGGGAAAGTGAAGGGGGAAAAAAGCGGGAAAGGTTTGTTTTTCATCAATGGGTTGTTCTGCTTCAAGACCCAACACTAATATCATCACCAGAACCCATAACTGCAACGAAGATCCGCATTATTTTTCTTCTGTGGATTCATCCATGGTTTCTTCACTTCATTCTCCTTCTTCTTCTCCACCGCCGGCGGCGGCGGTGGTTGTTTCTCGAGCTCTCTCGCTCCCGACGCCGTTAGTCCACCACCCGCCACTGAGAAAAGGCGACAGCCACCACCTCGTTTCGTTGACTTCCACAACTTACGGCTCTCTTTCATTCATCGACATCCAAAGGCCAGAAATTAACACCGCCCAAGGCGACGACTCGCCGGTTCATGTGGACCAAGTCGAGTCATTGTCACCGGACTCAGTCATCAACACGTGGGAACTCATGGATGGGCTCGACGATTGCGGCGATTTCGATCTGGGTAAGCCTAAATCTCTGTTTAATACTCGTACAAAGGTGATTCCATCATTAACAAAGCCATTATGGAAGCATTTATCTGAAGACTCATTGCTTTCAAAGCTTCCTAATGTGGTTTCAAGCTACAGAAGAGCTTTATCTTCAAGGCAATTAGTAAACGAATCCAAAACCCCAATCTCCATGTGTTCTTCAAGCCCTTCATGTACTTCTTCACTCTCTGATAGCTGGGTCAAAGTGCCAACCACTGAGTCCAAAATCGTGTTGTACTTCACTAGCTTAAGAGGAATACGAAAAACATACGAGGATTGTTGTTGTGTTAAGACGATATTCAGAGGCTTTAGAGTCGCAGTCGATGAGAGGGACATTTCAATGGATTCCATGTACAGAAACGAGTTGCAGTCACTGCTGGGAGGGAAAACCATTTGCCTGCCTCAAGTGTTCATCAGGGGGAAACACATTGGTGGGGTTGAAGAGATTAAACAGCTCAATGAAAATGGTGAATTATCAAGGCTTCTTGAAGGGTTTCCGGTTCGAGATCCCGGGGTCGTTTGCGAAGGCTGCGGCGATGCGAGGTTCGTGCCGTGCCCCAACTGCAATGGAAGCAGGAAAGTGTTTGAAGAAGATGTTGATAGATTGAGAAGGTGCCCTGATTGCAATGAAAATGGGTTGATAAGGTGCCCTGCTTGTTGCTCTTCATAAACATAGGCAATGCTGGATTTCGGGATGCATGATTCTTTCCGCTTAATCCGCGGATGGAGGTATATGTTGCTCCGACTCAATTATATTATATATGTCCGAAAATGTATTCCGACATAAGAGTCGGAGCAATGATTATTTGTAGCTGTACAGTTTTGTTTGATGTTAGTTCCTTAATTTCTGGGCTGTCTATATGCTACATGTTCAGCAGATTGTTCTTCTTGTTCATTTCCCTTATGAACTGCACGGAGTTAAAAGGATAATGATCATCATAAATGTGATAAAGACCAAGTTTTGATGCTAAAGGTCCAATTCTTGGGCATCATCGTGGAGGTTAAGCAACATGGATTGCTTTAAATGTACTGTTGAACAGTGCAGACGAGTAGAAATGAATGGTTGCGAGAGTGCAGAAAGGAGTACGATGGACAGTCTGGTGTGTCCCCATGGTCACACGGTCAATCGGCAATTATTAAGGGAACCATGTGCTGTGCGCTACACCCGACGATTTTGGGCCTTGCATTTGGGCCTTGCATTTAGAAGTGAAAAAAATAATCAAATTAATACGACATAATATAAGATTTACACAAAAGATAAGATTTAATGAGGTTCGATTTTTTTACTTTTTTAGATTTACAAATCATTATTTTATCATTTTACAAAATCATCATCTATTTATAAAGTCTAATATTTGATCATTTTATTTTTTCTATAAAAATTATATTTAAAATAAATATTTACTTTATTAAATAAATTTTAAACACCATAAATAAACCATCAAATAGTGGGAGGTACAAAAATCTGGAACCGATCACCGGTCAGGGCGGTGAAATATTAATAATAGGTTAGGGGTTGAACCAAATTTCAAAATGACGAGAGAGCCTACACATCATCAACAAAGTCCATCCTAAAGCTAATGAAATGAGAAAACAACAATGAAACAAATACAATAAAAAATAATAAAAACTGAATTATTTTCGTGGTTAAATGAAAGATTATTATTTTTATAGATTTTGAGTTTAAAAATTAATAATTGTATATTATTTGAGCATACATAATTAAATGGTTGAGAGTCTTTAGAATAGATTTATTAATTAACTTATTGGTCAACGATATTCATGTGTGCAGGGATGTTCAATCAGCCGGTTCGGTTAACCGATCGAATCGAACTATCAGAAAATCATTAACCGATTCTTTTGAAAATTCTTAATCGAACCGAATAAAGTTCAGTTAATCGGTCGGTTAATCGAACTAACCGAAATTTATAAATAATATTATATATTTAATATGTACTATTTTTGGTTAATTCGGTATGTTAATATGGTTAAAATTGAAATTTAAACACTCCTAAGGCTAAGTGAGGAAGAAAGAAGCTAAAAAGAGAGGTTAATCGATGATTGTTTTTCAAATTTAGGTTGAGGATAAATTTTATGGATGTAAAAGTTTAGATCAACATGGAATCATATTTAAGATAAAAAAAAAGATTATGATCTAATTAGATGCAAAATAATAATAAAATATTATTATTCAATATATTTATGAAAGTATCATTATATAAGATAAAATAAATTCACAATTAAAATCGAATCAAAACTCATTAAATTAAGATAAAGTAACGATCTCTATTCACAATTTTTTTATTAATCTAAGATACTTACAAGTGATATTATCTGTTCTAAAGAGTCTATTTAATAATATATAATTTCTTATTCTTGAACTCGAAACTTATAAACCCAACTCATATGAATTAGCTTCTCGAAAGCATATAGTTTCCAGGGATGGACCGAGAGGTTGGATGGGACACTTGTCCCCTGAAATTTTAAAATTATCTTGTGTTTTAGATTTTCTCTACATATTTTCTATTGAAAATTTGTTTTCCACCCTAGAATTTTATAAATTTAAGTTCACCCAACATAAAATCTTACGTTCGTACATGATAATATCACTTTTAATAGTTGAGGGACTTAATAAATCAACATTATATAGTCGAAGGTCTATTTTGTAACTTTTAATAGTCGAGAGACTTAATAAAACATAATCCTATAGTCGGGACCATTTGTATGATCCGTTTTTATAGTCTTAATTTTTTTAGTATGATCCGTCTTTGTAGTCCTAATATTTTTTTAGTATGATTCATTTTTATAGGGTTGGATTTTAATATGATTGTTTTTATAATTTTAAGAATTATTATTACGATGTCTCTCTTTTTATTTTTTCAATTAATTTTCTATTTTATCGAATAAGATAAATGTTTATATTTATATAAGATCAAATCTAATTGAGTGTAAGTTTAACATTAAAGTTTGAGTCAGCTTGAATCCTCTTAACTTTTATCAGGTCAAATATTAGACGGAGAGATATGATATTTGAGTCGAGTTCGGGTCGATAAAAAAATCCGATCAGACTCGATCCATTGCATACTTTAATGTATAATATTAAAGTCATTATATGTATTCTTTATGACAGTGTGATTTATTAATAAAATATATTATAATGTTTTAGATAATGAATATAATTAAAAGGAATTCAATTAAAATAATAAACAAAGCAACATGTTTCACGTTGGATATATATGCGTTGCCTAACCGACAAACAACGTAAGAATCATTTTGTTGAAGTTTGGAATAAATTAAATTACTTTTTTCTCAACCAATTTTGTTTCAAAATAAATATACAAATTAAAGCTTTAGAACACACTTTTACTTTACCAAAAATTATATATATAAATAAATAAAATAAAATTCCTTTTAGAAGCAATCAATTGGACCAATTCCTTTGATAAAAGTCATGCCAATGGAATATAAGGAATTTAGAAAAGAAGAAAAAAGAGAAAAAAAATAAAGAGTACAATAAAATTCCAAACGTAGTAACTTATCAAAGCGCACAATACAATTACTACTAATAATTATTAGCGTAAACTACGCATTTAATACCTAAACTATTAGTTTTGATCAGTTTTAGTATCTAAACTTTTGATTTTTCAAAATCATACCTAACATTTAGTTTTTGTTTCGTTTTAGTATCATGTTGTTGAAAAAAAATAAAGGAAGAGCTCATCGATTGTCACGTCTACAGTCGTCTGTCATCACATTCGTCGGTCGATGAAGCTCAAACTTTCCAACCCACACCTTTTCGACCAGCTAAAAGCGATTCCAACCTCTATTTCATTAGAAAATACCTCAATCTTTCTAAATCGTCGATGAATTGCTCAACTTCTTCATGTTCGATAACTATCGTCAACCGTCCAATGGGCAAAAAGTGGACTATGTTAGTCGACTCGTCATATTCTCGAGGTCCACCGTTTGGATTGGTCGTCTGTCCGTATGAGGTATACACCGTCAGCCTATCCGTTAAGTTTTTAACGACGGGGTACTAAAATGAAATAAAAACTAAACGTTAGGTATGATTTTAAAAAAAATTAAAAGTTTAGGTACTAAAATATATTAAAACTAATAGTTTAAGTATTAAATGCATATTTTACTCTAGTTATTATTGTTAAAAAATTGTATTTAGACTAGCCGAAGGTTAAGCTGCGTGCTTATCACAAATCATCCTAATCGAACTTTAGACTATTAAATGAGAATCTTTGTATTATTTCGACCCGTCTCAAGAAGTTAGTAGGTCTGTAAATGAACCAAACGCACACGAACAGAGGTATATTCATGTTCGTTCATTTAATAAATAAACGAACATAAACGAACACGAACATAAACGAACAAATTTTTTTTTGTTCATGTTCGTTCATTAAGGAATATAGCTTGTTCATGTTCGTTCATTGAATAAATAAACGAACACGAACGAACATAAACGAACAACACAAACAAAAAAAACTTATTCGAACACAACAAACTAATGTAAAAAAGTAAACAACAAGAATAACAACTTAAAATTCATTAATATAACCTGCAACTTTAGAGTTAATTTGTTCGAATACGACAAACATATATAAATCATAAATAAGCTATATGAACATAATAAAGTCTTAAAGTTAATTTGTTCAACAAAACAATCTTCTTGAAATCCAAACAACTTCAATAATCTTCGTAACATATTCAATTTGCCCTCTGTTCGAACATAAATGAACGGACATAAACGAACATATAATCGAATGTTCACGAACGTAAATGAACGAACAAGCTCTTTGTTCATGTTCGTTCATTTAATTAAACGAACGCAAAATCTAGTTCATGTTCATTCATTTAATAAATAAACGAACATAAACGAACACAAATATAAGCGAACAAATTTTTTTTTGTTCATGTTCGTTCATTAAGGAATATAACTTTTTCATATTCGTTCATTGAATAAATAAACGAACATAAACGAACATAAACGAACACGAACGAACATAAACGAACACAATAAACGAACATAAACGAACAAAAAAAAACTTATTCGAACACAACAAACGAATGTAAAAAAGTAAACAACAAGAATAACAACTTAAAATTCATTAATATAACATGCAACTTTAGAGTTAATTTGTTCGAATACGACAAACATATATAAATCATAAATAAGCTATATGAACATAATAAAGTCTTAAAGTTAATTTGTTCAACAAAATAATCTTCTTGAAATCCAAACAACTTCAATAATCTTCGTAACATATTCAACTTGTCCTCTGTTCGAACATAAATGAACGAACATATAATCGAATGTTCACGAACGTAAATGAACGAACAAGCTCTTTGTTCATGTTCGTTCATTTAATTAAACGAACGCAAAATCTTGTTCATGTTCGTTCATTTAATAAATAAACGAACATAAGCGAACTTCCCGCAGCACGGTTCATGAACGGTTCGCTGAACGTTCAGTTCATTTAAATGCCTAGTAGTTAGAGTGTTTCACCCACTTTAAACTGTACAATTAAATAGTTAGATGTTCTGATTGAAAAATTAAAAGATGAGAGGTAAACAAAAAACACTCTAAATAATTGAGTGATCAATGGTGTAGTTTACCCTTTAAAAAATAGTTCCAAATTTGTTTTAATCGTATAAAAACAGTCCATTTGCCAGATTTATCGAGCATCACTCACACAGCCCAAAACAGTTCCAAAACTAACCACTGGGAATGTCATCCCATGAGGAAGGAGGCGCTGCCGCCGCCACCAGTATCCCCGGCACCGGCAGGGCGGTTTCCACCCATCAAACAAACACAACCATCAACAAAAAACTCCCCGAGATAGCCATTGCAGTTGAAGAAGGAGGCTTCAATCTCAGCAACGACGATACAGAGAGACTCAATTCATTAGCCAAAGCTTTGGAAGGCGATCGATTATTCGAACCCAAAGCGAAACCATTGATCCGAAAGGTTCCATCAACCCTCTGCATCCCCAAAGATTTCGCCAAGTATTTCAAGCCGAGGGTCATCTCGATCGGACCCATCCACCACGGCGATCCCGCCCTCGACGGCTCCGAGCCACTCAAGCTTATATTAGCAGCACATTTCGTAAAGAACATCGGAGTAGAGGAGAAGAAGTTATACAACATAATCAAGACGGAGATCGGGAGCTTGAAGAAATGCTACGATCCGAAGGAGTTGGAGCGGTTCGACGACGAGCAGCTGGCCTGGATGTTCTTCCTCGACGGATGCGCAATCTTGCAAGCTATTTTACAAGGCGATGGAGAAGAACAACCGCAGAGCAAAATGAACATTAAGAATGATCTGCTGACGTTTGTGCACTTGGATCTGCTCTTGTTGCAAAACCAACTGCCTCACGAGGTTCTTCGATTGCTTACGAGCTCCAGCAGCAATGGATACGGAAAAAATTTCATGGAGTCGGTCAGAAGGTTCATTGAGAACAATGTTATCACTCCGGCGGAGATGAAAGAGCAACAGAAACAAAAACGGCCGTCACCGTCTCCACAAGCGGAGATGAAAAAGCAACTGAAACAACAACCGTCTGCACAAGAACAGGAGGAAGCCGTTCATCTGCTGGATCGTTTGCGGAAAAGGCTGATTTTGGAGAAGACGAAGGAGGTGAAATTTTAAGTTTTCAATTTTTTTTATTTAGAAGTACATAAAAAATTTCCAACTACATAGAATGTTTTGTTGTTAAGTATTCCGAGTATTGAAAAACTATAAAATGAATTTTAGATTATAAAATATTATTTTATTAAATCACTCAAATATTAAAATTTAAAAAAGGGCCACAAGATTATTTGTATGTGTCAAACTAATTATTTTTTCGTTAAAAATTAAAGGTCATTTAAGTTGGACATCAACGACGGATTTAGAAATTTAAGAATGAGAGACTAAATTTTTTTTTTTTTTTTTAATAATAAGTATGCAAAAAAATTTTATTTTTCCTTTTTTTTCTTAACACATAAATTAAATTTAACAATTTTTCCAAAATAACGAGTCCCTTTTGGACATTATCCTGTTAATTAGATATGATAAAATTTGATGTATTAGCTGTATAGTCATTTGAGATTGTGGAATCAAATTTTATTATATCTCAATAAACATGTTAATGTCTATAACTTTTAATAGTTGTAAAACTCAACCAACATTGTTATATAATTGAAGGACTATTTTATAATTTTTAATAATTGTTTGACTCAATAAATAATATTTTATAATAGAAGAGAATATTTGTATACTTTATTTTTTTATTGATAATATATTTTTTAACATAAAAGTTTACGTCGTTTATGAGAAGGGAGGAAAACAATTTGGACGCAATTGGATTTCTGAATTTATAAGGAGTTCTAGCAACAGAGGAAGAACAGAAAGCCGTTATTCGCAAACTTTCCGTAACGTGAAGGAGCTGAGAGCCGCTGGAATTTGGCTGAAACCTAGTCCGTCTAGCTGCCTGAAAGACGTGAGTTTCGGCCGCGTCTGCTGTAAGGGAAACCTATGGCTACCGCCGATCACGGTGGATGACTCGACAGGGCCTAAGTTCATGAACCTGATAGCCTACGAAATGTGCCCAGATTTCGAAAACGACTTCACCGTCACCTCCTACATCTGCTTCCTCGATTCTCTCATCGACGAGGCCGAAGACGTGAAGGAACTTCGAGACTCC
The DNA here is from genome assembly GCF_006381635.1 of Hibiscus syriacus. Lineage (NCBI taxonomy): Eukaryota > Viridiplantae > Streptophyta > Magnoliopsida > Malvales > Malvaceae > Hibiscus > Hibiscus syriacus. The sequence continues at coordinate 277,010 of NW_024061995.1, read as the reverse complement.
GGAATACTGTACAATGGGCTGGGGAGTGATGAAGAAGTGGCTAAGTTGTTCAACAAGATGAACACTGATTTGGTTCCGAGTCCGACGATTTACTCCGACGTGAAATGGCAAGTCCAGAGACATTGCCGGAACATTTGGATCAATTACGCGGCTCAAGCTTACTACACACATTTTAACAGCCCTTGGACAATCTTAGCATTTGTCGCCGCCATTGCTGCTCTTCTTCTCAGTGCTCTTCAGACATATTACACAATAAAGTAAGCATTATTTTTCTTGTTTGGACAAATCATTTTTATTTAGACAAAAATTCATTAGAGTTCCTTCTACTTAAAAAAAATGAATGTGACATCCAACTCAGAAAATAAATTCAATGTTACCTTTTGCATAACGTTTTTTTGTTCTTTGACCATTGTGGTGTTGACGTGACGGTCAACGATATTAACGTGACAGTCCACGATGGCTGATAACATGATATATAACATGACAGATTGGTTAAATTGGTACCGTGGACTGTCACATCAACACCATAACGGTCAAACGACAAAAAATGTTGGTCAAAGAGCTATATCGGTTTTATTTTCCAAGTTGGAGGGCCACATTGAGAGAAAAAAATAATACAATTGCCACATTGATTTTTTTTCAAAAGTATAAGGACCTTTGATTCTTTTTTGCCTTTTATTTATCATAGATTTTAGGTAAACTTCCTACATTCTCAATCATTTATGCGGTTTCGTTTTATCACCCAATTATTTAAAAAAACATACCTTATATTACATTTTAATTCTTTTTTATCATTCGTCATTAAAATAGTAATAGAACTGCTGACATGTCATCATTATACAATGTCACACCATAATTGGAAAATAAATTATCCCATCAACAGTTCTCTTAGTTTTTTTTAACTATAAATGACTAAAACGGAACCAAAACATAACGTTAGGCATAATTTTAAAAAAAATAATTGAACGATCAAAACAAAATATATTAATAGTTGGGTGACTAAATACATATTTTACCCTAAAAGTAAAAGGTCAAACTATATGAGTGTCCACTTAATTATGGTGAGGTTCTAATTTGACCACATATCTATTGCTTTTATTAATAAGATAACTATAGGGGGTTTATTTTTCGGTTTTAATCGAATTAACCGATCGGACATAATTAGTTTGGTTAATTTGGTCGGCCACCAAATTAGTTTGGTCATGGAACGATTAATAATTTTTTTAGAATTCAGTTAACGGTTAATTTGGTTCGAAATCGGTTAATTAACCGAATTAACCAAAATTAAATTTTAAATTTTAAATATATTATATATAACATATAAGCTCAACCCAAATCATTTAAAACCCAATTAATAATTTAAGATCCAATAACTTTTAACCCTAAATCAATATTAATTAATTAAAAATCTATATAATTTTTTTAATTTTTTAATTATATATTATTATATTAATTGTAAACTATTTTTTTAATTAAAAATATTCAATTTTTTATATAAATTAAAATTTTTTTAAAAAAATCGGTTAATTAAAAAATTAACCAAAATTTATTCGGCTCGGTTAATATTTTTTTAAAAAAAGTTTAATTTGGTTAACAGTTAAAGAAAAAGAGTTCGACTAATTCGGTTAATGGTAATTCGATTCGATCGGTCACCGTTTTAACCGATTGAACATCCCTACTTAACTATCTAATCTATATCAATCGAGTTCTTTACCCTAATAGTCAAAGAATAAAAAGTAAAAGGGCAAACTATACGAGTGTCCACTTAATTATGTGAGGTTCTAATTTGACCACGTATCTATTACTTTTATTAATAAGATTACTTAACTATCTAAATGATATCAATCGAGTTTTTTTTGTTAACATTTAAATTAAAAATTAATTTGACAATTTAAAAAATTGATATAATTATATATTTGATTTTCATTATTTATGCATTCTATCACTTTGATCATAATTTTAATTTAACTCAAAAAGTTTAATCTTCTAATTAAATTATGAGATTTAACAAATACCAAAGTTCTTAAGGATTTTCTAGCTTTCATTAATAGATTTTTCTTCCATGTCTTTGGCAGTGATGATAAGGCAAATCCTACCGCAAATTGTACGTGCTTGTTTCCGCCAGCGGGAGCAGCAAATACCTCTCGAAAATGGTAAATTTTCAATTTAGTTTTTTCTTGAAATTAATAAATTATAAAATATTATAATAAAATTATATTTTATAAACAAACATAAATTTAGTTCAAGAAATTGTAGGTTGCTTGAAGACACTCGAAGATCCAACGATTGTTAGATATCAAACTATTTGTGTATGTGTGATGTCTTTATGTTGGAATAAACAATTTATGTTTCTATTTTTATCATTAAATTATTATTTTTAATGAATTTATATTTTATATTTTATTTTAGTCATTAAATATTATTTTTTATACATATTCTAATTTTAATCTTAATCCTATCTAGAGGGAAAGGGATACCTCAGAGAAAAAAAAAGTTCTCATAGTGGATTTAGAACTAATGATCTAAGAGAATACGAGGAAACAAAGATGAATAACTTGACCAACCGACTAAATGTGCTTGCTCCACTAATTATTACTTTTGATTGATGAATTAAAGAAAAATGTGATATGGCATGGTGTACTAATAGTTTTAGTCCTTAAAATTTATATATTCTATTAATTTGGTTCCAATTAAAAGTACTCATCAATAAATTTAATATATGTGTGTGTATCGAGATCTATCTCTTATATATTCATGGATAGTTGTAATGATGTGCATCTTTCTATATTATATATATTTATATGTCTCAGTTTGATGCATGTTTGTATTTTATAAAATGGGTTAAATTTGGGTCGAATGGGGATTTTTTAAACTCGAATTAGTTCCAATAACGAATGAAGAAAAATAATATTCAGATCGAATCAAGTCGGGTAGTCTAAAACTCTGATCCATGCTCATCCAATTTTAAATATAAGGGTAAATTATGTGTCCAGTACTTAAACTATCGGTTTTAGTCCGTTTTAGTACCTAAATTTTCATTTTATTTGAAACATACCTAAAGTTTAGTTTTTGTTTCATTTTAGTATCCCGTTTAAAATTTAACGTTAAGTTTTAAAAAAAATTGAAAGTTTATGTACTCTAATGGACCAAAACTGATAGTTTAGGTACTAAACGCATTAAGTTTTCAATGACGAGTACTAAACTGAAACAAAAAACTAAACGTTATGTATGATTTTGAAAAAATTTAAAAGTTTATGTACTAAAACAAACCAAAGCTAATAATTTAGATACTAAATTTGTACTTTACCCTAAATATAAAATAGTCAATTAGCCACGAATACTAGGTATAAAGCCATATTTGTCAACAACAAAAAAACCAGTTGCAAAATCACCTTTGTAATCACTTTTGAAAAGGTCAGCTGAAAATGTCGTCCGGGTGGATCGGCTTCCACCGATGAAACAGACATGGACAACAATAACAACAATAACAAATCCCCAGAGCTGGTCATTTCAGTACCACACAACAACTTCAATCTCAGCAACATCGATTTAAAGCGGCTCGACTCGTTAGACAAAGCTTTCGAAGGTGACCGACAACACAAACCCACCACCAAACCATTGATTCAAAGGGTTCCATCGACCCTCGGCATCCCCGATGATTTCACCAAGTATTTCAAGCCGAGGGTCATCTCGATCGGACCCATCCACCACGGTGATCCCTCTCTAGATGACTCCGAGCAGCTCAAGCTTCGATTAGCGGCTCATTTCGTGAGGAACATCGGGGTCGAAGAGGAGATGCTGTACAACGCGATCAAGACGGAGATCGGTAGCCTGAAGGAATGCTACGATCAGAAGTTATTGGAGCCATATGATGATGAGAAGCTGGCCTGGATGATGTTCCTCGACGGATGTGCGATCTTACAAGCCATTTTACAAGGGTCCTATTGTTATGATCAAAGTGGTTCTTCGAGTACTAAAATGATCATTAAACATGACTTGCTTACGTTCTTGTACTTGGATATGTTCTTGTTGGAAAACCAGTTGCCTTATCGTGTTCTTGAGTTGTTGATCACAAGCTCGAGCAGCAGCAAGAAGGGTTTGTCCATGAAAATGATCGAATGGTTCGTCGAAGAAATCGTTATTTTCCCGGCAGAGATAGAACAAGAAACACCATTAAAGCAGAAAGGAGAGCCGGTTCATCTCTTGGATCATCTGAGAAAAAGATTGATTCTCAAGGAGGAAAAGAAGACAACCCTTTTGGAGAAATTAGGGTTCATGTGCCAATGTCATTTGTTTAGCATCTCCAAACACAGAACAAAAGTGGACTATCATTATCCATGGTACCGTAAAGCGCAGGAGCTTCGAAACGCGGGGATTTGGTTCCAAGAAAGCGAAACCCCTCGGCTCACCGACGTTGGTTTCAGCCGGAGACTCTTCATGGGAAAACTATGGCTACCACGGATCATGGTGGACGACTCGACGGGGACTAGGTTCATGAACTTGATAGCCTACGAAATGTGCCCGGATTTCGAAAACGACTTCACCGTCACATCCTACATCTGTTTCCTCGACGAGCTCATCGACGACGCCGGCGACGTTAAACTGTTGAGAAACGATGGGGTGCTCCACAATGTGCTAGGCAGTGATGAAGAAGTGGCTAAGCTTTTCAACACCATGAGCACCGTGTTGGTTCCGAGCCCGGAGATTTACCTCGACGTGAAGCTGCAGATTGAGGATCATTGCCGGAGAAAGTGGATCAGACATGCAGCTCAAGCTTATCTGACCTATTTTAGTAGCCCTTGGACGTTTATAGCATTTATGGGTGCCAATGCTGCACTTCTCATGAGTGCCATTCAGACTTATTACGCCATTATTTCAGCAAAGTAAGTCTTCGTTTAGTTTGTGTTCTTTTTCATTAGATTTTGAACCTTATAGCTTAAATAACTATACCAATTGACGAACGAGTTGATTAGTAAGCAACTTTTTACTTAAGTAAGGTCTCAAAATCGAATCTTTTTGTAAGTAAAAAAATTCTCATTGGGAGAATCACCCACCACCAGATGTATGACGCGGGTTGATTCAGATTAATCAAAGCAACATTAGAACCAGAGCGAAAACATGATTTTATGTTAAGGAGAGAACTTATAAAATTTTTGAAGATGAACTTATACAATTTTTAAGAGAAAAAAACATATTATCAATAAAATAATAAAAAAACTTAATATATATATATATATATATATATATATTCAGAAAATCGTCACCGCAGTTCATCCTTAAAACAACCTATATACCAAATATTCTTTTCATGTATATATATAAATATTTTATAAAGTTCAAGAAGAGATGAAAAAATGAAATGCTATATTTTGTTCTTTAGAAGAGTATAAAACTGCTGTTTATATACAACCATTGATAATTAACTACCAAGACTAACAGAAATCTAACTAAGCTAACTAACTTAACTGATAATCAATTAACTTGAACAATGATAAACCCTAATATCTCCCCTCAAGGTGGGACTGCGTGGATGTTGAGGAAGCCCACTTGTCAACAAAGGCACGATGCAAAGGAGATCGGAGAGTCTTGGTAAATACGTCAACTAGTTGATCAGAAGATCGGACGTGAAAAAGTTTCAAAAAAACTAGATTTAACCTTGTCACGCACAAAATGGCAATCGACCTCAATGTTTTGATCCTTTCATGAATCGCCAAATGAATTGCAGCGTGGTTATCACAAAATAACCGGTCACATATCATTAAACCGTTAACAATGTGTTGATGTGACAGTTTCTTTCTTGTTTTTCTGTAGAAAATTGTCAATTCTTCCGACCATCATTAGCAGCCAATCATCGTCCATCACTGATCATCATTCGTGGAAAGATCGATATCAAAATATTCACATTTCACTTTACTTTCTTCTTCTCTGATCGGTATTCCATGAAACCCATTGTATATCAACGAAACTCATCTAAAGGTATGATGTTCTAATGCTTCGATCACCTCTGATGATCGTTCCATGATGTTAATTTCGAGATTTGTTGTTTATCTTCTTGATAGAATATTTTTAATCTTTTGGATTTTCAAACAAACGCTTAAAATTCCTTAAATATGAGAAAGTCCACAAACCCTCTAAAGTGAAGAATTTAGTGTGTTTTATTTCATGAGTATTAAAGATGTTTAGAAAACTCTAAATTTATAAGGTAGTAGAGGACGATTGAGTTGAATTAATCGATGTTTAACATAATCACAAAAGATTCTGAAGAATGATAGTTTTCAAGTGAAAAAAAAACATATTTTTAATAAAGATTATGATAAAATAAAATTAAAAAATAACTTATACATCAGCACCAAATTATTATATCATTTATTATTAACGATTTAAAAATTCAATGATTAGATTAATAAAAAAATTAAAGTTCAATAAAAATTCTACTTTTGAACACGTTCTTAAAGTTAAACCCTTATCTTGCTTTAACTTTTGCAGGCTTAAACTATAATAAAATGATATTATAAAAATCACTTTAATAATAAAATTTATTCGATGAATTAGTTTATTATGATAATTTTGAGAATGACAAAAATGTTATCCGATAGAAAATTTTATATTCACTTCCTTTTCATAAAAGTAAGGGTAAACTATAATATTAGTCATTGAACTTTAGATTATGGATCGATTTTGTCACTAAACTTTAAAAAGTTTCAATATTAGCATTGAATTTTAGTTTTTTTACAAGTTGGTCATTGGATCGTTAAATTGCTAATGAAGTGATGGTGGGGTTTCTTCCCCATTTTTACAAAAAAATCATCAATTTCACTTATTGTCTCTATCGACCAATTGTCGTGTGTCATCGGTCGTTGTTTGCAGCAAGATCGATACTAAAACATTCATATTTCACTACTCTTTATTTTGTCTCTATTGACCATTTGTTGCGTGTCATCGGTCATTGTTTGCAACAAGATCGATATCAAAACATTCATATTTCACTATTCTTTATTTTTTTACCTTTTTTCATGAAACCTACTCAAAATCGATGAAAAATCATCTAAATTTTCGATATTCTAATGCTTCAATCTCTTTCAATGACCGTCTGATGATTGTAGTTTTGAGATTTGTTTGCTTTTCTTCTCAAAATAATATTTATATATTTTTGAACAAACGCTCCAAAACCCTTAACCCCAAAATTTGAAGGTTTATATTTGTTTAATTGTGTGAGTTTTAAAAAGTGTTATAGTAAAATATAAACCAATAAAGTGATAAAGGACGATGAGTCAAATTCATCAATGTCTAAGGTGGCTATAAAAGACTCTAGAAAATGGTAGTTTTCGATGAAAATTGAAAATAAGATGTAAAAAACCTAAAAAAAAAATCACATCAACACCAAACCGTCATTTTTTTTTCACATCAACACCAAACCGTCACAAGATCCATTTGTTAAATATTTAACATCCAATGACTAAATTGATACGAAAACTAAAATTTAATCATAAAAATGATTCATTTTAAAATTTAATCATAAAAATGATTCATTTTAAAATTTAATGACTAAATCGATACACAACTTAAAAGTTAGTGACTTATAGTTTACCCTGACAAGTAGATAAAAGCCCACTTAAAACTCAAATTAAGTTGCCAAAACCAGTTGTAAAATCACCTTGTTAATCACTTACATAAAGGTCAGCTGAAAATGTCGTCCCACGAGGAAGGAAGCGCCGCCTCCAGTGTCCCCGGCGGAGCAGTTTCCACCGACGAAACATATAACATTATCCCAGAGATAATCATTTCAGTGCCACACAGGAACCTCAATCTCAGCAATGTCGATATAGAGAGACTCGAGTCATTAGACAAAGCTTTTGAAGGTGATCATCAACTCAAACCCACCACCAAGCCATTGATCCAAAGGGTTCCATCAACCCTCGGCATCCCCGATGATTTCGTCAAGTATTTCAAGCCGAGGGTCATCTCGATCGGACCCATCCACCACGGCGATCCCACTCTCCGTGGCTCTGAGCAACTAAAGCTCCGACTAGCGGCCCATTTCGTGAAGAACATCGGGGTCGAGAAGGAGACGTTGTACAACGCGATCAAGACAGAGATCTGTAGCTTGAAGGAATGCTACGATAAGAAGTTATTGAAGCCATATGATGATGAGAAGCTGGCCTGGATGATGTTCATCGACGGATGTGCAATCTTACAATCCATTTTACAAGTCTCTTATTATTATTATTATGAAGATGATGATGAATGTAAATCGTGGAGTAGAAAGATCATTAAGACTGATTTGCTGACATTCGTGTACTTGGATCTGTTCTTGGTGGAAAATCAGTTGCCTTATCGTGTTCTTCAGTTATTGATCACAAGCTCGAGCAGCAGCAAGAAGGGTTTGTTAATGAAAATGATCGAAGGGTTCGTCGAAGAAACTTTTATTTTCCCAGCAGAGATTGAGCAAGAAACAACATTAAAGCAGGAAGGACAGCCGGTTCATCTCTTGGATCATCTGAGAAGAAGATTGATTCTCAATAAAGAAAAGAAGGCAACCCTTTTGGAGAAATTAGGGTTCATGTACCTGCATTTGTTCTCCAATTGCAAATACAAGAAGATGGACCATTATCCTTCGTTCCGTAAAGCAGAAGAGCTTAAAAATTCTGGAATTTGGTTCAAACAAAGCGAAACCAGTCTCCTCACAGACGTCAGTTTCAGCCGGACATTCTTCGTTGGAAAACTACGGCTTCCGCCGATCAGGGTGGACGAGTCGACGGGGCCTATGTTGATGAACTTGATAGCCTACGAAATGTGCCCGGATTTCGACAACGATTTCGCCGTCACGTCTTACGTATGCCTCCTTGATTCGCTCGTCGACGATGCCGGCGATGTTCATGTACTGAGAGACGACGGCGTGCTGTACAATGCGCTTGCCATTGTCGGACAAAGTGGATCAGGCATGCAGCTCAAGCCTACCTCACCTATTTTAGCAGCCCTTGGACCTTCACAGCATTTGTGGCCGCCATTGCTGCACTTCTCCTCAGTTCTCTTCAGACTTCTTACACCATTATTTCAGCAAAGTAAGTCTTCATTTACTCGTCATGCAAACAACTGTGATTTATCATAGATTTTAGGGTAAATTACACATTTACTGTTTAAACTATCAGTTTTAGTCTGTTTTAATACATAATTTTTTTTTTCAAAACCATACCTGAAGTTTATTTTTTGTTATTTTAGTACTCCGTTCAAAATTCAATGTTAAATTTTGAAAATAATTGAAAGTATAAGTACTGAAACAGACTAAAACTAATAGTTTAGGTACTAAATGTGTTAAGTTTTTAATGGTAGGGTACTAAAATGAAACAAAAACTAAATATTAGGTATGGATTTGAAAAAAACTAAAAGTTTAGGTACTAAAACATACCAAAACTGATCATTTAGGTAATATATGCGTGGTTTACCCTAGATTTTAAGATAAAATACACTAAATATCATTAGACTTTAGAAGGTGTATCGTTTATAGTAGTATTAAACTTTCTATTGCTCTAATTATAACATTAAACTATGGTTTTGGTTTCAATTATATCACAGGGTTGCTAAAATCTAAACGACGTGAAAACATGAACAAAATAATATAGTTTTGATGCGGCTATCGATGCCCAAAACAACGTAGTTTTAGACACTAAATTTTGGAGATGTATTGATTTTGTTACCAAACTTTAAAATCTCATATAGGTTGAGTCGGGCTGAGTTTTTAGTCGACCTAGATATGGCTTGAGATTTCCACTACTCCACGTCATCTTAGCCGATATAGTTTAGGAAAATTCCATCTAACCTGATAAAAACTCGCATTTGACCCTAATTTATTTTCATATGATAGAATATGAACTTAACTGGAAAAGTTGAATGAATGCATAGCTTAGAAGTGTTTCCTACCTTAATTCATATGTTCTTTCTTCTATTTGTTGCACAGAGGAGAATTATCTAAGAGCAATAACTGAGGCTGCTTGGAAAATCTCTAGGATTTGAAGGCTTCTGGATCCGGATCGTCCTTGTTTGTTTAACTATTTTTAGGTCTTGTTTGTCCGTTTGTACTTAATATTTTGATTTGTATTTAAAGTAGAGTTAATTACATCATACATTCTTAAACTGTGGTATTTTAAATTGATCCCTAAACTTGTAAATATTCAAATTTTATCCTTAAATTATGATTATCATTCTAATTTAGTCTTTAAACTTTTGAACATTTTAGTTTCATTCCCAAACATTTTCAACATTTCAATTTCATCCCTAATTATAAATTGGTCCCCAAACATTTTCAACATTTCAATTTCATCCCAAATTATATGTATGTGCTAATCACATTCCATGTTAATAAAATAGTTAGGTCAAGTTATATTATTACATGTTTGAAAAAAATAAAGTTTAGCTTAAATTATTGCTAAAATTAACTATATGTTTGGATGGATTTTGGGATGAAATTGGAATATTTAAAAGTTTAGGGACAAATTTAGAATAAGGGCCATATTTTGAGATGAAATTGGAATATTAAAAAATCCGAGGTCTAATTTAAAAAAAGTATCATAGTTTGAGGATGAAATTGAAATATTTAAAAGTTTAGGGGCATTTTAAAATAAGGATCATAGTTTGTAGATATATGATACAATTAACTCTCTAATGTATTGACGGTTCTTGTACTTTTATACATTTAACAATTTATATAAAGATATATTATAAATAGCGAGTTTGAGTTTTTGTACGAATCAAAGATTTAATGTATTTAAACGTTCATTGTTAAATGATTATGATTCTTTAGAATATATACGATCACTTATAAACACATTAGATTAAATTAAATGACATTGGAAGTAAATGAATTGTCGTTATTTATTAAAGTCTCGGATTCTAACATTATAAATATAAGAGATATGAATGTTCAATGTCAAATGATTAAGAATTATCTTTAAATAGATATGATCTTATATTTATTCTATATTAATAACAAATATACATTTGATGTGTTATTGATTTATAAATTCTTATTCATTATCTTAAACCTGATAGAAAAGAATTTAAATCACATAATTCTAATAGTTTCTATTTTAACATAAATTTATATGAGTATATTTTTCATTTTTTATGAAACTTTTTTAAATAAATTATTTTTAATATTAAATGATCAAAATAAAATTACGATGTAAAATTATTTTTCATTTTAAAAAAATAATTGAGTGACTAAATACATAATTTACCTTTGAATATTTGGTCGATACTTCACCGCAACTTGGTAATCGTTATCGATTTATCCAAATCAGAAAACAAGAGTACGCTACCTTCCGGCTGCTTCCTTTCATAATTCAATGAAATGATCTGAGAACAACAAAACCCAGAGTTTCCTTTACACTGATCCATCCTCGGGACCTTCTTTTTCCGCCATGTTTCGATATTTTTCCCTCAAACGCTCTCTCTAAACGCACCTCAAAACTCTCGCCCACTTATATTCGGGTGATAATGTTGTAACTTTTAATAGTTAAACGACTTAACATATCAATACTATATAGTCGAATGGTTATTTTATAATTTTTAATAGTCGAGAGATTTAATAAAATAGAACCCTGTAGTCGGGATCATTTGTATGATCCCTTTTTATAGTCCTAATATTTTTTTAGTATGATCCGTCTTTGTAGTCCTAATATTTTTTTAGTATGATCCGTCTTTGTAGTCCTAATATTTTTTAGTATGATTATTTTTATAGGGTTGGATTTTAAAATGGTTATTTTTATAATTTTAAAAAATATTATTATGATGTCTCTCTTTTAATTTTTTAATTAATTTTATATTTTATCGAATAAAATAAATGTTTATATTTATATCGGATCAAATCTAGTTGAGTGTAAGTTTAACATTAAAGTTTGAGTTAGCTTGAATCCTCTTAACTCTGATATGGTCAGATATTAGAAGGAGAGATATGATATTCGAGTCGAGTTCGGGTCGATAAAAAATCTAATCAAGTTCGATCCATTGCACTTTAGCCTTATAAAATCAAGTAAAAGATCACTTTAACGTATAATAATAAAGTCATTATTATGAATTCTTTATTACAGTATGATTTATTTATAAAATATATTCTAATGTTTTAGATAATGAATATAATTAAAAGGAATTCAATTAAAATAATAAACAAAGTAACATGTTTCACGTTGCATAACAGGGAAGTCTAAGGAAAGACAGCCTAATATAAGGTTAAGAAAAGTCGTTATCGGAAATGTAAATATTTTTTTAATATTTCTAATAGAGAGTTACTTAAAATGTTATTTTTTCTACCGAAATTGTTAATATAGGAAATATTTATTTTATGTAGCGAAATTAACATTTCCGGTGAGGAAAAAATAATATTTTAGATAAAACTCTACTAGAAATGTTAAAAAATATTAACATTTCCGATAACGTTTTTCTTTAACCTTATATTGGGCTGATGTACAACAGACTACCCGTTGCCTAACTGACAAACAACGTAAGAATCATTTTGTTGAAGTTTGTAATAAATTAAATTACTTTTTTCTAAACCAATTTTGTTTCAAAATCAATATACAAATTAAAGCTTTAGAACACACTCTTACTTTATCAAAAATTATATATATAAATAAATAAAATAAAATTCCTTTTAAAAGCAATCAATTGGACCAATTCCTTTGATAAAAGTCATGCCAATGGAATATAAGGAATTTAGAAAAGAAGAAAAAAGAGAGAAAAAAAGTAAAGAGTAAAATAAAATTCCAAACGTAGTAACTTAGCAAAGCACACAATACTATTACTACTTATAATTATTAGGATAAGCTACACAATTAGTACTTAAAACTATTAGTTTTGATCCGTTTTAGTACCTAAACTTATAATTTTTCAAAATCATACCTAACATTTAGTTTTTGTTTCGTTTTAGTATCATGCTGTTGAAAACAAATAAAGGAAGAGCTCGTCGATCTTCGCGTCTACAGTTGCCTGTCGTTGTATTCGTCGGTCAATAAAACCCAAACTTTCCAACCCACACCTTTTCGACAACCAGAACGCAATTCTAGCTTATATTTCATCAGAAAATGTCTCAATCTTCCCAAATCGACGATAAACTGCTCAACTTCTTCATGTCCGATAACTATCATCAACAGTCCGATGGGCAAAAAGTGGATTATGATAGTCGACTCGTCATATTCTCGTGGTCCACATTTCTGATTGGTCGCCTGTTCGTCGGAGGTATGCACCGTCAGCTCATTCGTTAAGTTTTTAACGGTAAGTGCTAAAATGAAATAAAAATTAAACGTTAGGTATGCTTTTAATTTTTTTTGAAAGTTTAAGTACTAAAACATATCTAAACTGATAGTTTAAGTGTTAAATGCATAATTTACCCTAATTATTCTTGTTACAAAAAAATTGTACTTTGACTAGCCGAATGTTAAGCTGCGTGCTTATCACGAATCATCCTAATCGAACTTCAGACTATTAAATGAGAATCTTCGTATTATTTCGACCCGTCTCATGTAGTTATGGTACTGATGTGGCAGTCGATCTACCATGTTTGAGTTATCAATTTAGCACATATATCATGTCATTCGTCATGTTATCAACTACAATTAACTGTCGCATCAACACCGTGGACTGCCATGTCAGTACCATGAACTATCACGTTAGCAATGTAACGATTAACGATAAAAACTTTGGTCAAAGGGCCAAATTAGGGTTATTTTCTAAGTTGGAGGACCATATCAAAAGAAAAAAAATAATATAAGGCCATATTAGTTTTTTTTAAGTACAAGGACCAATGACTTATTTTGGCCTTTTAATAAATATTGAAAGCTAATTATAGCTAGGGGTGTGCAAATTCGGATATCGGATCCGATCTAAATATTCGGATATCCGAAATTTCAGATAACTAAAATCATGATCCGAATCTGCTCAAAAATAACCGGATATCCAAATTTTCGGATCGAATATCCGAATATACAATCTGAATATATTAATATTTTTAAATAATATTTCCATTAATAAAGCTTATTATATAATATTAACATATATAATGTTTTGATTACAGTAAATGTTATATAATATGTTCTTTCTTCTATTCGTTGCAGACGATAATCATCTAAGCGCAATAACTGAGGCTAAGCAGTCTCAAGGATTCCAAGGCTTTTGGATCCGGATCGTCGTTGTTTGTTTTATTCATAGGTCTTGTTTGTGTTTGTCGTTGATATTCTAATTTAAATGGGCACAGCTCCGAGTGGTCCCGGGGTGCCACCACTTAGTAACAGGGGAATGCCGACAGTAAAATGAAATGGAATTGTTAATACTTTGTCTACTCAAAGTGTGTGTACTAATTGTTTTATTTATTTTTATTTTATTGGTTGGATTTTAAAGTCGTCGGAATCCCACGAAATCTATTCTTTTTAATTGTAAAATCTCCCTGTTATAAAACAGACCGGTCACCAGATTTATCTAACATCAGCAACACGTACAGTCTAAACTTGTTGTTCACTTCGAACTGTTCATCTTTAAAAATGTCATCCCATGAGGAAGGAGGCGCTGCCGCCAGTGTCCCCGGCACTGGCCCCGAGATAGCCATTCCAGTAGAAGACGGTGACTTCAATCTCAGCAACAACTTTATAGAGATACTCAATCTCAGCAATGTCGATATAGAGAGACTGGAGTCATTGGACAAAGCTTTCGAAGGTGATCAGCATCTCACACCCACCGCCAAACCATTGATACAAAGGGTTCCATCCACCCTCGGCAAGGCCGATGATTTCGTCAAGTATTTCAAGCCGAGGGTCATCTCGATCGGACCCATCCACCACGGCGATCCCACTCTCCGTGGCTCCGAGCAACTCAAGCTCCGACTAGCGGCCCATTTCGTGAAGAACATCGGGGTCGAGAAGGAGACGTTGTACAACGCGATCAAGACAGAGATCTGTAGCTTGAAGGAATGCTACGATAAGAAGTTATTGGAGCCATATGATGATGAGAAGCTGGCCTGGATGATGTTCATCGACGGATGTGCAATCTTACAAGCCATTTTACAGGGCTCTTATTATTATTATTATTATTATGAAGATGATGATGAATGGAAATCGTGGAGTAAAACGATCATTAAGACTGATTTGCTGACATTCGTGTACTTGGATCTGTTATTGGTGGAAAATCAGTTGCCTTATCGTGTTCTTCAGTTGTTGATCACAAGCTCGAGCAGCAGCAAGAAGGGTTTGTTAATGAAAATGATCGAAGAGTTCATTGATAATGTTATTTTCCCAACAGATATTGAACAACCACTGGAACATGAAGGAGAACCAGTTCATGATATGGAACAACCACTGGAACAGGAAGGAGAACCAGTTCATCTCTTGGATTATCTGCGAAAGAGATTGATTCTCGAGAAAGAAAAGAAGATAACCCTTTTGGAGATATTAGGGTTCATGTACCAGATTCTGAATTGCAGTTGCAAAAGAAGACCACAAAGGGCCACAAAGATGGGATATAATTATCCTGCGTTTCGTAAAGCGAAAGATCTTAGAAATGCTGGAATTTGGTTCAAACAAAGTGAAACCAGTGTCCTCACAGACGTCGGTTTCAGCCGGACATTCTTCGTTGGAAAACTACGGCTTCCGCCGATCAGGGTGGACGAGTCGACGGGGCCTATGTTGATGAACTTGATAGCCTACGAAATGTGCCCGGATTTCGAAAACGATTCCGAAGTCACCTCGTACGTTTGGCTCCTCGACTCGCTCATTGACGATGCCGGAGATGTTCAGGTATTGAGAGACGATGGGGTACTCTACAATGCGCTTGGAAGTGATGAAGAAGTGGCTAAACTTTTGAACAAGATGAACCCCGTGTTGGTTCCAAATCCGGCAATTTACTACGGCGTGGCACGGAAAGTCCATAACCATTGTCGGACAAAGTGGATCAGGCATGCAGCTCAAGCCTACCTCACCTATTTTAGCAGCCCTTGGACCTTCATAGCATTTGTGGCCGCCATTGCTGCACTTCTCCTCAGTTCTCTTCAGACTTCTTACACCATTATTTCAGCAAAGTAAGTCTTCATTTACTCGGCATACAAA
The DNA here is from genome assembly GCF_006381635.1 of Hibiscus syriacus. Taxonomy (NCBI): domain Eukaryota; kingdom Viridiplantae; phylum Streptophyta; class Magnoliopsida; order Malvales; family Malvaceae; genus Hibiscus; species Hibiscus syriacus. Next base: position 260,925 of record NW_024061995.1, on the reverse strand, counting down.
CAACTGTGATTTATCATAGATTTTAGGGTAAATTACACGTTTAGTGTTTAAACTATCAGTTTTAGTCTGTTTTAATACCTAATTTTTTTTTCAAAACCATATCTGAAGTTTATTTTTTGTTTTATTTTAGTACTCCGTTCAAAATTCAATGTTAAATTTTGAAAATAATTGAAAGTATAAGTACTAAAACTAATAGTTTAGGTACTAAATGTGTTAAGTTTTTAATGGTAGGGTACTAAAATGAAACAAAAACTAAATATTAGGTATGGTCTTGAAAAAAACTAAAAGTTTAGGTACTAAAACATACCAAAACTGATCATTTAGGTAATATATGCGTAGTTTACCCTAGATTTTAAGATAAAATACACTAAATATCATTAGACTTTAGAAGGTGTATCGTTTATAGTAGTATTAAACTTTCTATTGCTCTAATTATAATATTAAACTATGGTTTTGGTTTCAATTATATCACAGGGTTGCTAAAATCTAAACAACGTGAAAACATGAACAAAATAATATCGTTTTGATGCGGCTATCGATGTCCAAAACAACGTAGTTTTAGACACTAAACTCTGGAGATGTATTGATTTTGTTACCAAACTTTAAAAATTCATATAGGTAGAGTCGGGTTGAGTTTTTAGTCGACCTTGATATGGCTTGAGCATTTTACCACTCCAGGTCATCAAACCCGATATAGTTTAGGAAAATTCCATCTAACCTGATAAAAACTCGCATTTGACCCTAATTTATTTTCATATGATAGAATATGAACATAACTGGAAAAAGTTGAATGAATGCATAGCTTAGAAGTGTTTCCTACCTTAATTCATATGTTCTTTCTTCTATTTGTTTCACAGAGGAGAATTATCTAAGAGCAATAACTGAGGCTGCTTGGAAAATCTCTAGGATTCGAAGGCTTCTGGATCCGGATCGTCCTTGTTTGTTTAACTATTTTTAGGTCTTGTTTGTCCGTTTCTACTTAATATTTTGATTTGTATTTAAAGTAGAGTTAATTACATCATACATTCTTAAAGTGTGGTATTTTAAATTGATCCCTAAACTTCTAAATATTCAAATTTCATCCTTAAATTATGATTATCATTCTAATTTAGTCTTTAAATTTTTGAACATTTTAGTTTCATTCCCAAACATTTTCAACATTTCAATTTCATCCCAAATTATATGTATGTGCTAATCACATTCCATGTTAATAAAATAGTTAAGTCAAGTTATATTATTACATGTTTGAAAAAAATAAAGTTTAGCTTAAATTATTGCTAAAATTAACTATATGTTTGGATGGATTTTGGGATGAAATTGGAATATTTAAAAGTTTAGGGACAAATTTAGAATAAGGGACATAGTTTGAGATGAAATTGGAATATTCAAAAATTTGAGGACTAATTTATAATAAGTATCATAGTTTGAGGATGCAATTGAAATATTTAAAAGTTTAGGGGCAATTTAAAATAAGGATCATAATTTGTAAATATATGATACAATTAACTCTCTAATGTATTGACGGTTCTTGTACTTTTATACATTTAACAATTTATATAAAGATATATTATAAATAACGAGTTTGAGTTTATGTACGACGTGAAAACATTAACAAAATAATATCGTTTTGATGAGGCTATATATGGTTTTGGTTTCAATTATAATTATATCACAGGGTTGTTAAAATCTAAACGACGTGAAAACATTAACAAAATAATATCGTTTTGATGAGGCTATCGATGCTAAAAACAACATAGTTTTAGATACTAAACTTTGGAGGTGTATTGATTTTGTTACCAAACTTTAAAAACTCATATAGGTAGAGTCGGGCTGAGTTTTTAGTCGACCTAGATATGGCTTGAGCATCCTACCTTAATTTATTTGATAAAATCTCCATCTAACCTGATAAAAACTCGCATTTGACCCTAATTTATTTTTATTTGATAGAATATGAACTTAACTGAAAAAGTTGAATGAATGCATAGCTTAAAAGTGTTTCCTACCTTAATTCATATGTTCTTTCTTCTAATTGTTGCACAGAGGAGAATTATCTAAGAGCAATAACTGAGGCTGCTTGGAAAATCTCTAGGATTCGAAGGCTTCTGGATCCGGATCGTCCTTGTTTGTTTAACTATTTTTAGGTCTTGTTTGTGTGTTTGTGCTTAATATTTTGATTTGTATTTAGAGTTAATTACATCATACGTTCTTAAACTGTGGTATTTTAAATTGATCCCTAAACTTCTAAATATTCAAATTTCGTTCTTAAATTATGATTATCATTCTAATTTAGTCCTCAAACTTTTGAACATTTTAGTTTCATCCCCAAACTATATCCTTCATTCTAAATTGGCCCCCAAACATTTTCAACATTTCAATTTTATCCCAAATTATATGTATGTGCTAATCACATTCCATGTTAATAAAATAGTTAGATCAAGTTATATTATTATATGTTTGAAAAAAATAAAGTTTGGTTTAAATTATTGCTAAAACTAACTATATATTTTGATGAATTTAGGGATGAAATTGGAAGATTTAAAAGTTTAGGGACCAATTTAGAATAAGGGCCATAGTTTGAGATGAAATTGGAATATTCAAAAGTCCAAGGAATAATTTAAAATAAGTATCTTGAGGATGAAATTAAAATATTCAAAAGTTGTATTGATTGTTCTTGTACTTTTATACATTTCACAATTTACATAAACATATATTATAAATAACGAGTTTAGTATTTGAGTTTTTGCACGAATCAAAGAATGTAAGGTATTTGAACGTTCATTGTTAAATGATTATGATTCTTTAGAATATATACTATCACTTGTAAATACATTAGATTAAATTAAATGACAATGAATTGTCGTTGTTGGAGGCATATGATGACTAGAAGCTGGCCTGGATGATGTTCGTTGACGGGATCTTACAAGCCATTTTACAAGAACCCTATTATTATGGAGAAAGTAATTGGTTGAGTAGAACGATCATTAAAACAGATTTTCTGACATTCGTGTACCTGGATCTGTTCTTGTTGGAAAACCAGTTGCCTTATCGTGTTCTTGAGTTGTTGATCACGAGCTCGAGCAGCAGCAAGAAGGGTTTGTCCATGAGATTGATCGAAGGGTTCATTGAAGCAAATTTTGTTACTATTCCAGAAGAGATGGAACAACGATTGAAGCAGGAAGAAGAACCGGTTCATCTCTTGGATCATCTTCGAAAGAGTTTGATTCTCAAGAAAAAGAAGATAGACCTTTTGGAGAAATTAGGGTTGATCGAGTGCCGATGCCATCTGTTTCCCACTTAAAAGATCGACTTTTCTCCTCGTGGGTTTCGTAAAGCGAAAGAGCTTAGAAATTCTGGGACTTGGTTCAAACAAAGTGAAAACGATCTCCTCACGGACTTTAGTTTCAGCCGCACAGGCTTCATCGGAAAACTATGGCTGCCACCGATCAGGGTGGACGAGTCGACGGGGCCAATGTTCATGAACTTGATAGCCTATGAAATGTGCCCGGATTTGGAAAACGATTCTGTAGTCACCTCGTACGTTTGCTTCCTTGACTCGCTCATTGACGATGCCGGAGATGTTCAGGTATTGAGAGACGATGGGGCAGTCTACAATGCGCTTGGAAGTGATGAAGAAGTGGCTAAACTTTTGAACAAGATGAGCACCGTCTCGGTTCCCAATCCGGAAATTTACTACGACGTGAAACGGCAAGTCCAGCAGCATTGTCCGACAAAGTGGATCAGGCATGCAGCTCAAGCTTATCTCACCTATTTTAGCAGCCCTTGGACCTTTATAGCATTTGTGGCCGCCATTGCTGTACTTTTCCTCAGTTCTCTTCAAACTTATTACACCATTATTTCAGCAAAGTAAGTCTTCGTTTACTTGTCTTGCTGATCATTGTGATTTATCATAGATTTTAGGATAAACTACCCCGCAAGATATCATTAGACTTTAGAAGGTGTATCCATTTCAACTATTGAACTTTTTATTGCTCTAGTTATAACATTAAATTACAGTTTTAATTTCAATTATATCACTAGGTTACTGAAATCTAAACGTGAACACATAAACAAAATAATATCATTTTGATGTAGTTATCGATGTCTAAAACAACAGGGTTTTGAGTTTAGTATTTGAGTTTAGCCCTTTATAGCATTTGTGGCCTCCATTGCTGCACGTCTCCTCGGTTCTCTTTATTTACTTGTGTTGGACATAAACAAAACAATGTTGTTTTGGGCATAAACAAAGTAAGTCTTTGTTTACTTGTGTTGCAAGTCATTGTCATTTTATAGCAGATTTAGGTAAACATTAGATATCATTGTACTTTAGACGATGTATCATTTATATCGTTGAACTTTTTATTTCTCTAGTTATAATATTAAATTTTGATTTTGACTTCAATTATATCATTGGGTTGTTGAAATCTAAACGTGGAGACAAACAAAATAATATCGTTTTGATGAGGCTATCGTTGTCAAAAACAAGATAGTTTTAGGCATTAAACTTCGGAGATGTATTGATTTTGTCACAAAACTTTAAAAATATGTATAGGTATAGTCGATTTGGGTTTTTAGTTGACCTGAACCTAACTCGAGCATTCTACTCCTCCAGTCCACATACCATCTAACCCGATATAATTTAGGAAAGTTCTATCCAGCCTGAATTTGGGATGAAAAAACTCGCTGATCGATATTAATATATATATATATATAATTTATTTTTATCAAATTTCTTTGTATTTATGCTGGAATGTTTCATGAATACGTAACTTACAAGTGTTTCCTGCCTTTATTTATATGTTCTTTCTTCTATTCGTTGCAGACGAGAATCATCTAAGCGCAATAACTGAGGCTGCTTAGAAAATCTGAAGGATTCCAAGGCTTTTGGATCCGGATCGTCGTTGTTTGTTTTATTCATAGGTCTTGTTTGTCGTTGATATTTCAATTTAAATGGGCACAGCTCCGAGTGGTCCCGGGGTGCAGCTCCGAGTAACAGGGGAATGCCGATAGTAAAATGAGATGGAATTTTTAATACTTTGTCTACTAAAAAAAAGTAGTTAGTTTTTGGAGGTTGAGATAATTAATAAAATTTTATTGTGATTGGAAAGGGAGTTGGATATTAAAAGTGTGTACTAATTGTTTTAATTTTTTTATTTCATTGGTTGGATTTTAAAGTCGTCGGAATCCCACGAAATCTAATTTTTTTTGGTAGTGCCAAAACCAGTTGTAAAATCTCCCAGCTGTTATAAAACAGACCAGTCACCAGATTTATCCAACGTCAGTAACACAGTCTAAACTTCTTGTTCACTTCGAACTGTTCATCTTTAAAAATGTCATCCCATGAGGAAGGAGGCGCCGCCTCCAGTGTCCCCGGCACTGGCCCCGAGATAGCCATTCCAGTAGAAGACGGTGATTTCAATCTCAGCAACAACTTTATAGAGAAACTCAATCTCAGCAATGTCGATATAGAGAGATTCGAGTCATTGGACGAAGCTTTCGAAGGTGATGATCAGAAACTTACACGCACCACCAAACCATTGATCCAAAAGTTTCCATTGACCACCTCCTATGATTTCCCCGGGCGTTTCCTGCCGAGGGTCATCTCGATCGGACCCATCCACCGCGGAAATTACTTTCGAGGTGGCTCCGACTCCGAGCAGCTCAAGCTCCGACTAGCGGCCCATTTCGTGCGGAACATCGGGGTCGAAAAGGAGACGTTGTACAACGTGATCAAGACGGAGATCGGTAGCTTGAAGAAATGCTACGACCAGAAGTTATTGGAGCCATATGATGATGATAAGCTGGCCTGGATGATGTTCATCGATGGATGTGCAATCTTACAAGTCATTTTACAATGCTCTAATTATTATTATGAAGATGATGAAATTGAATCGTGGAGTAAAACGATCATTGAAACTGATTTGCTGACAAACCTGTACTTGGATCTGTTCTTGCTGGAAAACCAGTTGCCTTACAGTGTTCTTGGGTTGTTGATCAAGAGCTCGAACAGCAAGAAGGAGAATTTTTTCTGGAAAATGATCGAAGGGTTCATTGAAGATAATGTTATTTTCCCAGCAGATATGGAGCAACCACTGGAAAAGGAAGGAGAACCAGTTCATCTCTTGGATTATCTTCGAAAGAGATTGATTATCAAGAAAGAAAAGAAAAAAACCCTTTTGAATATATTAGGGTTTATCAAGTGCCGGATTCTGAATTGCATTTGCCAATGCGGTCCACACAGGGCCACAAAGATGGGGTATAATTATCTTGCGTTGCGTAAAGCGAAAGATCTTAGAAATGCTGGAATTTTGTTCAAACAAAGTGAAACCCTCAACGTCAGTTTCAGCCAGACATTCTTCATCGGAAAACTAAGGCTGCCACCGATCAAGGTGGACGAATCGACGGGGACTATGCTCATGAACTTGATAGCTTACGAAATGTGCCCGGATTTCGATAACGATTTCGCCGTCAACTCTTACGTTAGCCTCCTCGATTCGCTCATCAACGATGCCGGAGATGTTAACGTGTTGAGAAACGATGGGGTACTGTACAATGCCCTTGGAAGTGATGAAGAAGTGGCTAAACTTTTCAACAAGATGAGCCGTGTGTTGGTTCCCGATCAACGCATTTACTCCACCCTGAGACTGCGGGTCCAGGATCATTGTCGGACAAAGTGGTCCAAGCATGCAGCTCAAGCATATAATACCTATTTTAGCAGCCCTTGGACTTTTATAGCAGTTGTGGCCGCCATTGCTGCACTTCTCCTCAGTTTTCTTCAGACTTATTACACCATTATTTCAGCAAAGTAAGTCTTAATTTACTCGTCTTGCAAACCACTGTGATTTATCATAGATTTTAGGGTAAATTACAAGTTTAGTGTTTAAACTATCATTTTAGTCAGTTTTAATACCTAAAATTTTATTTTTTTTAAAATCATACCTAAAGTTTATTTTTATTTTATTTTAGTACTCCGCTCAAAATTCAATGTTAAAATTTGAAAATAATTTAAAGCTTAGGTACTAAAACAGACTAAAATAATAGTTTAAGTACTAAACATGTTAAGTTTTTAATGGCAGGGTACTAAAATGAAACAAAAACTAAATATTATGTATGATTTTGAACAAAATTATAAGTTTAGGTACTAAAATAGACCGAAACTGATAATTTAGATACTATATGCATAGTTCACCCTAGATTTTAAGATAAAAATACACTAAATATCATTAGACTTATCGTTTATACTAGTATTAAACTTTCTATTGCTCTAATTATAACATTAAACTATGGTTTTGGTTTCAATTATATCACTGAGTTGCTAAAATCTAAACGACATGAAAACATGAACAAAATAATATCGTTTTGATACGGCTATCGATGCCCAAAACAACATAGTTTTAGACATTAAACTTTGAAGATGTATTGATTTTGTTGCCAAACTTTAAAAACTCATATAGGTAGAGTCGGGCTGAGTTTTTAGTCGACCTGGATATGGCTTGAGCATTCTACTACTCCACGTCATCTAACCCGATATAGTTTAGGAAAATTCCATCTAACCTGATAAAAACTCGCATTTGACCCTAATTTATTTTCATATGATAGAATATGAACTTAACTGGAAAAAAGTTGAATGAATGCGTAACTTACAAGTGTTTCCTACCTTAATTCATATGTTCTTTCTTCTATTTGTTGCACAGAGGAGAATTATTTAAGAGCAATAACTGAGGCTGCTTGGAAAAACTCTAGGATTCGAAGGCTTCTGGATCCGGATCTTCCTTGTTTGTTTAACTATTTTTAGGTCTTGTTTGTGTGTTTGTACTTAATATTTTGATTTGTATTTAAAGTAGAGTTAATTACATCATACGTTCTTAAACTATGGTATTTTAAATTGATCCCTAAACTTTTAAATATTCAAATTTCATCCTTAAATTATGACTATCATTTTAATTTAGTCCTCAAACTTTTGAACATTTTAGTTTCATTCATCCCCAAACTATATCCTTCATTCTATATTAGTCCCCAAACATTTTCAACATTTCAATTACATCTCAAATTATATGTATATGCTAATCACATTTCATGTTAATAAAATAGTTAGGTCAATTTTTTTTTGGATAAGTAAATTATATTCATCCAAAAGAATGCAACATAACTGCTACAAGAACAAGGCAAAATCCAACACTAGATTGACCCCCAATTTATACCCACTTGCCTACTTACATCATCAATCCCCTGTATACTATAGATATACAATTTGATTTTTACAACACCTTTAATACTACTTACAATCATATCAACAGAGCGAGAAACACCCCTAAAGCTTATGTGGTTACGTTCCTCCTAAATGTGGTACAAAAAACCAGTCTAGCCGAGCTTTAGAATCCTCACCCTGAGAGATTTACCCTTCAAGTTAACAATCAGCCATTGAAGGCGATCATTCCATTTAAGCAAAGCAGGATGAATCCCACAGGAGACCTGCACAACATTCCAAACTTCTTCAGCAAAGGAGCAATCAGCAAAGAGATGGTCACGAGACTCAATCCTAGACCCACACAGGACACAACCATTATCCAAGACCAAACCAAATCGAATCAGACTATCTCTCGTAGGCAGTCTATCAAGGGTGGTCATCCAAGCAATAAGGGAGAATATCGGAATATGAGCAGGAAACCAAATGATCCTATGCCAACTATCTTTCTCTGCACGAACTCTAATCTGGTCCCAAAGCCATTTACCCTTGATCAGGTTCCAATTAGAACAAGGAATAAACAAATTCCTAGCCTCTTCACGAAGCTTCAGCAGCTTTTTCAAAATCCAGCTGAAGTAGGCTTTGTACTCAACTTCCCAGAAGCTTACAGCTTTAAGACAGTATGCATGTAACCATGCAATCTAGAGTGAGCCATCATTTGCAAGAATTTTCTTAATGAGCAATAGGCAGCAAGCCTTACTCCAAAGAAAAATACTTCTTAGACCCAGACCCCCCTCAGACCTAGTTGAGCAGACCTGGCTCCAACTTACACGAGCACCTCTGGCAGGGGCATCACAACCTTTCCAGAAAAACCGCATGCAAAGCCTCTCGACATCATTGTGTCAACACACCTTTTCGTCATACTAGGATTCAAACTCCTAAAAATAGGATAGAATTTTGCTAGGATTCAAACTCCTAAAAATAGGATAGAGTTCTACTATGATTTAAACTCCTAAAGATAGGATCCACAAGCACTATAAATAGCCATTGTAACTCACTATTGTAACACACGATTTACAGACAAAATACAAAGGCAAAGCTATTGTAAACGATTCGAAAATGAAATAAAATGTAGCATTTTTTTTCTTTTTTTTTATTCGTTCATTTCTCGCATGTGCACGTTATTTTTCTTGAGATTTGGTTCGAATAACCCAAAACGTGGGTTGCGCCGATGACCAAAAATGGGTGGGGTTTCGAAGTTTCGAACCTAGATCTACCTCGAGGTGTGTTCATTTTTTATCCCCCTAATGCGCAATATCAACGTTAATTGTCTTTCAAATTTGGCCCCAATCTTTATTTTTCTTTATATTAGTCCTTTTATTTATTGTATAGATATTTTTATTTATTTATTATTTACATTATTTTCATTATATAAATATATATACATATGTTTTTTTAAATGATTTTCAATTGATTTTTTACACTATATATTATTATTATATATAAATATATTTTTTATTTATTTATATTCATTTGGTTATTTTTTAATACTATATTTATTATTTATATATATATACATACTTTTTTTAAATATTTTACTTATAAGCGTATTATTACTATATATATATATATATATATATATATATATATATATATATTAGAGCAGGGTATACGGGCTAAGGCCCGCGGGCTACCCGTTTAACCCGCGATCCGTGCGGGCTTCGGGCCTCAAAAATTAAAGACCATTTAAATTGCGGGCTTTTTAGCCCGGACCGTTAAACCCACGGGTTTAATTGGTATAACCGCGGGCTACCCGCGAAACCCGCTAAAGCCCGCTTAATTTAAAATTTATAAAATTTTAGATAAAATAAACTTAAAGAATTTTATAGAAAAAAAAATAAATTACCTATAAATATGATGTTACTTATAACTATTGTAGTTTTTAAATTTATTAGGGTGTTAGTCATAATTTTACCGATGCTTGATATTTTTTTCATTTAAATATACATCATTATCATTTTGGTATTTAAAGATTTATTTTATTTAATTTTAACCTTTGTTTTTTTTCATGAAGTATGTTATCCATTTTGTTCTTTAATTATAAAAAGTCATGTGATATTATAATAATATATCACATGACACGTAATATTTGGATTAAAAATAAGAAAGAAAAGTAAAAGAAAAAATTGAAAACATACTTTTCAACTTTTAAAGACTTTTACAAAACAAATTTATTTTAACAAATTAATGACTTATATTTTATCAATTTTAGTATAACTGTATCTTTCAAATTTACTCTTATACTGTAAGTATTTTATATATTTTCATATTATATTTTAGTCTTTCTCTAAAGTATCCATAAAATACAATTATTATGACCACTTGACAACTTTCTTGTTAGATTTGTGTAATGTTTGACTTTGTTGAATTTTTATGTTTAAATTTATGCTTTCAGAATTCAGACACTCCTGTGTCTTCATATTATAGCCTTGAATAATCGTGTTTTATAAAAGTGTAATGTGGTTATTGTTTTATTTGTTTTTCAATTTGGTGATATAAGTGAGTATTGTTTTTTTAATTTGAGTTTAAGTAATTATATCATTATATATATATATGTATTAATGATTAAAAAATTTAAAAAAAATATTATTTTATAGTCATTTCCGGCTATTTAAAATAAAAAATAAATATTATTTATTATTTTGACGGTGCTACCTTCCTTTTCAAGTTGCTCGATCATTTTTAAAGGCGTAGTAAGTTAAAACATTATTTTTTATTGCATTTAAAACATTTAAAATTATTTTTATTAAACGGGCCGCAAGTAAGCCCGTTTAGCCCGCGTGTTAAATGAACGGGTCACGGGCCTTAAAATTCAAAACCGTTTATGAATACGGGCTTTTTAGCCCGCTCCGTTTAAGCCTGCACCGTCAAAACCCGCGGGCTAAACGGGCGGGTACCCCGTATACCCACCTCTAATATATATATATATTGTAATTATCTTTATTTGGATTTTTTTACTTTATCATTATACGTATATATGAATGTTTTTAATAGTTTATTTATAAGCCAATTATCATTATATGTATACTTTTATATTTGGTTTATATATTTATTTTTATTTATTTTGGTTTTTTTTGTTTATATTATATTATATTTTCGTATTACTATCATTATTGTTATGATTATTTTTTTTTCTATTTTACTCATTTATATATATATATATATATTAATATTTCATTTATTTATTTATTTATTTTCCCTTTTATTTTATTTTTTACTTATTTTTATTCTTCATTTTTTTTCATTTATTCATTTTTTCCCTCTAACACATCTTATGACTTTTTAAGGGTATTTCCGTAAACTCATTAAGGGTAAGTAATTCGGATCAAATTTTACTTTTAATTTAACTTGCAATTTTCTTAATCAAAGACAACTGGAAATTACGTAGTACCGAAAGGGCGGTTCAAGGGTGATAATCATTCCTTGATCGTAATCGACTCCCGAACCCGACACATCTTTGGAAAGATGCAGATCAGGTAAGAAATAGGGTATCTGATCAACCCATTTGTTTTAAATAAATGATCGGTGGCGACTCCAATCCATTTTCCTAAGTCGAAGCCCAATTTCGGAGCCCAACCGAAAGACGGTTGCGACAGCTTGGCGACTCCACTGGGGACACAGGTAAGTGAGTCAGGCTAAGGTAATTTCCAGTTGTCTTTTTAACGAAAAGGGTAAGTTTAAATTTTAAGGTAACATTTTAATCCTTATTTCTTACTTTTGATTATATTTTTTCGAGTAAATAGTTGAACTGACTGTTTTCTCAATGATTTCAGGCTTCTAAACTTTTTCATCTAAAGGCTCTATACCCGAGCTCTGAACCTGTTTTAAGTGGGGGTGAAAGCGACGCCTTCGTGTGAATTTATTCATCGTATAGGCCTAGCAAGTAACCTTCAGGATTCATATACCTTATGTCTTCGTGTAAATTTATTCTCCGTATGGGCATAAGGGAATGTATCCTCCCGAGTTTAACTTAGTCCACACAAGCTTGTAATGGCCTTAGGACTAAGGGTCTGGTAAGCCCAAGGGGGCACCAACAAGGAGAACTCGGGTACCATTTTTTTTAGAACCTAAACCGGGAGACTATGGAGAAATAGAGCCTACCCCAAAACCTCATTTCAAACCCTAGAATGCCAGAATTATTTCATGCTTTACTTTCTGTTCAAAGCATGCGAACTAGACAAATATGCGATTAGGATTTATTCGAAATTAGCACGCAGGATAGAGATCATGTCCGAGTAGGAATACTAAGCATGTTCGGGTAGATATCATGTGGGGTAGGATTTTTCATTTTATTATTTTGATTTACCTTACTAACTCTTTTCTTTTCTTTTCTCTTTTATTTTATTTACATCATATGCATTATTTAAAAGAGGTGTTGATCCACCAAAAACATGTTTGTTAAACATGAATAATCTGCATTAATGGACAAAGGGGTTGTAATACAAGAGATGAAAATACAGAGGACAGTCTACAGGGCGACTATATGTCACATTCAATCCAGAAGATGTGGTACTCGCAATCGAAGAATATGTCACTTTGCTACATTGTAAAGGACTCCGAATGGACCGAAATTTACACCGAGCACACTAAAGTCAAATTTTTGAGAGGCAAAGGTTGCAGGGGCAAGACGAGGAAAAAGTTACTGACCCAAAGATTACTTTCGAAAACTATGAGAACAAGATGAATTCCAGAAACAAGTCGATAAGCTTCGGATTGAGGACTTCAATGGCACTTTCGTTAGAAACAAGCTCGACAGAGAGTGAAAGTTGGACATGCAGTCATTCGAGACCTTTTTATGGGGCAAACAGCTTGTCACTTGCACATTTTGGCCAAATGAGCCTGAACGGTTCGATAGGGTATTCAACCAATGACAGACGAAGGCAGAAGACTAGTCAACATGTCAGAAGCTGTCATGATATTTTTGTCTCTTAAAAGATAAAACACTTTTGTCCCCAATAAGAATTATTCATAATAACAGACATGTTTTTGGATCAATGCCTCGAACATTTCATACATTTTGCATTTTGCATCTACATTTCATTTTTAAGCATTTTCATGAAATTAAGTCATGGAGTATTGATGAAGTGGATTTAACCACATGGAAACAAGATTGTAACCTTAAAGAAAAAACTGAAAACAATACAGTGAGAGCCTGATCAGCTGATTGTAGGACAAAGCCTGCTAGGATGATCTAAGAAAAGAATCCTCATATCCTAAGGGCTACGATGTTGAAGCTGTTAGCTGTTACCACATAAGAAGCCCCAAACATTCCTCTGAAAACTGTATGGTACTTGCCGAAGAAGGGGGCATGTCATATACTATTTGCACTTAGAGGATTGTTTTGTTTGAACACATCTTCGATCTTTCATGTTTGCTTAGTCTTTTAAAGGATTGAATTTATACTACTTTCTAAGGTAGAGCAATTGAACAAATCTTAATCTTTAGTTCTTCGAATATTAAATGAATTAAGGATCCTTTTAATTCTTCAATAATTATAGATTTTTGACATATGGCAAAATTATACCTTTCTTATCTTGTCTCAAACCCCAAGATAAAATACATCGATTCTTTACCCAAAATAACTCATGGTCATTACCAAAAAAAAACCAAAATTTGACATTACCTCCCTTTGAAATTCTTGAACATTGCCTTTATCTTTTTGATACACCCATACAACTCTTTGAGTCAAATAAAGTCACACCATTATCTTTTTAGACTCAAAATTGACATTATAATACCATTAAAACCCAATGCATTGAGTTGTTCATTTGAACATGATCATTCTTCTAACTTGGGGCATTTCACAGATAGCCTGAACATTGAGACATCCGGGGAGCAAAAAAATCATTCGAAATAATTCTATCATGCATTAACTACATTATTTTCATGCGAATAGAATTAATCCTGAAAATCTATCCCCCTGGGGATACCTCTTCTGTGAAGACCTACATGTATGAAATGATGAACGATTTTCTTTCTTTATCCCTTCACAACAGGAGAAAATATATATCCCTTGTGTCCCCTTTTGAGTCTATAGTATTTTTCTTCTGATTCAACCCTAACCAAGGATCACTCTCTACACTGGGGGGCAAGGTGGAAGAAATCTGCTCATATGAGTGAAGGCATCAATCCAAAGGAGATACCAAAAGATGGACCAAGTGGCAAGTGCGAAGATCCAATCAAGAACAAAAAAGCAAAGAAGCAAAAAACAAATAAAAAAAAGAATCAAGAACAAAAAAGAAAAGAAGCAAAAATCAAAAGAAAAAGGGACAAAAAGCACATACAAAGATTCCTTAAAGACAAATGGAACATCAAGCTTCAAACTATGAGATTGATCAAGCACAGACATTCCCGAATCACTGAATCACTTCACTCGAAGATCATAGAGCATCAAGAGAGAGACATTTTGAGCAAGACATGATTGAAGGCATCAGAATGAATTGATCCTTGGTTCAACACCCTGAAACACTTGTTTGGGCCTATTTATCCTTTTTTTTTATAACCATGAACCCTGGCCTACATTACGTGCCTTAAAAGTCCCTTCTAAACATACATGGATTTCTAAACAGAAGAGACTATCTTCATATTTCATCCCGCCCATCAGGATTAATCTTTGTTTGCAAAAAAACAATGTAATTAATGCATGGTAGAGAAAAATAACAAAGGGGGGTTCAAGACGTAAATCCTGAATAACGTATTGAAACCAAAGGAAGATTCGAGTTGAAAACCTGAAAAGGCGGCTCGAATATAAAAATTATTCAACTGAGGCAATCGCACAAATTCCTTGATAAGACATCGCACAATCCGAGTGTGATCATGAAAGTTGGGAGTCGGAGAACACTTCCAGTATAGGAGCATGCAAGCTACCCCATCAAACCATTGAGCATCAAATGAACAAAAATGCCAAACCTTTGACCAAACATAATAACCTGAGATTTTTTTTATCCTTTCCTTACTTAACCACTTCCCAAAAATAGCTTTGATCTTGGCACTTGTCAAATAGATATAATTCATTGAAGGATTAACAGTATAATTAATTCTTTGGTATCCGATGAACTCTAGTTTATGATTCGTCTCAATTGTAAAACCGTGAAAGTGACAATATTTTCAAAACATTGGATCAAACATTTTTCAAAACTCTTTTAATTGATATTTTCATAACTTTGAAAATAAAAGAGAAAGAAAAACATTTTTTTCAAACAAGACAATCTCTCTAGAGTGGATCTTGGTAAATGACATGTGACTTTTAGACACAAAACTCATGCTCAGAATTAATGTTGAAGCAAGAAATGAGGAACATTTGGGGCATCTTTGAAGATTCAACATCAAATATTGGGGTATTTTTGGATATTGGGGCATCATTTGGGGATTCAATATCCTAATGCAAATTATCAGACCTTTTTCAGGAGATAAAATATAACCAATTCATGTTACATGCATCTTATGCATACATTTTAGAGCATCATATTTATCATTTTCCACATACATAATTTTTTGCAGCTTTTAGAGTCAAGTTTCGACTTCAAGACGAAGGATACTCGATTCAAAAGCACCTTTAAAGATTCATGTTGGTTGCTTAACTCAGCAGCAATAAGCTACACTTCGACCAACTCGACAGATTGAAAGTTTCTCTCGAACTCACAATTTTCTCGAGAGTAGATTTGTAACACCCCAACCCGTACCCGACCCGAATACGAGTCTGAGGTATCACAGTAACTTTTCAAACCTTGACACTTAAAGAAAAACCTTGGGGAATTTAAAACTTTGTTTAAAACAAAATACTTTAATTTACATAAAAGATACCACAAAATACAAACTTGATCAGAGTACTCATAATTAACGACTTATTACATGCCAACACTCTATACACAACAAAATACATACTTTGTCGATTACTTCTGATATGATCTTCTAGTAATAATACTGTCCTTGCCACTTCTATTTTTGCTCTTCACGTTTCTTGGTACCTACGTGTAAATCACTTACACGCTAAGTCATAGACTTAGTGAGACAATAAATAAACATGTAACAGTAGATTCATGAATATGCATTCTTACCATTTGATCATGATATTTCAATATGCATGTATATATTTCATATGACATATATAATCAAGTCATGCACACATGAAACTTACCTTTTTGCATCACTTTCACTTTAATTTATATTTTAATTGTTGTTGTTGTTGTTGCCCATGTATATTATTGAGAATAGAGGTATGTGAGTACATTGAGGTTGTGCACTAATGTTGTCACCATAGCTCGTATAAATTCCCTCATGGGGCACCGAACATTTGTTCAGTATTCGTCCCGAAGGACTGCTATATATGTCCCGTAGGCCCACTACGTCCCGAAGGACTACAATACCCTCGACTCTTGGCATGCCAACTATACCTATAGCTCTCGTATCATATACTATGGGCATTTATTATGAATATATTTCTCATCACTTGTTCTTTCTCTTCTGTCACATACCACATGTATGTGTAACCATATATTTCATATCATATCACATATTACATATTCATATGTCATTTCATATATTCACATAGCTTATTTCATTTCATATTGGTCATATCTCAATATATATCACATATGCATATAATCATGTATATCATATCATATATCTTATGTTTCATGCTCTTATGTTTATGCATATCATGTATTCATGTACATATAAGAATCACATATCAAATAACATTTTAGGAGTCACTTCTTACCATAGTAACTTCATCATTGGCTCATCGCAAGCCAATGTTCGTTCAATAATATAAGTACAATTAAAATTGCACTCACCTTAGCCTTGCTTTGATTCGATTATAATCCTTTGATTATTCTGGAACTTGTTTAGGCTCAATATCTATATAAATATAACATTTCAAAACAACTATCAGAAGCCTAAACCTTAAACTTGATGTTAACAACTTAAGCCAGATTATTGAACCCAATTTCATTTTTCCTTTAGGGGGAATCAATACCCCCTGGACATTCTGGAAATTTTCGTCCAAGAGGGGAATCGATTCCCATTCATAGGGTATCGGTCCCTCTACCCAGAAATTGTATTTCAAGCCCGAAAATCATCAATTCTTCCTTCAATTCTTCTATATTAAGCCCCTTTCATGATATTAAACTCAACTACTAATACTTAAATCAACTTATATCCATGAAAATCATCTATAACTTCAAAATCCTATCATTCATATGTAATTCAAGAGTCATACTCAAATTTCAATATGTTCTAAATACAATTCTAACACTTCATATTCCTTAATTAGCATGATGACAAGTCAAATTTAACTTCAAATTCAACTTATCAACTATTTTCCATGATTTCATATAAAAACTCGTTTTCTTAAATCTCTTATAACTTCTTCATCTTTTGATTATAAGACAACTTAAGGTCTCCTTAAGCTTAGTTATCATCTAATGATCAAAACCTAATCTTCAATTTAACAAATAACCAACAAATAGAAAACTCACCTTATGCTCTGCACGTTGGAGAAGAAGAAGGTAAGAAGAAGAAGAGTTTTCTAAATACTCCCCCCAACGTTTATCTCTTCATAAAGAGATAAAAATATATTTCATGATAAATGACCATTTTACCCCTTAATTCCTTTGATAATTACTAATTATTTTCAGGAAATATTTCCGAACAAATCCTTACACTATTCAAATATCTTACTTTAATCAACACATTTTGAAGTTTTACAATTTAGTCACTACCACGTATTTTGGGATGTTACAAATCTCTCCCCCTTAAGAAAATTCGTCCTCGAATTTTCATTGTACAAAGAGATGGGGATATTGAATCTTCATGTCCTCTTCACGTTCCCACGTCGCTTCTTCCACCTTGTGATTTCTCCACAACACTTTGACTAATGGAATAGTTTTGTTCCTTAATTGCTTGACTTCATGAGCCAATACTTTAACAAGTTCTTCCTCATAAGTCAAATCTGATTGAACTTCGATATATTCGGTAGTCACAATATAAGATGGATCGGATCGATATTTCCTAAGCATGGAGATATGAAAGACGTTGTGGATTTTCTCCATTTCAGGTGGCAAAGCTAATTTATATGCCAATGGTCATACTCTCTTAACGATTTTATATGGTTCAATAAACCGGGGACTCAATTTTCCTTTACGTCCAAATCTCAATACTTTCTTCCACGGAGATACTTTCAAGAACACTTTATCTCCGATTTGAAACTCAATTTCTTTCCTTTTTAAATCAGCATATGATTTCTATCTATCAGCTGCAGCTTTCAGATTATTCTGAATGACTTGAACTTTCTCTTCCGTATCCTGAATCAACTCAGGATCAATAACTTCTCGATCTTTAAGTTCATACCAGTTCAAGGGTGTACGACATCTTCTTCCATATAAAGCTTCATATGGAGCCATTTTGATGCTTGACTGATAACTATTGTTATATGCAAATTCAGCAAGTGGCAAATATTTTTCCCACGATCCTTTAAATTCGATAACACAAGCTCTTAACATATCCTCCAAAATTTGGATAGTTCGTTCAGACTGACCATCTGTCTGAGGATGAAATGTTGTGCTAAAATTCAGTCTTGCACCCAATGATCCATGTAAAGACTTCCAAAATCGTGACGTGAATCTAGGATCCCGATCAGAAACTATGGAAACAGGTACACCATGTAACCGTATAATCTCTCTGATATACAACTCGTCATATTTATTCATAGAGAAATCAGTTCGTACCGGAATAAAATGGGCTGACTTAGTTAACCTGTTTACAATCACCCATATTGAATCTCTTTTGTTTCGAGTTAAAGGCAACCCCGTCACAAAATCCATTGTTACATTCTCCCATTTCCATTGAGGAATTGAAATTGATTGTAACAGTCCCGATGGAAACTGATGCTCAGCTTTGACTTGTTGACAAGTCAAACACTTAGATACAAACTTCGTAATACCTCTTTTCATTCCAGGCCACGAGTATTGACTCCTGAGATCCATATACATTTTGTTTCCTCCTGGGTGCATCGTCAATGGACTATAGTGAGCTTCTGTTAACAATTCATTCTTTAATTCATTATCATCTGTAATCACTAGTCTCCCTTGATAATATAGGTTCCCATTAGTTTTCATCTCATAATCTGTACATTCTCCATTCTTTATTTGCTGCAACTTTTTTGAACACTTTTCATCTTTAGCTTGCAATTATTTAATTCGATCTAACCATGATGGTTTGATAGTCAATTCCGCACAAATTGCACCATCTCCGCCTAATGATAGTTTAGCATCCATAGCTCGTAAGGCTGCAAACGTCTTTCGGCTTAAGGCATCCGCTACCACATTTGCCTTTCCGGGATGGAAATCAATCACAACATCATAATCCTTGAGAAATTCCACCCATCTTCTATGTCTTAAATTTAACTCTTTCTGAGTCATCAAATACTTTAAACTTTTGTGATCCGTATACAAGTAGCATTTTTCACCATACAAGTAATGACGCCAGATCTTTAAAGCGAACACTACTGCAGCCATCTCCAGATCGTGTGTAGGATAATTTTTCTCATGCGGTTTTAATTGTCTCGAAGCATAGGCCACCACCTTGCTTTCTTGCATTAATACATATCCCAAGCCATTATGAGACGCATCACTAGACACTACAAAGTCCTTGCTAGACTCAAGTTGGAGTAACACTGGAGCTTCTGTCAAAATCTTCTTTAACTTTTCAAAACTCTCTTGACATTCTTGAGTCCAAACAAATTTTACTTCCTTTTTCAACAGTTTAGTTAGGGGTAATGCTATGATCGAAAAGTTTTTAACGAACCTTCGATAATAACCAGCTAACCCTAGAAAACTTCGAACTTCTGTCACATTCTTTGGAACTTCCCACTCCAGAATAGCTTTAATCTTTTGAGGATCCACTCGAACTCCTTCTGCAGAAATTACATGTCCAAGAAATGTCACTTCATTCAACCAGAATTCACATTTAGAGAATTTAGCATAAAGCTTCTTGTCTCGTAAATTCTGCAAGACAATCCTCAAATGAGAGCTATGCTCTTCCTCTGACTTTGAATATATTAAAATATCATCAATGAAAACCACCATGAACTGATCCAAATAGGGTTGAAAAATTCTGTTCATTAAATCCATGAAAGCAGCTGGTGCATTCGTAACTCCAAACGGCATTACAATAAACTCATAATGACCATATCTAGTTCTAAACGCCGTCTTTGGAACATCTTTCTCTTGAATCTTTAATTGATGATAACCCGAACGTAGATCAATTTTTGAGAACACTGAAGCTCCCTTTAATTGATCAAATAAGTCATCGATTCGAGGAAGTGGATATTTATTTTTGATAGTCACTTTATTGAGCTGCCTGTAGTCAATGCAGAGACGCATTGAACCGCCCTTCTTCTTAACAAACAAAACTGGAGCTCCCCAAGGTGATACACTTGGTCTAATAAAACCTTTGTCCAGCAATTCTTGTAATTGAATCTTTAACTCTTGCAACTCTTTTAGAGCCATTTTGTATGGTGCCATTGCAATGGGCGATGTTCCCGGTATTATCTCAATCTGAAATTCTACCTCTCTGTCCGAAGGTAAACCTGGCAATTCTGCAGGAAATACATCAGAGAACTCTCTAACGATAGGAATTTATTCAATCTCTTTATCTTTGGCTCTTACATCCAATACATTAGCAATGAACCCTTGACATCCTTGTAACAGTAACTTCTTCGCCGTCATCACTGAGATCACATTTGCCAATGGATTCCACCTTTCACTAAACACCACAATTTCTACCTCTTATGGACTTCTCAACATTACTCTTTTCAGTCTACAGTCGACATTAGCATAATAACGATATAACCAATCCATTCCCAATATCACTTCAAATTCTTCAAAAGGTAATTCCAGCAAATTAGTAGGGAATTCAATTCCCTGAATTCGTATGGGACACCCTCGACTCACCATATTTACCCGAGCACTGTGTCCTAACGGATTCGTCACTATCACCTCATTGTTAGTAGCTTCTAATTGAATGTTCAATTCTCTCACTAACTTACTAGTAATGTATGAATATGTAGAACCCGTATCAATCAATACCATAACCCCTTTATCAAACAATAGAAAGGTACCTGTTATAATCTCCGGGTCATCCCGATCCTCATTGGTCCTGAGATTATACACTCGAGCAGTGGAACGTATCTCTTGTTGAGCAGAGGACTCTGACTGATTTCTTCCTCTGCCTCTACCTCTTCCCCTTTGGCCTGTAGAAATAGATCTCTCTGGCTGTGCAGATTCATTGACTACTCTAGGACAATCCCGAACAAAATGTCCGGTCTCCCCACATCTAAAGCAAGCTCCAGAAATCCTTCTACATATCCCATAATGATTCTTTCCACAATGTTGGCATTGTCTGTCTTGACTCTGATTAAATCTCCCAGCTCCAGATCCTGCTGATTGAGTTTGTCTGCCTCTCATCGGATTTGATCCTCTAGCTGAGGATACCACTGACTCTGATTTAGCTTGAGGTCGAGAACCAGCATCTCTGCCTCTTTTTGACGGTGCGGAACTCGAAGAATCACCCGTTCTCTTGACTGTTTGAGTCCTTGAATTTTCAAATCTATCATTCTGAGCTCTTTCCAAAGCTTTAGCACGATTGACTACCTCTTGAAACGAGGATAGATTCAATACAATCAACATCTCCTTCAACCGAGGACGTAACCCATCTACGAACCACTCACAAGCATCATTCTCAGTAGGAACAAGCTCGGCAGTAAAGCGACTCAACTTATTGAATTCACACTTGTACTCATATACAGTGTGATTTCATTGCTTCATATTCATGAACTCTTGCTTCATTTGACGAACAAATTGATCTCTGATGTACTTATGTTTGTATTCTTCTAAAAACAATGACCAAGTTCCTTGGGCGTTAGTCATCCTCAATGTAACATTGGTCCACCAGATCCTTGCTTGTCCTCTCAATAAGGAAATTACTCCATCTAGCTTCTCAGCATCAGAACAATGAAGTCCCGTAAGCATGACCTTCACGTCATTAAGCCAAAGGTCCGCAGTAACAGGACCTTCATCGGCTTCCCCTCTAAAATCTGGAGCTTCTAAACCCTTCAACTCTTTCGCAACATTCATTTTTGGAGTTGAAGTAACAGGAGGTTGAAAACGCGTCAATACCGGGTCTAAAGTTCTAAAGAATACACCTTGATCATTCACATGCACTCCAGAGGGTGTCTGTTCTTCACTCTGCCTGGCCAGGGCAGGTGAATTACTGCTTTCAGTGGGTATATCATCTCCCACTTCATTTCTAGAACTACCTTGTCCGGACATTTATAAAAATACAATCATATGGTTCTATTAGCACAACAGTATACTTACTATTCCATCAGATCAGAAGTTTTCATTATTTTGTTGGCATGTATACCTTATAAAACACTCTAGACTCCGGTTTATGCCGAGAATCGACTAAACCTTAGCTCTGATGCCATTAACTGTAACACCCCAACCCATACCCGACCCGAATACGAGTCTGAGGTGTCACATTGACTTTTCAAACCTTGACACTTAAAGAAAAACCCCAGGGAATTTAAAACTTTGTTTAAAACAAAATACTTTAATTTACATAAAAGAGACCACAAAATACAAACTTGATCAGAGTACTCATAATTAACGACTTATTACATGCCAACACTCTATACACAACAAAATACATACTTTGTCGATTACTTCTGATCTGATCTTCTAGTAATAATATTGTCCTTGCCACTTCTATTCTTGCTCTTCACGTTTCTTGGTACCTACGTGTAAATCACTTACACGCTAAGTTATAGACTTAGTGAGGCAATAAATAAACATGTAACAGTAGATTCATGAATATGAATTCTTACCATTTGATCATGATATTTCAATATGCATGTATATATTTCATATGACATATATAATAAAGTCATGCACACATGAAACTTACCTTTTTGCATCACTTTCACTATAATTTATATTTCAATTGTTGTTGTTGTTGTTGCCCATATATATTATTGAGAATAGAGGTATGTGAGTACATTGAGGTTGTGCACTAATGCTGTCACCACAGCTCGTATAAATTCCCTCATGGGGCACCAAACATTTGTTCAGTATTCATCCCGAAGGACTGCTATATATGTCCCGTAGGACCACTACGTCCCGAAGGACTACGTCCCGAAGGACTACAATACCCTCGAGTCTTGGCATGCCAACTATACCTATAGCTCTCGTATCATATACTATGGGCATTTATTATGAATATATTTCTCATCACTTGTTCTTTCTCTTCTGTCACATACCACATGTATGTGTAACCATATATTTCATATCATATCACATATTGCATATTCACATGTCAATTCATATATTCACATAGCTTATTTCATTTCATATTGGTCATATCTCAGCATGTATCACATATGCATATAATCATGTATATTATATCATATATCTTATGTTTCATGCTCTTATGTTTATGCATATCATGTATTCATGTACATATAAGAATCACATATCAAATAATATTTTAGGAGTCACTTCTTACCATAGTAACTCCATCATTGGCTCATCACAAGCCAATGTTCGTTCAATAATATAAGTACAATTAAAATTGCACTCACCTTAGACTTGCTTTGATTCGATTATAATCCTTTGATTATTTCGGAACTTGTTTAGGCTCAATATCTACATAAATATAACATTTCAAAAAAAACTATCAGAAGCCTAAATCTTAAACTTGATGTTAACAACTTAAGCCAGATTATTGAAACCAATTTCATTTTTCCTTTAGGGGGAATCGATACCCCCTGGGCATTCTGGAAATTTTTGTCCAAGAGGGGAATCGATTCCCATTCATAGGGTATCGGTTCTCTCTACCCAGAAATTGTATTTCAAGCCCGAAAATCATCAATTCTTCCTTCAATTCTTCTATATTAAGCCACTTTCATGACATTAAACTCAACTACTAATACTTAAATCAACTTATATCCATGAAAATCATCTATAACTTCAAAATGCTATCCTTCATATGTAATTCATGTAACACCCCCAACCCGTATCCGACCCGGATACGAGTCCGAAGTGTCACATTGACTTTTCAAACCTTGACTCTTAAGAAAAATCCCGGGAAATTTAAAACTTTAGTTAAATCAAAATCAATACTTTATCAGAGTGCTCGTACTTAATGACTCATTACATGCCAACACTTTATACATAACCAAATACATACTTTGTCAAATATTTCTGATCTGATCTTTTGGTAAGGAAAACTGACATGTCTTGCTCCGCAACACTCCTTACTCTTCTCGAAACCTACGTGTGAAACAATCACACGCTAAGTCGAAGACTTAGTGAGGCATAACAACTTAATGCACTTTAAAACCTATATTGATACATGCATGTTCTGTTCTATCATGTCACAGCAACTTCATGCATTTTTCATATCGTATAAAATCATATCAGATTAATTGCAGTAAAGACATGCATACACATAGTTCATCATTAACAGTTTATCATATAATCACATACTATTTCAATCAAACACTATACATACAACATCATATCATTTCTATAGCATTTATCATACCACTAACTTATATTTGTTCATATTTCTGGATTAGCCCATGTACATATGTGAGAACTATCGATATGTGAGTCTATAGAGGTTGTGCACTATGCTGTCACCACAGCTCGTATAAATGCACCGAAGTGCCCGTAGAATTGCACCGAAGTGCCCGTAGAATTGCACCGTAGTGCCCGTAGAATGATGTCCATAAGGACCACGTAGAATTCCTTAAGAATCATATACATATACTATGGATCAAGTATGTGTCTTTCAAGACTTCACACAGGTTCCAAAGGATATACATATGTCCTAAAGAACCGAATAAACCCTCGACTCTTGGCATGCCAACTATACCCCTAGCTCTCATGACACATAACATGGGCGTTATCATTTATTTCATTTCAAATATACACATAAACTTGTAATTCACTTTCACATATCACGTATCACATAGCTTCTGGTCATATGATCACATAGTCACGTAGTTCACTTACCCGTAGATCATTTCCATATAATTCACATGTCACATATGTCATGTTTTCATATAATTTCTATCATTTCTCACCCAATCACCTTTATTCATATAAACATACTTATCATATCTTATTCACATAAGATCATATACTTCATATAATATCTCGGAACACCTAGAACACTTTCACGTAGCTTATAGTCATAAGTTTTGTCTCGTAACATATACTTGTTTTCACATATATATTTCCTATCAATTCTTATACCATCACATAATTCCTTTAACATACATAACATATCATGTAACATTATAATAGAAATACATATAAGTCATATCACTTAAAGCACATATACTTATAGTCACATTGCTTATATCTTAATCTTATGCCTTCTCTTAGACATATATATATATATATATATATTCACATGTTCAGGTAATTCACCATTTCATCACATAATTATGTATTCATATAACTTATTTCATTTCATTTCATATCTATCTATATATATATATATATCCTCAAGATTATCCTAATATAAATCATATAGCACTCTTATATTTCGTATTCATCTAGGGCAGACTTATAAACATATCTCACTTCTATTATTTCTATATATAATCTAATCTGTTACTTAATTCAATTTCATATAGCTCTTATAATCTTCTCATATAACTTCACAAATTTCTATCATTCAACCTATGTGTTATAGTTTTATTTAAACCTATGAATCTTTCCCATCTAGCTTATCTTATACGTTCATCTTATCATTTATGTTCAAATCCCCTAGTTGGTGTACTATTTTCACTTCATCCTATAGATTAATATTATCCAGTTTATTTCACTTATCATGTAAAAATATAATTATATTTTACTATGATCACATAGTTTATATCTCATACTTTGCTTCCTCATGTTCACCTATATCATGTCATATGGCTTATATCTTTCTCATGCAGTCACATAGTTCAGTTTCACATATGTATATATATATATACCTCATATAGCACATACTTCTCATAACATTACATTCAAAAGCATGTCAACACATATATTCATGCCTACATACAATTCATGTCATTCATATACGTATAATCATATATTCATGCATTCTAACATAGGAAATAGACTTGTCGCAAGTCTTGTTTCCATTTAGCACCATCAACTAACTAATAAGCACTCACCTGGCCTCACTAGCCAATTCCACTCTCTTATCTTTCCCTTGATCGATCTTACTTGCCAAACGTTCCGGACTTTCTTTATGCGTAGAATCTACATAAATGTACATTTCGTGACAATCATTAGATACTTATACCTTCTAATTGGATACTAGCAACTAAAACGAACTTATTAAACCCATATTCCCAATTTTCCTTTAGGGGGAATCGGTTCCCCCCCCATGGGGGTATCGGTTCCCCTATGACACACTGGAAATTCATATTCGCTTGAAGGGGTATCGGTTCCCCTTGAATGGGTACCGATTCCCCCTTGCCCAGAAATCATATTTCAGCCCGAAAATCCTTCATTTTCAGCTCAACACATCATACTTCCTTCCCTTTAATATTCCTAACTTTCATACACATACTTAAACTCATTTCTACTCCATAATCCCTTCTTTAAACTCAAAATTCTATCTTCCATATAAGATTCAAAAATCATACCAAAATTCCAATGTGTTCTAATTCCAATTCTAACACTTCCTACCTCTTAATTTAATCCTTGACAAGTCAAATTCAACTTCACAATCTATTAACTCCTTCCATATCAAAAATTCACTTAAAAACTTATTTTTCTTAATTTCTCATAACTTGTTAATCTTTGAGGTTTAAGCCCCCTAAAGCTTTCCTTAATCTTTCTTAATATCCCAAGAGTCAAAACAAGCTTTAAAACGAAAGAATTAACCAACTAAAATTAAACTTACCTTTATGAAGTAACCCACGGGAAGAAGAAGGAAGAAGAATGTAGATACTTCCTTACCCATCAGCTTATCTCTTTAAATAAGAGATAATTATCTTTTACATAAAAAGACCATAATACCCTTTCAATTCTTCCATAATTACCAAATAACCTTCAATATATATATATATATTCAAATAATCATTAAATTCTTTTATTCTTCTACTTTAGTCACCAAATTCTGAAACTTTACAATTTGGTCACTAACCCGGTATTGAGGATGTTACAATTCAAGAATCATACTCAAATTTCAATATGTTCTAAATACAATTCTAACACTTCATATTCCTTAATTAGCATGATGACAAGTCAAATTTAACTTCAAATTCAACATATCGACTATTTTCCATGATTTCATATAAAAACTCGTTTTCTTAAATCTCTTATAACTTCTTCATCTTTTGATTATAAGACAACTTAAGCTTTCCTTAAGCTTAGTTATCATCTAATGATCAAAACCTAATCTTCAATTTAACAAATAACCAAAAAATAGAAAACTCACCTTATGCTCTACACGTTGGAGAAGAAGAAGGTAAGAAGAATAAGAGTTTTCTAAATACTTCCCCCAACGTTTATCTCTTCATAAAGAGATAAAAATATCTTTCATGATAAATGACCATTTTACCCCTTAATTCCTTTGATAATTACTAATTATTTTCAGGAAATATTTCCGAACAAATCATTACACTATTTAAATATCTTACTTTAATCAACACATTCTGAAGTTTTACAATTTAGTCACTACCCCGTATTTTGGGATGTTACAAAATTTCAACTTGACAACGAAGAATATCTAGCTCGAAGCCAAACATCCACGATTTCAAATCCACGACGGAGGATATCGTGCCACTCAAGACAACACAAGTTCAACTTCACAACGAAGGGACGACTAGTTGTCAACAATAATTTTCCAATTTCGGAGCCAATTTCAAGTTCACAACGAAGGATATTGAACTCCAGACAACGTAAGTTCAACTTCATGACGAAGGGATCGTTGGTTGTCAATAAATAATTTCCCAATTTCAGAGCCAATTTCAACTTCACAACGAAGGATATTGAACTCCAGACAACGCAAGTTCAACTTCACGACGAAGGGACTGCTGGTTGTCAATAAACAACTTCTCAATTTCATAGCCAATTTCAACTTCACAGCGAAGGATATTGGACTCCAGACAACGCAAGTTTAACTTCATGACGAAGGGACCGCTGGTTGTCAACAAACAACTTCTCAATTTCAGAGCCAATTTCAACTTCACAACGAAGGATATTGGACTCCATACAACGCAAGTTCAACTTCACGACGAAGGGAACGTTGGTTGTCAATAAACAATTTCCCAATTTCAACTTCACAGTGAGGGATATTGGACTCAAGACAACGTAAGTTCAACTTCACGACGAAGGGACCGCTGGTTGTCAACAAACAACTTCTCAATTTCAGAGCCAATTTCAACTTTACAACGAAGGATATTGGACCCCAAACAACGCAAGTTCAACTTCACGACGAAGGGACCGCTGGTTGTCAATAAACAATTTCCCAATTTCAGAGCCAATTTCAACTTCACAACGTAGGATATTGGACTCAAGACAACGCAAGTTCAACTTCACGACGAAGGGACCGCTGGTTGTCAATAAATAACTTCCCAATTTCAGAGCCAATTTCAACTTCACAGCGAATGATATTGGACTCCAGACAACGCAAGTTCAACTTCACGACGAAGGGACCGCTGGTTGTTAACAAACAACTTCTCAATTTCAGAGCCAATTTCAACTTCACAACGAAGGATATTGGACTCCAGACAACGCAAGTTCAACTTCACGACGAAGGGACCGCTGGTTGTCAACAAACAATTTCCCAATTTTAGAGCCAATTTCAACTTCACAGTGAAGGATATTGGACTCATGACAACACAAGTTCAACTTCACGACGAAGGGACCACTGGTTGTCAATAAACAACTTCCCAATTTCAGAGCCAATTTCAATTTCACAGTGAAGGATATTAGACTCCAGACAACGCAAGTTCAACTTCACGACGAAGGGACCGCTGGTTGTCAACAAACAACATCTTAATTTCAGAGCTAATTTCAACTTCACAACGAAGGATATTGGACTCCAGTTAACGCAAGTTCAACTTCACGACGAAGGGACCGCTGGTTGTCAATAAATAATTTCCCAATTTCAGAGCCAATTTCAACTTCACAGCGTAGGATATTGGACTCAAGACAACGCAAGTTCAACTTCACGACGAAGGGACCGCTGGTTGTCAATAAACAACTTCCCAATTTCAGAGCCAATTTCAACTTCTCAGCGAAAGATACCCAAGACAACACAAGCTCAACTTCACGACGAAGGGGCGATTGATTGTCAACAAAATTTCATTCAGAGTCAATTTCAACTTCACAGCGAAGGATATTGGACTCGAGACAACACAAGTTCAACTTCACAACGAAGGGACGACTGGTTGTCAACAAACAATTTCCTGGTTCCAGAGCCAATTTCAACTTCACGACAGAGGATATTGGACTCGGAACAATGCTACTTACTTGGATTTCAACTTCACAACGAAGGATATCCAATTTCAGGCTCAACTTCACGACGAAGGGGCCACCCGCGGTTTCAACTTCACGACGAATGGAATCGTGCACACAAGCATCATCCATCTTTAGATTGGATTTCAACTTCATGACGAAGGATATCCAACTCAAAGAAGGAGTATCTGTCAACAAAGACCTTCGAGTTCGACTATGCTCAGCTCCAAGGCACATCATTTTCAGCATAACTCAAGGCTAGAAGGGTTATCTGCCATCAAAATTGTCGATTTCGATTCCATTCAGCTCGATGACACATCAATCGCACTACTTTCCGGTTGCAGTCGAGGTTTTCAAGTCGAGAAGAGGACCTGGGTTAACCGTGCCTTAGTGACAAGCAACCATTTTCAAGCAAAAGCTATCTGTCAATGAAGATTTCTAAGTTCGATTCCGATTCAAGGTCTTTAAACCGAGAAGAAGACCGAAGGGCAACGAGAAGCCACGTGCTGATTCAAATTCTGAACTACGACTTTAATTTCATATCATTTCAAGATGAACTCGGTTTCACGACGGAGGAGTCATCCGTAACTCAATTTGACAGGGAGTTATTGAAACATCAGAGTCAATTTTCAACTCCACCGAATGAAAAGTATGTCTTTCAATCTTTTCCCTATCCCCGTTACACGACTATGGGCAAAGAGGGGCAGCTGTCAACACACATTTTCGTCATACTAGGATTCAAACTCCTAAAAATATGATAGAATTTTGCTAGGATTCAAACTCCTAAAAATATGATAGAGTTCTACTATGATTTAAACTCCTAAAGATAGGATCCACAAGCACTATAAATAGCCATTGTAACTCACTATTGTAACACACGATTTACAGACAAAATACAGAGGAAAGCACGAAAAATACAAAGACAAAGCTATTGTAAACGATTCGAAAAGGAAATAAAAGGTAGCATCTTTTTTTTTTCTTTTTTTTTATTCGTTCATTTCTCGCATGTGCACGTTATTTTTCTTGAGATTTGGTTCGAATAACCCAAAACGTGGGTTGTGCCGATGACCAAAAATGGGTGGGGTTTCGAAGTTTCGAACCTAGATCTACCCCGAGGCGTGTTCATTTTTTATCTCCTAATACGCAATATCAACGTTAATTGTCTTTCAAATTTGGCCCCAATCTTTATTTTTCTTTATATTAGTCCTTTTATTTATTGTATAGATATTTTTATTTATTTATTATTTACATTATTGTCATTATATAAATATATATACATATATTTTTTTAAATGATTTTCAATTGATTTTTTTACACTATATATTATTATTATATATACATATATTTTTTATTTATTTATATTCATTTGGTTATTTTTTAATACTATATTTATTATTTATATATATATATATATATATATACTTTTTTTTAAATATTTTACTTATAAGTGTATTACTATATATATATATATATATATATATATATATATATATATATATATTGTAATTATCTTTATTTGATTTTTTTTACTTTATCATTATACGTATATATGTATGTTTTTAATAGTTTATTTATAAGTCAATTATCATTATATGTATACTTTTATATTTGGTTTATATATATATTTTTGTTTATATTATATTATATTTTCGTATTACTATCATTATTGTTATGATTATTATTTTTTCTATTTTACTCATTTATATATATATATATATATATATATATATTTCATTTATTTATTTATTTATTTTCCCTTTTATTTTTTTACTTATTTTTATTCTTCATTTTTTTTCATTTATTCATTTTTTTCCTCTAACACATCTTATGACTTTTTAAGGGTATTTCCGTAAACTCATTAAGGGTAAGTAATTCGGATCAAATTTTACTTTTAATTTAACTTGCAATTTTCTTAATCAAAGACAACTGGAAATTACGTAGTACCGAAAGGGTGGTTCAAGGGTGCTAATCCTTCCTTGACCGTAATCGACTCCCGAACCCAACACATCTTTGGAAAGACACAGATCAGGTAAGAAATAGGGTATCCAATCAACCCATTTTTTTTAAATAAATGATCGGTGGCGACTCCAATCCATTTTCCTAAGTCGAAGCCTAATTTCGGGCCCAATCGAAAGACGGTTGTGACACATTGATGATCCCCTTGGGGAGAACAAGCTGCCTGCTCCATAAATTAAAAATACTGAACATGATAGTTTTCACCAACTGTAGCCTGCCCCCAAAGCTGAGCTTTTTGCTAGACCAATGAGCTAGTTTACCTTTAATACGTTCCAAGTGAGCAGAGCAGTCCTTCCCTGTGAGTTTACGAGTAACAAGGGGTACTCCAAGATACCTAACAGGGAGCTGCGCAATCTTAAATCCAGTAGCTTTCTGGATCAGATCAAGAGTGTTTATGTTTAAGCCACAGGCAAAAAATTATGTCTTCAATGCATTTAGCTTTAATCCTGACAGTTCATAGAAAACCTCTAAAGTGCTCTGCACTCCCAACACATACTCAAGAAAACCATGGCAAAAGACTAACAGATTATCCGTGAAGCAAAGGTGAGTGAGAGAGACTCTCTTGCACTTAGGATGGAATCTAAAAATTCCTCTATTGGCAGCAACATTCAATAGGGAGGACAGGACATTCATTACAATAACAAAAAGATAAGGGGATAGAGGATCCCCTTGTCTAATCCCCCTAGCCCCTTTAAAATACCCCACTAAACTACTATTCAAGCAAACACAGTACATAGGGGTGGTAATACAAGCCTTGATCCAATTACAAAACACATCAGGCAACCCCATTGCCTCAAGAACAGACAGCAAGAAATTTCAATCAACAGAATCAAAAGCCTTTTGCAAGTCAATTTTTATAGTACATCTAGGAGAAAGATTTTTCCTAGAATAACCCTTCACTATTTCCTGAGCTAACAGGGTATTTTCAACTATGTTTCTACCCTTGAAAAAAGCTGATTGATTGTAAGAAATCAGGTCATGGAAATAAGGGGTAAGTCTATCAACAAGAATTCTGGTGATAGTTTTATATACAACTGAGCAGCAAGAAATAGGTTTAAATTCCTTAGTTAAGGTAGTATTTGGGGATTTAGGGACCAAAACTAGGGCTGTGGAATTGAAGGCTATTGAACTATGTTTCGATATAACAATTTAAGGCAAAATAGTTTTTGGACTTGAATTGAATTTACAAAATGGTTTTTGGACTTGAATTGAATTTACAAAATGTATTTGGACTTAATTGAATTTATTCAAAATTTACAAAAATAATTCAAAGTTCTTTTAATTTAAAATTGAGCACAAAAATGTTTTTATGAACAGTAATTCAGCCCAACGGTCATAATATTTGAATATTATAAAGGGGTATCGATTCCCTATGAAGGGGTACCGATTCCCCCCATTCTGGGCAGCCTATTTTTACAGAAAAATCATTCCCAAACGGCTCCAAAATATCCCCAACGGCTAGATATGACTTCAAACACATTCCAAACTATAAATACAAGCTTAGGACACTTGAAGAAGTAAAAAAAGAGAACAATATCCAAGCGATCAAACACAAGAGAAGAGTTTTTCATTCTTATTTCATCTTTCTCTTGTAAATATTTTGTTTTCATGTGAGCTTAATTCTTGTAAACACCTACCTTAGAGAGGTTTTATTGTTTACATCTTTTAT
The DNA here is from genome assembly GCF_006381635.1 of Hibiscus syriacus. Lineage (NCBI taxonomy): Eukaryota > Viridiplantae > Streptophyta > Magnoliopsida > Malvales > Malvaceae > Hibiscus > Hibiscus syriacus. Next base: position 227,462 of record NW_024061995.1, on the reverse strand, counting down.
CCTTTTGTAAAGGGGAAAGGTTCTAGCTTAGCCCGTGTAAAAGCTAGGTAAAGGTTTTAGTTTAGCCCGAAAAAACTAGGGAGTTTGTAAGGTTACTCTTTATCCTCAAAAGAAAGAACAAATTAGTGAATTTGTTGGAAAATCCTTGGTGAGGAGCTAAGGTAGTGGACGTAGACTTTGGTTGATAAAGTCGAACCACTATAAATCGATGTGTAATTCTCTATTTTTCAATCTCCTTACTCCCTAAACACAAAACCGTTCCGACCCCTCTTTGCAAATTATTCCGGTTGTCGATTTGAGCTTCCGAAAAAACTAACAAAGGCAGGCAGTAAGCAGGAAGTATGGAAGAAATACCTCACAGCAGAAGTGAAATCACTGCCAACAATGCTCCAGGCAGCTTTGAAGAAGCCAGTAGTGTAGCCATCAGGACCTGGGCTCATATCCTTCCCTTGTTTGAAGAGAGCCTTGTGTCATTGCTGCCAACATTGTCTCTGCCAGGAGTCTCTAACAATAACCAGGAATCTATCATGGCTAGTCCAACAATTGAAGAACTTGAAAGGCTTAGGGTGCTTGGTCATTGCTGCCTTGTGTGACCACAATAAGCCTAAACAGTAATCAAAGACCCCCTGGGCTTTATACTCTACAAAAGAGTCTGAGAAATCCAATAACCATATATTTGGATGAATTTAGGGATGAAATTGGAAGATTTAAAAGTTTAGAGACCAATTTAGAATAAGTATCATAGTTTGAGTATGAAATTGAAATATTCAAAAGTTTAGGGGCAATTTAAAACAAGGATCATAGTTTGAAGATATATGATACAATTAACTCTCTAATGTATTGATCGTTCTTGTACTTTTATGCATTTAACAATTTATATAAAGATATATTATAAATAGCGAGTTTAGTATTTGAGTTTATGTACGAATCAAAGATTGTAAGGTATATGAACATTTATTGTTAAATGATTATGAGTTTTTAGAATATATACTATCACTTGTAAACGCATTAGATTAAATTAAATGACATCGAAAGTAAATGAATTGTCGTTATTTATTAAAGTCTCGGATTCAAACATTATAAATATAAGAGATATGAATGTTCAATGTCAAATGATTAAGAATTATCTTTAAATAGATATGATCTTATATTTATTCTATATTAATAACAAATATATATTTGATGTGTTATTGATGTATAAATTCTTATTCATTATCTTAAACCTAATCGAAAAGAATTAAAATCACATAATTCTAATAGTTTCTATTTTAACATAAATTTTTATGAGTATATTTTTTATTTTTTTATGAAACTTTTTTAAATAAATTATTTTTAATACTAAATGATGAAAATAAAATTAAGGCGTGAAATTATTTTTAATTTTAAGAAAATAATTGAGTGGTTAAGTACATAATTTACCCAATATTTGGTCGATACTTAACCGCAGCTTTACAATCGTTATCGATATATCCAAATCAGAAAACAACAGTACGCTCCTTTCTTCCGGCTGCTTCCTTTCATAATTCAATGAAATGATCTGAGAACAACAAAACCCGGAGTTTCCTTTACACTGATTCATCCTCGGGACCTTCTTTTTCCGCCATGTTTCGATCTTTTTCCCTCAAACGCTCTCTCCAAACGCACATCAAAACTCTCGCCCACTGCCCCCAACGACCGCCGCTGCCGTTTCCGCTCCCCTTCTCCTCAATCCGCACTCTCTCAACCTCCCCTTCTTCCTCCTCCGAATCCGAGCTGCGCAAGTACCTCGGCTACACCGCCCTCCTCGTCTTCTGCGGCGCCGCCACTTACTACTCCTTCCCGTTCCCGGAGAACGCCAAGCACAAGAAGGCCCAGCTCTTCCGCTACGCGCCGCTGCCCGAGGACCTCCACACGGTGTCCAACTGGAGCGGGACACACGAGGTGCAGACCCGGCATTTCCATCAGCCCGAGAATCTGAAGCAGCTGGAGGAGCTGGTCAAGGAGTCGAACGAGAAGCGGGCGAAGCTCCGGCCCGTCGGGTCTGGGTTGTCCCCGAATGGGATCGGGTTGGCCCGTGGAGGGATGGTGAACTTGGCGTTGATGGATAAGGTGTTGGAGGTGGATAAGGATAATAAGAGGGTGAGGGTTCAAGCGGGGATAAGAGTGCAGCAATTGGTCGATGAGATTAAGGATTATGGTCTAACTCTTCAGAACTTTGCTTCCATTAGAGAGCAGCAGATTGGTGGCATTCTTCAGGTTCCCCCCCCCCCATGCTTTATAGTTCATTTACCTGTGTTATGGATAATAGTATATAAGCACAATGAAAGAAAATGTTTTCACAGATTTAGTTGCTTGGATCACATTAATGGTGTTTGGTCAGCGTCCAAGTCTTCAGTTTGTCATAAATTTTGTTATATTTTATATTGTATAGGGCTGTTCAGTGACAACTTACAATATACCTGTGAATTTTGGATGAAATGGAAAGTCAGGGAGTCAAGCTTGTTTCATTATTGATGAAGTGAATTGTATGAAGATGTGTCCTTTTTAACTCCTTTGATCCGACATTCACCCTTTTCTTCTTCTCGTCTTCAGGTTGGTGCTCATGGTACTGGAGCAAAATTGCCTCCCATTGACGAACAGATCGTTAGCATGAAACTTGTTACTCCTGCCAAGGGAACAATAGAGCTTTCGAAAGAGAAAGACCCGGTATTATTTTATTTAGCTCGCTGTGGTCTTGGAGGCCTTGGGGTGGTTGCTGAAGTGACCATTCAATGTGTTGAAAGACAAGAGCTTGTGGAGCACACAACTGTCTCAAACTTGAAAGACCTCAAGAAAAACCACAAGTAATTTATTTTATTTTTTATAATTATCTTATGGCAATGCTGTTTGTACTTGTATATTCCTGTTCATAAACCAAAGAATGAAGAATTTGATTCTCAAACATTGTGAGCTTTATACCTCTTTTCTTGTAGGAAGATGTTGTCTGAATGTAAGCACGTGAAGTACTTGTACATTCCATATACTGGATTCTCAAACATTAAAAGCATCTTACCTCTTTGCTTGTAGGAAGATGTTATCTCAGAATAAGCATATCAAGTACTTGTATATTCCATATACCGACACAGTTGTAGTTGTGACATGCAACCCTGTTTCAAGACTGCGAGGTCCACCCAAATTCAAACCCAAATATTCTAAGGATGAGGCTATGCAAGATATCCGTGAGCTTTACAAAGAATCTATAAAGAAATACAGGTACTGCTATTCTCTTTAGGTATTTGTCCAATTTGTTGAAAACGCAACGAAGCCAATGGAAATGTTGGTCCTCTTGTGCCCTGTAATAGCCTAACTGGGAATAACTCTTTGTTTTTTCCTTTCTATAATATTCTTTTTTAATTCATTATATTTATTAGTTCTATGTTGATTTTAGTAACCTTGTTGGAGTAACTGAGAAAAGGTGAGGAAACAATAAACTGATAATTATTTGTGTCAACTGTCAGTATGGGTAATGGGTCTTAATCAGGGACTCGTTTGAATTGGTTGGTCTAGCTGAAAAGTGGAATTTCTACTATTTCTTACTTTTTTTATGGTTTAGGGTACTAATTTTAGCTGGTCCTTATCCATGTCAAAACTTGCATAACAATGTCCTCTTTTTTTCTTTTTAAATTTTGGCAATATGTTTATGAATAGCTGCAGAGAATGGGCATTTACATTTTCCTATGGAAGAAGAAACAAGCAATTGTTGAAAAGTTATTGATCAATTTGAATGGAAACAAACTTATAAGACTAGGATCAACGAAATCCTTCTTTTTCTTTCGTATATAATTAACTTCAGGGTGAGGAATTTCAACAGGGATATACTTTTGAAGGAGAGATAATGGATACCAGTTTGGTTGTGCCTTGGCCATATTTCATGTGGTTCTGATTTTGATTCTAAATGCTGATTTTTTTTTCTGGTTTGGTATTCAAACAGCTGAGAACCATTTTTCTGTTTTTTTATTTTTACAAGGGGAATAGGTAACCTTTTTGGTTATACACTTTTTGTTTTTCATTCCATGGTGGTTGTAACGGATTGATATCAACCTTTGTGCAGATTTTTTTATGGCTATGCGTAAATTTAAAATTTTTAGTCAGTTACCTGCATTACATAGTTTTCTGCAGGGCCAGAGAAATTACACCACCTGACAGCAATGAACCAGACATAAATGAGTTCTCATTCACGGAGTTAAGAGATAAACTGCTTAGTCTTGATCCCCTCAACAAAGATCATGTCGTGAAGGTTAATCACGCAGAGGCTGAATTCTGGAGGAAGTCCGAGGGATATCGAGTTGGATGGAGTGATGAAATCTTGGGTTTTGATTGTGGGGGACAACAGTGGGTGTCGGAAACCTGTTTTCCTGCTGGAACTCTGTCCAAGCCTAGCATGAAGGACCTCGAGTACATTGAAGAGCTAAAGAAACTCATAGAGACAAATGAGATACCTGCTCCTGCTCCTATAGAGCAGCGATGGACAGCTCGCAGCCAGAGCCCAATGAGTCCTGCTTCGAGCTCGGCAGAAGATGACATATTCTCATGGGTAATTTCTTTCCCTTCAGTGATTTTCAAATCCAGATCTCTCTTACTATCCATGTAGATGAAACTTGCTTCTGCCTTGGTAGGAAAATATACTATAAGATACATGTCTAAGTTTACAAGTGCATGCATGCACACATAAGTTTAGCTTTGTGCATATCAATTTTGGATCACTTTCGTTTTAAATTAAGCTACTGAAATTGTATGTGCTTGATTTCATCCTGCTGACGCAAGAGCATAAGGGATTACCTACCAACAAAGAACAATTGGTAGAAAATCTATGAAGCACTGATAACACGTCTTATGTGATTGTCCGGACGTATCGGTGTGGTACTAGTGTCAGAAACAGACACTGTCAACAAGGTGGAATCTGTGTAAAAATATAAAAGAAAAGGCAATTGGACTGTTACTAATGCCTGGAACTCGAAATGACCATTAGGTTCTTAGAGTACCTGTTACCAATGACCTTAACCTTTCTCTTTGTTAAATTTAATTGAAGGATTCGGTATGTATGTTGAGTAGAATGTGTTTGTGTGAAAATTGCTTGTACTTTCCATCCATATCTAAATCTGCTTCTTTCTTTGTTTTGGGTATTAGGTGGGTATAATCATGTACCTTCCTACCATGGATGCTCGTCAGAGAAAGGACATAACAGAAGAATTCTTCCACTACAGGCATCTTACACAATCACAGTTGTGGGACAAATATTCTGCCTATGAACATTGGGCCAAGATTGAGGTAATGAATATAATATCAGAAATATTCTCATGTCTGAATTATATAGTTCTTCGTCTACTAGTTTCTGGACTCTGGATTATGTAATAGTGGTTCAATGTCTGACGGTTAAGAGTTTTCTTTTGTTTTTAAAATAAAAGAAAAAAAAACTACCGGCTACAATGTTCTTTATTCGAAAATATGTTTGTATTGTTCTGTGGGTCATATACGTGTGCATATCTATATGTAAATCCAGTATTGTTATGCAGAAATGAGTTTAAACCTTTATGGTATATGCTTCTTTGTGCATGCACATGGACATGCGTATTTGGCACTGAATTTTAGATCATTTATGGTGTCAATATCCCTACAGAAGATAAACTATGCAATGTGTGCAGGTTCCAAAGGACAAGGAAGAACTCGAAGTTCTGCAAGCAAGACTCAAAAGCTGTTTCCCGGTTGATGCTTATAACAAAGCACGGAAGGAATTGGATCCCAACAGAATCCTTTCCAATAACGTGCTCGAAAAGATGTTCCTGTTGTCCGAGTCCATCTAAAAAGCACACCCTATCATTGGTCAGTTCTTTATTCATTTAAAACCTTAAGAATCAAAATTTCACGAGGGCTGTTCTTTTGGCCATCTTTAACAGTTTGTACACTACGATGGAAGAATATGGGGACATTTGTGTGTAATTTTAGAATTTCTTTTGCGTATAATAAGGGTTCCAAGTGTTGGTATTTATTAATGCTATCAATTTCAATTGGATGTATGATGATCAATGGGAGAAGTGGTTTTGTGAACATGACTTTAGGCCTAACAGACTTGTATGTAGGGGTGCACAAAAAATCCGAATATCCGAATATCCGAAAAAAATATCCGAAACCGGTTTTGGGAAAAACCGGTTTTTTTTTAACCGGATCGGATTTTTTTAAACCGGTTATTTTAACCGGTTTGGAGAAAAAAAACCTAAACCGGTTTTTTTACCGGATAAAAAACCGGTTTGAAAAAAACCGGTTAAAAAACCGGTTTTTATCCGAAAAAAAACCGGTCTGGGTTTAAAAAACTAGCCGTTAATATAGCCGTTTGTGACCGTTTTTGACCGTTTTTTTCTTTAAAAAATTACCATTTTACCACCCTAAACATGTATAAATAGGTTGGGGATGTATTTGGTTGATTACAACTTTCTCAAATCTTATTACACAACACTTAAACATCTCTCAAATCTTAGTTTTGTAATTTTTTATTCATCATGAGTAACACTGTTGAATCTTCCGTCGGGGGAAACCTTGAAGTCGTGAGAGTGATCGAACACACTCGAAACAAAGATATTTGGGATCACTACGATTTATGTGAGATGTCAAATGGCTCGAGGAGGGCGCGTTGTAAACTTTGTCTAAAGTTTCTTGCATCGGAAGGAAACACAACGTTGAAGAACCATTTGACAAAATCATGCAAGGCACTTCGCTCAAGATCGGATCCTAGTCAATCGAATCTTACACCGCAAGGTGGTGTTTTTGTTTACGACAACGAAAAATTACGAGAAGCGTTTACAAAGTTCGTGATTACAAAAGCATTGCCGTTCGACCACTTTGATGATGAAGATTTCACGACAACAATTCAACAACTAATGCAACCACGTTATACTCAAGTAAGTCGTACTACCCTTAGAAGAGATGCTATAAAAATGTGGCGTACGGCGAGGGAAAAAATGATTTTAGGATTCCAAGAACACCGTTATGGTGTGTCGCTTACATGTGACGTTTGGAGTTCCCCTCATAATACCGGAAATTCTTTTTTAGCCGTTACGTCACATTGGTTAGATCAAGATAATTGGCAAATGATGAAAAGAACAATCGCGTTTGAATTATTCGGTGAGCCGCATACCGGTGCTAATTTATTTACACTTTTAAAACGGGTAATTTGTCTTTATAAATTAGAAAATAAAGTTTTTTCTATATCTTTTGATAATGCATCGAATAATACAAACGCGGTTCCAAGATTGAAAATATTACTTTCACCGATTTTAGACAGTGCGTTTTTTCATACCCGTTGCGTTGCACACATAATTAATTTATCCGTGCAAGCCGGTTTGGAGGTTATTGAGTCAATTAGATTAGAATTTAAAACAATGATAAAATCGATTCTTTGTAACAACAACAAAAGACTAAATGATTATAAACGATTTTGTAAGTCTGTTAATAAAAAAGCTTTGGGTCCTAATTTGGATTGTCCAACTCGTTGGAACTCAACTTGGATGATGATGCATACTGCCTTAAGGCAAAGGGAAACATTGCAAACATTTCACGATCGGCTTTTCGAGAGGGGTCATGTCCCAGACATTTATCTGGATTCGAGTTGGGAAACTATAGCCAAAATAACCGATTTGCTTGAGGTTTTTAAAAATGCAACAACTTTTTTATCCGGTGTTTATTACCCTACTAGCCCGTTGGTTCTTAATCAAATATTTTTGTTGGCTACCCGACTAAATGACTTTGAATTTGAAACCGAAGTTTTTCAAGAAATTGGCTTTGCAATGAAGGAAAAACTTTTAAAATATTTTAAGGAGATTCCCCCCATTTTTACTTGTGCCGCCGCTTTAAACCCAACGTTAAATGTTGGTGGGGTTGAAACACTAATTGAACAAATTGCGTTTGCTTTTAATCTAACCGATGATGAACCCAACTTTGTCCAAAACCAAATAAATTATTTTAACAAATGTTTTCGAGACATGTTTGCAATTTATTTAAATAAATACGGATCAAGTAGTGTAATACACAATCAAATGAGAATGAATGCGGAATCATCTAGTAGACGTCCAAGTAACATAAATTTGAATCTTTTTAACACTCTTGTAAATTCCCAATCCAAACGATCACGTACTACCACCCCAAGTAGCGAGTTGGGAAATTATATGTCATGCGATTTTCTATCAAAAATGACATTTGAAGAGTTTGAAAGTTTGGATATTTTGGCTTGGTGGAAAGAAAAGGAAGCACAATTTCCGATTCTAGCCGCCATGGCCCGTGATTTACTAACCGTCCAAGCTTCTACGGTAGCTTCGGAATCCGCTTTTTCTGTTAGTAGCAGGGTTATATCGCAACGGAGATCAAGACTAAGTCCCGAGTCGGTGGAAGTATGCATTTGTTTAAAGGATTATTTGGATGGAGCGGCTCGTAAGCAACATATCACCACCCTAGAAGATGCAATTGATGCCGATTTGGAAGCAAACTTACACATTGAAGAAGTCGAACTTGGAATATCCCCTCCAAACGAAGAAGGCGAAGATGATGAAGAAGAGATGGCAATGTAGTTTATTTTATAACTTTATTTCAATTATCGTAAACTTTGTTTCAATTATCGAACTTGAAGTTTTTAAGTATTTGAATTTATCGAACTTGGAAGTTTTTAAGTATTTGAATTTATCAAACTTGGAAGTATTTAAGTATTTCAATTATGTTGAGTTAATTAAGTATTTCAATTAAGTATTTGAATTTATCGAACTTGAGGTTTGATGCTTTCTCTTTGATTCTCTCTTGATTCTAGTTGCTTGATGTTTCTTGTCTTTGATCAATGACTTCTAAGCTTGCTTAAATACACCTTGAATCACTTCTGAACGTTAGTGATAATTAATGAAGATAATATAGCCGTTTAAGTGTGAAAACATTTAATAAAAATGCTTAGAGCATGGGGGAATCGGTACCCTCTCATAGGGAATCGGTTCCCTAAGTGTAAAATTCAAATATTTCGACCGTTGAATAGGGGGGGAATCGGTACCCCTATGGGGGAATCGGTTCCCTCCGAGCATTCTGGAAATCTCGGAGCCAAACCATTCAGTGAGGAATCGGTACCCCCTTGGGGGGAATCGGTTCCCTATGAGCAATCTGGAATATTAAAATCGGTTTTTTTATAACCGGTTTTTTAAAAAAATCGGTTTTTTTAAAACCGAAACCGGTTACACCGGTTAGGATATCCGGCCCTCCAAACCGGTTAGAAACCGAACCGGTTATTTTATAAACCGGTTTTTTTTCTATGGGAAAAAACCGGATCGGATAAAAACCGATCCGGATCGGATTGAAATCCGAATTATGTGCAACCCTACTTGTATGTGATGAACAAAATGGTATACAATTCACCATAAAGTATACAACTCTACTAAGAAAAAAGGTATACAATTCCACTATACTTTGTCTAATTCATGAACGTAAGCATACATAAGAATAGAAGAACTAGTTAAGTTCAGGTAATAAAATGGATCAAAAATTATAGTTTAGGCACTAGACGCGTTAATTTTTTTAACGTCATGTATTGAAATAAAATAAAAACTAAATGTTCGGTATGATTTAAAAAAATTGAAGTTTAAGTAATAAAACGGAAACTGTTACTTTAAGTACTAAATATATAATTTACCCTAGTTACTAATGTCACCTAACAGTAAATCACTTGTAATTAAAAATAAATAATAATAACATCACATGATGTCACATAGCATCAAATAAGCAATGATGATGGTACTCAGTGTTATTAAGCAAGTTGGTATCGTTGACAAAAAAAAATAATAACGCGAGTTAATATTAATTATGTATAATGATATATTCTAATTATGGTAACTTAAAAATCGGTTTCAACAAATTAAAATAAAAACATATATGTGCACATGTTTTGGGGGGGGGGGGAATAATGTAAATTTTCAAACATAAATTTTTAGCTGATAATGAGTTATTATACTTCTACGTTTCAAATGAAATTTCGACCAAAAAATACTTCCATACACATTCTCAAACACATGTAGACATTGGTGTTCAAATTTGGATATCTAAAGGATAATCAGTATTTGTTAATGCTATTAAGTCTCTCGATTGTTAGACAATAAATGTTCAAATATCCCGTAGACATTAGTGTTCAAATCTGGAACTTTTAAGGATGACAATCTTCCTTTCGATCATTGAGATTGTTTGATTGGTGTGATATGCTTTGCTTTCTTGAACTCATTGCTTCCCTATTATTTTCATCTTTGTGGAAAAGGTAGACAGCCTAAGCTTATAAATCCATATGAATTGCATCTTTAATCCTACCTAACAATAAGCTGAAGGCCTATCTTGAAGAGAAAATCAAGCAATTAGTGACTACTTTGGTACATGGAGAGGCCTATGTTAAAGGATTAATAAACTGAAGAGCAAGAGGCCTGTGTTTCTGCAGTTTTTTACTGGAGGCATAGTCATAAAACTGCCTACACTTCAACATACGAGCTTCTATTTTGGGTGACATGTTATTGACCAATTACTCATGTGGCACATGTCATCTCGTCATTTTGGGTGACATGTCATCACTTGAACACATGTGAGAATGTCATGTCAGTAACATGGATTGATCATTAGTTAATTAACGGTTTTCATCCAACATGTCTATTTTGACCAAAAATTTGAACATTGCAAAGTGATAAAGAGAATAGAAGCAAAGTGATAATTTGTACAAACGTGGAGGTATTATTTGTTTGCTTTGTTAACAAGCAATTGGGAATTGTGCAGTCCACCTTTCCAAATCTACATCAACTCACTTTGGGATGGAATGCTGGAATCAAAGACATCATATGGCATTGCCAAGGCCAACAACAACAGCAACTTGCATCTCAATACTTCCCCAGCCTAAAAGTTGTGAAACTTGAGTGGTGTCCGGAGCAAGTAACCGCATTGCCATCTTATTTGCTCCGGTTATTATCCTTACCCGGTCTTCAAACAATTAAAATAAGCTGGTCTTCATCTAAAGAGACGACGTTCCAAGGTGAGGAAGGTGGTGAGGAAATGCCTGCATCGCAGCTACTCTCTCAGGTAACTGAATTAAGGTTGGATCATCTTCGTGAACTGATGCACTTATGGAAGGAAAAGGAAGGATTCCCAAATCTAAAGATCTTGCATGTTCGCTGGTGCACCAAATTAAAATCTAATCTAGTTCCATCCTCGGTATCTTTCCGAACTTTAGTGACAATGAAAGTAGAGAATTGTGATGGAATCGTAAAACTAATTACACGTCCCACGGCCAAAAGTCTAGTGCAGCTCCAAGAGATGAGTATACGGCATTGCGAAAATATTGAAGAAATATTGCAAGGTGGGTATGATGACGACGACGACGATGATCAAATCGAAAACTTCTGCTCGTTAGAGTATTATACCTTTGGATTCCCATCCTTAGAAACTCTTGTTCTAGATGATTTCCCAGCCATGAAGATGTTCTCGGAAAGACACTCAGAAACTCCAATGTTGCACAAAGTAATAAAGAACCGGAGAGAGTGTTGGGAAGGCAGCCTTAACAGCACCATACAACGACTATCAAGAGGAAAGGTGGTATGCTTCCTCAAATTTCCTTACTTTTTTCCATTTACATAATTTTATTCAATATAAACGTTATGTTTTAAAACGATCCCTCGACTATTAAAAGTTACGAAAAAATCCTTTATTCAATAGAATGACTAGAAATTTTGTTCTTGAATGAAAAAAATGTAATAAAAACAATGATTTTAATTAAAGGATTACTTACTTTAGTGGGTTAATGGATATAGAAGAACAATGTAGTAATCGTATTTGTTGGTTGAGGAGGATGGTGTGATATATCATGGGTTTGTATTTAGTGCATCATAGTGTTACATTTCTTTTTCATGTGATGATCATGACAGCATGCCATGACTGATGAACGTAATGAGTGCAAAGAAGATCAAAACAAACCTTCAACTTCTAACACTCGAGTAAGTTTATACATATATTCATATCTTTAATTAGAAATGTTGTTTGATAATGATTTTACTTGTTGATTCCTCCATTGATCAGCAGGATCTTGACTCACACACACATTAGCAATGTTGAAGCTGATAAAATCATCAAAGACAGCCATATAAGCCATAAACAAGAATGAATCGAAGGAGACGCATGAGACAGTCACCCCTTAAAAATTTTAAATTATCATATATTTTGAATTTTTTGTGTGTGTGTATTTTATGTTGAAAATATGTTTTTATCTCTGAAATTTTATAAGTTCGTCCCTATCTTAAAATCATGGCCATGGGTGTAAACTAGTTGTTGCATGGAGTTTAATGCTTTATTGTATGAATGATGGCACAAGAAGCGGCAAATGTCTAGCCTTGCATCAAACTACTGTTCTATATTTGGGTCTAGTTTGTAGCCAATTTTCTGTTCTGGCCTTGCATGCAGCCATATCCAATGCTGCAGCCTTGTATTAAATGTGTAAGGTTCTCGGTTTTTCTTTTTCTGGAATTTTCGAGATGGTTAGGTCAAAAGTTCTTTTACTACACACGGTCCTTCTTTTAATTAATCATTGGAATTTAATCTATTGATCGGTTAATATAAGATCATATATTATAGAGATGAAGACTATCCTCATAATCTAATTTATCTAATTTGCTCCATTCGCAAATGTCTGGATTCAAACCCAGGTTGCACATGGTACTTTAATCGAAAAAATGTGTCAAATACACGTCAATTATTATTATTATTATTATTATTATTATTATTATTATTATTATTATACATGTCATATATATTAATTTGATCAGTTAAATGTCTAACGTTATAAACATTACCCATTTAAGTATCCAGGCCGTCAACGACGTTAATTTTCCCGTTAAGTGACACGTGTCACAATCTGGTACTTTTAAAAATTTTATTAAAATTTAAAAAAAATAAAATTATATATATATTTTTAAAGAAAAACATAAACATTTTGAAATAACCCCAAAACTTTGAAAACCTTCATTTCAACCCCTAAATCCACATCGATCGTCGTCCTTTTCCGTTGACGAAGCTCCACCCGACCTCTTCTACCCCGACGATCAAAACCCCCATGTAATCGTGACCAATCAACAGCGAATCGACGTTTTATAGCCCACGAACCCTAGGATGAAAATCGTGATACTACGCGATCTTGACGGCCAATTGACGATAACTACAAAGGCTCATGACTATGAGGATGGCAGGGAGTACGCCAGCGGCGATGATCGTGGCTAGAAAAGAGGGTGGTGACGGGTTAAGGATATGATTTGAGAATTTTAGGTATTTTGGAGTTTTTTTTATAATTTAAGAGAAATTAAGGTTTTTTTGTAAATATAATAATATTTTAAAAATAAAATTCAAAATCAACAAATTGTAACACATGTCACTTAACGGAGAAAATTAACGTCGTTGACGGTCCAGACACTTAAAAGGGTAACGTTTGTAACGTTAGGCACTTAGATGGATCAAAAAATAGTTTAGGCACCTATTTGAGAATCGATATATAATTTGGGCACTTATTTTGGTATTAAGCCTAAATATAAACTAAAATTAATTATCTGAATTATTTTGAAGTTAATTATATCAATTATTTAATTCTCTTACATATCACCAACTTTGTTATGGATGAGTGAAGTACTATTCCGCCAATAAACAAGTGACACGTTTTACTGATTACCATTTAATTGACCCGACCCGAAAGGAGACCCAACAGGGTTTTGATTTGAATAATTAGAGGGAAAATGAAGATCCAAAAGTAAAGGAAAAAAACAAACAAAAGACGAGACGAACAAGTAGAGAAGCTCTCTCTCTCTCTCTCTCTGAAGATCTGCTAAGACAAAAATGGCTCCTCATTTCCTTTTCCCCCCAAATCTACAAGCCCTAGAGAAGGTCGAAGAACAAGAAGATTACCAGGACAACCGTCTCTTTGTTCAGAACGCTATCGACGTCTCTAACTTTCGTGCTTCGGAACTCGAAGGATTTGTCAAAGGTTCCAATTTCTTATTATCTATTTCATGATTCTTTTTTTTAGTTTTAGAATTGTGTAAATTCGGTTTAGTTTTTGTTTAAATTGGATTAGTTTTAGCAGCTTTAAGAAAATTGTGGAAAATTGAGATGAGATCTGCGCTTATTCTAAAACTTTCGAACTCGTAATCTAATTTATGATTGTTTTTGTCTTTTAAAGTTTGTGTAAGTTCGGTTTATATTTTGCTAAAATGGATGGATTTTAATTGGTCTAGACTGCTTCAGCTAAAAGGAAATTTTGGAAAATGAAGATGAACTTGTTTAAATTCTCTCTATGTATATTTTAGTTTTCACCCTTAAAAGCCCTAACTGTTTTCTTAAATTATTTTTCCCCGCGGTTGAGAAAATTAGTGAACGAAATAAGCTGGTTTGGTTTCCATAAATTATTTAGAAAAATATGATTTGAGTTTCTCATTTTCCCTAGCATTAAATAGTAGAATTTTTATGTTTAATGTTCCTAGCATTTTCATAACGCTAGTTTTATCAATTATACATGATTTCATAGAAATTTAATTGAATTTTGTTTCTCTTTCAATAAAGGGGTATCCTTTGATCTCTCTGATAAAGAGCTCTACTGTATCGAAGACCAAGATGTGTTTGATCGTGTTTACTCATCTGTCCGAGGATTTTCCAGCCTCACACCATCCTGTAAGTCTATTCTTGCGGAAAGTCTTCGGTCTAATTTCAGTGTTTTGCTCCCAAATGTGGATTCCCTCGTGCGAGTTTCACAAGCTCAGAATGATGATGAAACCCCAATGCTTGATCGTGTCACTTCATATCGAAACGCGTTTAAAATTTACTCGTTCTTTCTCTTCCATATTATTTTGACCGAGGAGTCAAACACTGGTTCTAGCAACAACGTGAAGGTACTATACCCCCTGCCTATTTTACATAGACTTGTGTGTTTGTGTCGGAATGGATAATGTGTTTGACAGAGGTAAATTCGAAATTTTACAAGTTGTTTCATGTATTTGAAGGGTGATATCTATATACCACGTATGATTCATGAATATCTGTTGAACATGGGAGCTGGACATACTTTAGGAAAAAAGAAGAGTAGGATCTATATAGGCTCCTGCTATACTTCCTCCTTTGCTGCATGCTGTTTTTGGTGTTACGTTTGATGGTTTGTGGCTGGTCATTATTCAGGTGACGGCAAGTACTCGTAAGAAGCAGACAGTAAACTCATGGAATTGGGAGTGGCAAAGAGGCCGCATGCTTAACCTGATTGCGAACTCACTAGAGATCAACATCTCTTTGCTTTTTGGATCATCTGACCCAGATGAAAATTATCTATCGTTTGTCGTGAAGTAAGTGACCTCGTCCAACTAATCCTACTAGTTATCATGAACTTTCGTTTCTGTTAAAGTGAACTTTACTTCTGATTTTGGATTTGCAGAAATGCGTTTTCTATGTTTGAGAAGGCCACGCTTCTAAAGGATTCAGAAACCAAAAATGCTGTGTCATATCATTGGGTCTTGCGCTACAAAGTACCACTACACCGAGCAATCATCTGCTTCAATTATGCACCTTATTCACAAACATGACTTTGTTGTTACCCACATGGCTGATATAGTTGCTTTTGCTGAGAAGAAATATGCTGATGGAACACTTGCATGTTCCCTTATCAGAGAGGTTGGGAGGACTAACCCCAAATCCTATGTGAAGGATACGGCTGGAGCTGAAAATATTGGGCGCTTCCTGGTGGAGCTTGCAGATCGACTACCAAAGTTAGTGTCGACTAACATTGGACTTTTGATTCCACACTTTGGGGGAGAATCTTATAAGATAAGGAATGCCCTCGTTGCTGTTTTGGGTAAATTAGTTGCAAAAGCATTTAAGGATGTTGAAGGTGAAGTGAGTTCTAAATCCATTCGTCTTCAGACCAAGCAAGCCATGTTGGAAATTTTGCTTGAGCGTTGTAGAGACATTTCAGCTTATACAAGGAGTCGAGCTCTTCAAGTTTGGGCTGAGCTATGTGAGGAGCATTCTGTTTCAATTGGTTTATGGAATGAGGTGGCTGCTGTTGCGGCTGGGAGATTGGAAGATAAGAGTGCCTTTGTTAGAAAATCTGCATTGAATTTATTAATTATGATGTTGCAGCATAATCCTTTTGGTCCACAACTCCGAATAGCTTCATTTAAAGCAACACTGGAGCAATACAAGAAGAAGCTGAATGAGCTTGAACCAGTTAAAACGGCCGAAGGCATGAGTGATGGTGTTCCCTCTGATAATGACTTGTCAAATGGTGAAGTTGATAACGGAAATGCTGAAGAGGTGACCAACTACCAGCCTGAGAATTTAGTTGATAGTTTAGCTGATACGGAACAAGAGGTTCCTAGTAAGGATAGTCCTGTTCCAGATGTTGGGAATTTGAAGCAAACTAAGGCCTTGGTTGCCTCCCTTGAGGCTGGTTTGAAATTTTCCGAGTGTATATCTGCCACAATGCCAACACTCCTTCAATTGATGGCTTCATCTTCTGCCACAGATGTCGAGAACACCATTCTGTTGCTGATGAGATGTAGACAATTCCAAATTGATGGTGCAGAAGCTTGTCTACGCAAGATGTTGCCACTGGTAGGCTATTATTTGTTCTCATGCCATCGTGTCAATGTTTTCTTCTATTTCACCTTCTTTTCCCTCTTTTTTTTTTTTTTTGCTTTTTGTTTGATTACCTTGTAATTTTATTTTATTAACGCTTGACGCAAATAGTATATATTACTGGATTTTTCAGGTATTTTCTCAAGACAAATCCATATATGAAGCTGTAGAGAATGCTTTCGTAACAATTTATATTACGAAAAGTCTAGTAGAGACTGCTAAAAATCTTTTGAATCTAGCCATAGATTCAAATGTAGGGGACCAAGCGTCCCTCGAGTTCATTGTTGGCGCCTTGGTGTCTAAAGGCGATATTTCCAGTGGAGTGGTAAGTTCACTTTCATGTCTTCATAATATCTGTGTTGATTTTGCATTAAAATTACTCCACGGTTACCAATTGAAACCTAGAAGATTCCAGCCTTCTTCCGTAGGAATTTCCTTTTCTTGTTGCTAGTTGTCATGAAAAAAAATATGCACAAGTATTATAATTGCTAAAAGCCTAAAACGCGATGACAATTAAGATGTTTGTATGGTTATAATGAATGAATCCGAGTGTGTTTGGAACTTGGAATCATTTTCTGATAGACTTTAAGACATAGCTGTATTCGGTGGATCCACAAATGTAATTGGATTGCACAAATGGGTTTATAATTATTTTTTACAGTTAAGTATCTTAGGGGTTACTCTTGGAGGGAGGGATTTGAGTCGTGGCACGTCCTCCCTTTTGAGTGTTTTGGCTGCAATTATGTTTTGGCTTAAAGTCTGTTCTAATAACATGAATGATTATTTTTCTTCATTCTCCCATTTCTCACAGATATCCGCACTATGGGATTTCTTTTGCTTTAATGTTAATGGAACCACTGCCGAACAATGTCGTGGGGCATTGGCTATCCTATGCATGGCAGCAAAATCATCCAGTGCAATTCTTGGCTCCCACTTACAGGACATTATTGACATTGGGTTTGGTCGTTGGGCCAAAGTGGAACCTTTGTTAGCTAGGACAGCATGCATTGCTATCCAGAGGTTGTCTAATGAGGACAAGAAAAAGTTGGTACTTAGTAATGGCAGCCGAGTATTCAGTATTCTGGAAAGCTTGATTACAGGCCTTGGGCTTCCAGATAACATATGGTATGCTGCGGCTGATAAAGCAATAGATCATGGTTTTCAGAACCGGACCGGTTAGCGAACCGGTCATGCTATCGGTTCACTGATTCAACCGATCGAACCGGTCCGATCGGTCGAAAGAACCGGACGACGTCATAATTATTTAAAAAATTAAATAAAAATACAAAAAATATTTAATAAAAAATATTTTTTTATATCACAAGTCATATTCAAAGTAAGTCATAACATATATAAGTTAACCATAAAATCAAGTGAAACAAAATGATTCAAATTTACTATAACATAATATTTAAGGTAAAACATATTAAATAATAAATATAATTATATAACTATAATTAAAAAATAAATTTGAGGTTAAAAAAATCATAACAAAATGATATTGTTTGGTTTAATTTAAAAAAAAATAATTTCACATGGCTAAGAAACATAGAAGAGTATCCCAAAAGTCTAAAGAGTAAAAATATGAGAACAAAATAACCTCACATTGCTAAGAAACATAGAAGAGCATTACAACTAATTTCTATAAATAATAGAGGTAATTTGGCATTCAAAATCATAGAGTCTTTTGGTGAGCATTGAGTGAACTATTCTTTCACTTCAATCAAACTCGAATTTTAGGCTTCAATCGAGCTTCTAAATTTTTTTGAGTTCAAGTTTCAATATTATATTTCGAGTTTGAGTTGAACTTGATAATTTTTAGTTTGTGAGTTTGAGTTGAGTTGAGCTTACTTTTAAAGTTTTCAAGTTCGAGTCGAGTTTAGCAATACTCGGGTTCGACTTGGCTCGTTTAACAAACGACGTTGTTTGGTTTAATTTTTTTTTTTAAAAAAACAAAATTCCCGGTTTTTTCGGTTTTCAGCTGGTCCAATTCGAACGGTTCAGCGGTTCTGGTTCGAACGGTTAAGCGGTTCTGGTTGGTTCACTAGTAGCAGTTTAACCGGTTTAGATTGAACTGGACTAAGTACCGGTTTCCGGTTGAACCGGCCGGTCCGGTCCGATTTTCAAAACAGAGCAATAGATGCAGTATATACCATCCATCCAACTCCAGATACCTTAGTTGCCGATCTTGTCAAAAAATCTCTTAGTTCAGTTTTTTGTGGTAGAAGAGGAGATGCATTACACAATGACATTGTCAGTGGTAACTCCACTGCACTTCCCACAGTCCAAGTAGCAAAGCTTAGCAGATATTTATTTGTCACAAGTCATGTTGCCATGAACCAACTGGTATACATTGAATCTTGTGTTCGAAAGATCCAGAAACAGAAAGGTAATAAAGAAAAGGTTGATTCTGAAGGCACAGAAAATGCTGAAACACAGAAGGTAAGAACACAGTTCAACTCATAATTTATTCTCAATTATGAATTTAAAATTTGATTAAGAAAACCTATTATGAATTTATAATCTGATGTCTTCCAGGATAATAATATCAATGCTGAACTAGGTCTTGCTGCTTCTGAAGATGCAATACTAGACACACTTGCTGAGAGAGCAGAGAAAGAAATTGTTTGTGGTAGTTCCAGTGAAAAGAATTTGATTGGAGAGTGTGCACCTTTCCTCAGTAAACTGTGCCGAAATTTTGTTTTGATGCAGAAGGTGCGTGCTGCAAATTTCCTTCTCTATTTCATTTCTTTCATTTTCCTAACTTTGGACTCCATTATCTACTTTCGCAATGAAGAGTACCGTGTGTAACATTTGCCATTTATGACTATTTTCTTACCATTTGAATTTATGTCTCGCATCATCGCATTTGCTAAGTTCTTGAGAATAATCTCATTTATTTGTATAATATATAAAATATAAGTTGTACAATAATTGACTCATAAAAATGAAATCATTTTAACTTCTCATGGAAACAAAATGAAGATACTTCTCTTAATCGTTACTAGATTGCATATATGCTAGTTATTTTCTCGGTGTTGCAAAACCTTGTTCAATAAATTGACTTGACAATTTTGTTTCAGTATCCATTACTACAAGCCTCTGCAATGCTTGCGTTATGTCGATTCATGATTATAGATGCCAAATTTTGGTAAATCTCTCAACTTGTAGATTGTTATCTGCTATTATGAGTCCAAAGGAGATTCCATGCCTGATTATTTTATTGAATCCTTTTCCAGTGATGAAAATCTCCAACTTCTCTTCACTGTCGTGGAGAACGCGCCATCAGAAACTGTTCGTTCTAATTGCACTATTGCTCTTGGAGATCTGGCAGTTCGCTTTCCTAATCTCTTAGAACCATGGACAGAGAACATGTATGCTCGGTTAAAGGATCCTTCGGTTTCAGTTCGGAAGAATGCTGTTCTGGTTCTTTCACATCTCATACTAAATGACATGATGAAGGTCTGACAGGCTGACTATCGTCTGCATACTCTTTTTAACCTTAGATATATCAGAAAGCTTTAGGGTTCTAATTCTTGGCATGTTTGGATCAGGTAAAAGGTTACGTAAACGAGATGGCTATACGAGTAGAAGACAATGATGAGAGGATCTCTAGTTTGGCTAAACTCTTTTTCCATGAGTTGTCAAAGAAAGGTGAATTGTGATATTCCAACTGTCGAAACGACTGACGTATGTTTCTTCGACTCGAATAAGTATATAACAATTATACTTCCATTTTTTTGGCAGGAAGCAATCCAATATATAATTTACTCCCAGATATCCTCGGCAAGTTATCCACCCAAGATCTGCAGAAAGACTCTTTCTACAACATAATGCAGTTCTTAATCGGTTCCATCAAGAAGGTAAGTATTTTTCTTGATAAAAATGACACTACCGTTCTTTATAATCTGGTTAACATGATATCCATAATACTTTCAGGACAAACAAATGGAATCACTTGTCGAAAAGCTCTGCAATAGGTTTAGTGGAGTCACAGGCATGCAATTTTGATTCTTTAAATTCTCCTTGCATTTATTAATTGCAGATGATATCCTTCTTATATGCCCTCTTCGGAATGTTATTGTTTCGGTGTTCCTGATATTCGGTTAAAAAACGATCTTGGAAGCATTTAGCAAATGTTATTTTCTGTTTGAATTATCGTTATAGGATTCTTACAAGCTGCAGCTTTTCTCTTTGTTGCTACCTTGCTTCATATCGCAAATAAACAATAACACTATGGATGCATATGAATGTAGAAGTTTGATTTTGCTTACGAAATGGTTCGTCTTCGTTGCAGATGTTGTGCAGTGGGAGAATATTTCTTACTGTCTTTCTCAGTTATCATTCACCGAAAAGGGAGTGAAACGGCTCATAGAGTCATTCAAGACTTATGAACATGCCCTATTTGAGGATTCTGTGGTTGATCATTTTAGGAACGTAATTAACAAGGTACTCTTTTCTTTCGGAGTCTTTCCCGGCTGCTATCGTGAACTCGGATTGAATGATTCATTTTCTCTTCGCATCGGTTTCAGAGTAAGAAGTTTGCTAAACCAGAACTGAAAGTATGCATCGAGGAGTTCGAGGAGAAACTCAACAAGTTCCACAACGAAAGGAAGGAGCAAGAGGTCACCGCCAAAAAGGCGGAACTACATCGACAAAAGGTCGCCAATGTTGAAACGTTTGTCACGAACGCAAATGATGGAGAAGAAAGTGCAGAGTCTGAAGTTGCCGAAGGTTGGTTCATGAGTTCAGACCATTTGCCTGCGACTGTCTCTAATTTTTTGCTGCTCACGCAATAACTTTGTAGGTGTTAGCGATGGCGAGGTTGCCAATACATCAACGGAAGAGGAAACCGAGACTCCGAATGACGAACCGAGACATGAACTTGTCGAGCCAGACGAACCTTCCGGAGCTTCGAGTGAGGTGACTGAACAAGAAGAGGAGACTGAAGTTCAATCATCGAGAGTCGAAAGGAGAGGTAATTTTAGCTTCATAACTCTGCTCTTTTCGGTTTATTAAACGTGTTTGGTAACAATACTACGCTGCTGATATAGGGGCGTTGCGATCCCGAGCTACAAGAAGCCATGTAAAAGATCTGAAGACGCCCTTGCCCGCAACCACCCAGAGAATTATAAGGTCCAGAAGGAAGGTAGGTTCATGCATTTTGTGTTCGCCGATCTTAGTTAGGGATGGTCATGGGTTGGGTTTCTGGTTAACCCAATTATAAAGTTACGCCTGAAATCCGACATGATAAAACTACTGTCGAAATCCGATATGATAAACTTGATTTAGGTTTAGGGTGACTTCACCTGACCCAAAACCCAACATGTCTTTTGAGATAAAATCGCAAATCAATTTTACTCGATACATATATAATTAGGGTTGTAAATGAGTCGAATCGAACTTGAGTGTCGTTGAGTTCGACTAGACTCAAAAACTCTAAAATAGAGTTCGACATGACTTGAAAACTCGTGAGTCTAAAATTTTTAAGCTTGACTTAAACTCGAAATCATGAATTGAAACTCTTAGAAGCTCGAAATGAAAAAAAAAATCTTAAACTTAATTCGATTGAAGTCTCAATTGAAACTCAAACTTGAACTTTAAATACATAGAAATCTTATACTAGATTTAAAAAAAAAATCAAAGTATAAATGTTAATGTTATTAATAATTTATTTTTTTTTAAATAAATTCTTAATATATTATATTTTGAGCTGCTCATGAGTTTTTCGGGTCAAGTATCAAGTAGTTTATTTCAGTTTGTTAAGAATTTGGGTCGAGCTCGCGATATGTCACGTCTCATTTACAGTTCTATATATAATTCATAATTTTGTTTGATAAAATCTGGATTTAATTAAAAAAATTAATATACAGAGAGGTATTATTACAATTATATCTAAATATATATAATATATAATTGCATTATTTTTTCTGGATAAGATATTTTTCATTTTAAATTTGAATCTAATTTTTTTTTTAAAGAAAAGAAACTCAAACGGATCAGATGGGATCTGAATCCGTTGGGTTTGAGCCATGCGCCTATCCCTAGGCATAATTTACTTTAATTTCTTTTACATACACTATATGCACATGCATGCATGTTTACATACATACATATAATGAAATATTCCCCAATTTGCAGGTAGAACAATGAAAATTATTCAGCTCCAAATATTTGAGTGGTTGAATAGGAGTTGAATTTGTTTTTAATGCTTGTTTGTAACATCTAAGGTTCTATAGTCTCTTGTACAATACTTTCATATGAATTCTCCAAAGGTCTCTTCACTTTGTTAATGGGCGAAGGTGTTCGTATGGCATGCAGACAGAGAATTGGATTTGGTTAGACATATATATATATATATATGTATGGTTTATGAACAGAGCTGTATTATTAAGTATTCAATTCCATACAACAAAATTTAGTTGTAACAGTATTTTATTTTTCGTAATTTTTATGAATTTTCTTTGGTTCTTTTATTAATGATTTTGAAAAAATCAATTAAAATATTCAATTTTATTTATTTGACAAAAATATTCAAACTGTTTTTGCCTTTGTCGTGTTGTGTTCTGTTTTAACCAATTTATTACTTGTCCCATTAATTGTGTCTTACGTTGTAAAATTCGACCATATGTAAAATAATAAAAATGATAAAATTATTTGTACGTGTTATTATTTGACATATATAAGAGAGCACAATTTAACGCTATGTCGAGTAAATTCTAATTCAATACGAATATTGTCTAACACAGATGGGCATGGGTCGGATTTCATCCCACTCGACTCAACCTGAAAATTTTACACCATTCATCTGATCATACCTAAAAAATATATACCTTCCATTCAATCCGAACTCGACTTTTTGAGATAAAATCTAAACCTAACCCGACACAAAATAATAATAAAAATATTATTTTTATTCAATAAAAATAATGATTTAATTGAAAAAAATAATATATAGAGATATTATTGTAATTATTCTTAAATATATAAGATAAAATTATTTTTTTTGGAGTCGGGTCAGATATTTTTCACCCTAAATCTAAATCCGATCTGAACATCACCTTTAAAAAATTCAAACTGACCCAAACCCAAAATTTTAAAACAACCCGACCTGATAAGGTTGGAACCCGTCGGGTTCGAGTCCCATTCCCGTCCCTACACTAAAGTTTACCCAAAATAAGATCTGATTTGCCTCGCCTGCAAATTTAGTTAAAACTTGTCATTACCAATCGCTAAGAAATGAGACCTTGACTAACAACATTTTTCA
This sequence comes from Hibiscus syriacus, assembly GCF_006381635.1. Taxonomy (NCBI): domain Eukaryota; kingdom Viridiplantae; phylum Streptophyta; class Magnoliopsida; order Malvales; family Malvaceae; genus Hibiscus; species Hibiscus syriacus. The sequence goes on along the minus strand of NW_024061995.1, from coordinate 203,530 downwards.
AAAAAAGGTTTGAATTAATAAAATAGTGTACAAATACATATATTTGTTTAAAATAAAAGGATCAAAGTTGAAAAAAAGTTAAATAATTTACTTGGACGAATGTGTGTGTTCCTCGTTAAATAAATATCATAATAAAACTAGCCGATGATATATTCCAGTATGACCAAAAGTTGATCAAGGAAATTGCTAGTCTCAAAAAACAATCTTTTTTAGTACCGCTCAAAATCACAACATTAGGAGTACCAAAACCCGGTGTTCCTACATTCTCGCCCCCGACTATCGTTTTAGGCCGAATCGTGAAGCCTAAGTGCCAGCATTTCTACGGCCAACACGAGCAACGAAACCAGCTTTAATTGGAGCAACTGATCGTCCAGACCCACACTACAAAGACCGAGACAATTTAGTTAACAGTATGCGGTGAACAGGTAATACAAGGCCTTCAATCAACTCAAAATCTAAGCAAACATTAGAAAGCCGACATGGGAGCTTCAGAACGAGCAGTTTATCATTCACAAAACTATATGACAATGTAGGCAGTTTTCGAACATTATAAGCCCTCTTCGGAGAAAGAGGACATCATAGTGGTGGAAAGACGTGCATTAATGCAACTGCTAGAATAGGAATGGCTATCAACTCCATTTAACTTGAAAATAAGCATAACATTTATGAGACATAATAACGTCTACAGTCACAAATAAGTTTTCAAGTGATCACAAGCAATTCCAGGCCTTAGATTTGTTATTTTCATATCATCAGAGAGAAGATCTGACAATGTAATCAATTTTAATCATCATAAGCCTCTAAAAGCAAAGATGAACTGCTAGTTAGATTATTCGAATCAAAGCTATATACAGACTACATGCATATTTAACATTCTGAGAAGACGAAGTTGGTTGTTCCACCACACCCAATTCGTACCACCACCAAATCAATAAAAAATGGGGAAGAAAACAGCTCTAGATATATAAGCACCCAAGCCGGGCTAATAGCATGCCAATCTAAGAAGGGTCTGGAGAAGAATGTAACAATGTTACCTTTTCGCATCTGAGAAAGAAAAGACGATTCTCCTTCGAGAGAATCGTATCTGGACTTTTGCATCCAAGGCAAATGACATACTCATCTGTAAAGTGGAAACCGAATTTACCAGTCAGTCCAAAATATTTCCTGCTTAGAGTTTACGTTCTTTATCATCTCAATACAAGTTACAATGACAAAAAGGGGCACTTACTGATGTAACGCCTTAGGATCCCTTCAAAATTTTTGGGTGCAAACCTTCCCTTCACAACCAGCCTTTGCTGCCCATCAAGTGATCCACTTGTCCCCAACTCAGCAAGCAAGAAGGCCATAACATGATCTGGTTGTCGATGCATTCTAAATGATTGTACAGGCAAGAATTCGTTAGAAAAGATGTGGTGTCCGTATGAAACTCATTTGCAAATAGAACAACATTAAATAGTAAACTTAACCATAAATCCCAAATCTCATTAACTCCCAAGTCAAAGACTGTTGTAATGACAACAAGCAATATATTTTTATAGAATAAATATAAAAAAAACCAAAATCTAAAATGGCCTTAAAGGATATATGTCATCCTCAGCCATCCCAAACAGCAACAAATTCTGTGTAACAAGTGTACAGAAAACAGGAAAAAGGACAGTAACATACGTCTTGCATAGATCCATGAAATTCACAAAAACAGTTTTCTTGGTTCCTTCACGAAGAACTTGTGGAGGCCTCATAACAGTTCTACGCCTATCTCCGGCAAGCTCAGGGTTGTTCTCCTTGAGAATGTTGAACACTCGACCAAGAAGCTGCGTTCATCCCATCAAATGAAGATTGAATCAACGGTAAAACAGAAGAAATAGCATATAGACTCGATAATTTTCAGGTATGCTGTTACAAGTGAATAGTCAATCCCCTTGGAGCTCTACTAGCCACTAATTACAACTTCAAGCCAAATAAGATCGAGACCAATCTCTCCAGATTTGTGAAGATACAAAGACAGCCATTCAATCAGCGGTCCTAGAGAAACATAAAAACATCCTCCAAAACGGATCACTGGGAATGGTGAAATTCAAAAACCTTATTTGAAATTTAACATTCCACCTAGTAAAGTTCATAGGTGCATTATCAAAATAAATCCACGAAAATCCAATCAATAATTAACAAGATAAATCATGCAATATCAACAACACAGAGGGATACACATTATACCTCCTCATATATGTAATCACGGTCACTTTCTTCCCAGGGATTGCGTGGTCGCGAGGGAATATCATCACCTTCTTCATCCCCATCTATACGACCTTGTTAAGTAGTAAAAAGACGTAACAACAAATTAATTACAGATTTCATGACAAGACCCGCGGCATCCATTTAATGAAAGAAAATCTTACCATCCAAATCATCTCCAGCATCCCCACCTTCCTCATCGAATGTGCTGGTCTCTACCTACAATATTAAAGTGCACAAGATCAGATTAGTTAATCGAAAGAAAAAAAAACAACATATCTATTAATTTAAAGCTATAAACTCACTTGCTTCTTCTTCTTCTTTTTCATGGTGCTGAAGTCAAGCCCTTCAGAAACTTGTAAGCAAAGAAAAATAAATAATAAGCCTCCTAACAAAACATATAGCACATTTAATATGACTCCAACAAGTTCATACTTCCATCATTTGCCTTTTACCCTTTGTCTCCCGTTCCTTACCCTTTGTCTCCCGTTCCTATTATTTAATATTTTTACTTCTATGTAGTATACACAAATATATATATATATATATGCATGAATAGTTGGAGAAAATACCCGACAAGGATTCAGTTTTCTCGGCTAAATTATCGACAGACTCATCAGCAGTGTCCTGAATCACAACCTTCTTCTTCTTCTTCTTTTTAGTAGGATCGAATGATGTAAGCTGAAGCAAAGACGTCAAGCAAAAATAAATAAATGAATCAATATATGAGAAAATTATCTAAAACCGAACAAGTATAATCTTCTACGTGAATTCATTACACAAAAAAAGGGGGAGAAACCTAAAATAAAAGGGGCTTACTTCCGGGATCTCATCCTTCACTTCGTCGTCCGCCATGATTGCAGTGAAAAACAAAGAAATAATTCAAAGAAAATTGTTTAGAACAAAGTGATTTGTTTTAAAGAAGTTCTCTTTTCCCCCAAAGAAGCCCTAAATTATGGGATGGTGAAATTCGCTTCGATTTACCTACAATTAGAGAACAAAAGAAATGCTGATTCGGGAAAAGGAAAAGAGTCGGCTCGCGTTTTGGAAGATGATAACGGTATGCTGATGATGCCTGTGTTATTAGGGGAAAAAGAAAGGGTTAGGTTAAAACTAATTGGATTAATTCACAAAAGATCCTTGAGTTATGATATAATTTTGTAGTGATCCCTACAGAATTGAATCTTGTTGAATATTACTCCTAAAAGGAAAGTCGTGAACTTTGTAATTGGAATGAAAATCCATATTCTTTCAATTAAAATTACGAGATGTGTAAGATAAATTATGTAAAATATAGTGTGAACTACGCATTTAATACTTAAATTAACAGTTTTGATCCATTTTAATACATAAACTTTCAATTTTTATCAAAATTATATCTAACGTTTAGTTTCCATTTCATAGAACCTCGTTAAAAACTTAACACATTTAGTACCTAATCTATCAGTTTTAATCTATTTTAGTACCTAAACTTTCAATTCTTTTCAAAACTTAACATTAAATTTTGAACGGGTACTAAAATGAAACAAAACTAAAGTTTTTAACGACAGATACTAAAATGAAACAAAAACTAAACTTTAGGTATTATTTTGAAAAAATGAAATTTATAAGTACTAAAACGGATCAAAATTGATAGTTTATATATTAAACATGTAATTTATCCGACAAATATCCAACTGTTCATTGAGAAGAAAATGTTGTATAATTGTGTTGTTAGAAGCATAATTCCATGGACCCTCTTAACGATAATACTGAAATTCAATAATAATATAGTGAGACTGGAAATATATCGAATTATTAAGTTGTAATTATTTTTTTAATCATTATATATATATATAATCCAACTTTAATTGTCTTTTTATACTTTTGGACATTATTGATGGATTTTGAAGTAATACTTTATCCTTGTGGTGCAATGAGTAAGCTCGTTGAAACAAGTAGATTTAATTGCTGACCAATGTTTTATATGGTTGGATTTGTCTAACACCTTTGGCGACGATCAAAATTCAGTCCATAATTGTAAGGGTAAATTACTTTTAGTACATAAACTATCAATTTTAGTATTTAAACTTTTAATTTTTTCAAAATCATACCTAACATTTAATTTTTGTTTCATTTTAATGCCCCACCGTTAAAAACTTAACATGTTTAGTATATAAACTATCAGTCTTGGTCCATTTTAGTACCTAAATTTTCAAACAAAAATAAAAAATTAACATTAAATTTTGAACATGAGTACTAAAATAAAACAAAAACTAAACATTAAATATGATTTTAAAAAAATGAAAGTATATGTATTAAAATGATCCAAAAGTGATAGTTTAAATACTAAACACGTAATTTACCCTATTTATAATTATAATTATAATTAATTTTAATTAAGAGATATAAATATCTCCTAAACATGATCGGCTTATGTCCCATGGGGTCTAACCAAGAATACTGTCCGTATATTAGTTGAAATCGAGGATGGGAATGACTTCCTTGCATCCATGCGACTCGAAGTCTGACCAAATATTTTTCCAAGTATCCGTCGAAATCGCGGTCTAGTCGAAGATTCTATTCATACAGGGATGGATCGAAAGAGGGCAAGTGGAGATAATCGTCGTCTTGAAAATTTAAAATTATCATATATTTTAATTTTTTTATGTATTTTCTATTGAAATTCCGTTAGTATTTTCCTTTTAAATTTTCTATCAATAAGCAATACACCAAAACAATCATACCAACACCCAAAGTGAAACATTTTAACAATTACTAAGAGTGTCAACGATTGAATTAGAACTTTTAAACCGATGAAAAGGGTTTAATTTTTTTAACCTTTTGAAGTATAGGGACTGAATCTGAAACTCAATCAAAGCACAGGGACTAGCGTCATATTTTGACCACATATATAAAGCCATACCATAAAAGCGTCTTGTATTCCTATTTCTGCATATTGGTTCACAAACTTACAGTAAACACCACACAAATCATTTTGGAAGATTCCCAATAAAACACACACACACATATAAGTTATATGGTAAACAAAATGTAAATTCCCAGATTACCTGTTTGATAAAACCATCCCGAAGGCAAATGACACACAACTAGAGTGCCAACAGATTCCAAGGCAAAGCGGTCGCTTCCACGGACTCCTGTTGGCACCGAAAGAAAAACTGTAAGTTTCATTTGAACTCGTTTCCCCTCTCCGAGCCATGCTAGTACCGATGATGTCAGTTAACTTCTTTCTATCCATCAATCAAAGCAGTCGAGTTGTTCACTTCTAAAATGCTATATATACAAGATCCCTTTTATTACATAGGGGAGCCATTTGTACCTGCAGTAAAGCGTTGCACGATATGGCACCGTAAGCGACTGTTTTCAACCGGATAAAATAAAAATTGTAATAGTTGGTAGAAATATTTAACCGAAAATATTCATGGCTTGAACCAAAGATCTATCGACAAAAGAAATGGAACCAAGAAAACACATAACAATGGCAGTTCTTAACCGTAACGGTTGCAAAAACTTGTTCCAAAAGAATGGGCGAGTAAATTCCGAAACAGTTGCTAACACAGCAGATAAATAAAAATATAAAGTAATTATATATGTAGAGAAATACCATTAATTCTGTAGGGCTATTCATTTCTAAATCCTTCATAACTCAATCCCTCTGATATGGTGTCCAACCTTTTGTTGTCTCCTACAAACCAAAGACAAAAAACGCCATGCTCTTCATATATCAGAACCAACAAAACTCGAAATATAAATCTGTCGATTGAGAGACAGGAGTAACGATGTTCACCTTGATGCTCTCTTTCACGAGAATCAAGGAAAATTTCATTATCAGTTGCTAAAAAAGGTGATCGGGGGTAGCTCTCCAGTATATCTGAAATTATAATGAGGTTAGTCTAAAATAAAGTATAGCGGATATCATTAAGAGCTTATTCTTAGAATGTTAAGATATTCATATACGAAATTAACTAGTGCTAACTAGGCCAAAACAAATGACTATGCACGGGAGATATATTTTAAATAGCTAGATTTAAAATAGATGAGAAACCAAGATATGGATGCAAAAAAACATGCTTGCATGCAGACAAATATTCAGGATGGGGAACATGCATGTGCCGACACAAACTGACAGAGCGAAAGACCTGAGCTCTGAGAAAAATCAGCTGTGAGATCTGAAAGACTGAAATTGCGAGGGATCTGGCCTAAAAACCCAAATGAAGAAATGTCGGCATCAAGAACTGGTTCATTCAGAGGTTGAGTGCTTGATTCTACAGTACTGAAAGAAGTATCCCCAATTGTTGGGCGTGCCTCCAGAACATTGCTCTCGGCACCAAACATGTAAGCAGAACTGGCCGAATAACCAGCTTCTGGTTTTATCATTTTCCCATTTATTCCTTGCATCAGACCCATGTTTGAATTCTGACTTGAAAGCATACCTGGCGGGGCATCAATCCTGCTGGCATGGGTAGGCAGATCAATAGGAGTGTGAATCCCCGCATGTAACGACGAACTACCATTAGTGAATACATTAGGCAAACTAGATCCCATGGGATGGTGCATGTCCTCCTGTTTCAAAGTTGGCACAGTGTTCTCTAGGGTATAACAGGACGAGTTCTGAGGCACTGTAAGAGAAAGCTAATCAGTTGCAAAAAAATTGAAATTGGACAAAACAGGCTTGGTTCTCAGATCAACAGCAACTAAACCTACAAAAATGCAATAATTATTGATAGTAGTAACTATTATACCAACAGCCACATCTGGTATCTATAACGGATTGATGCATGCTCAAAAATCAATGAAAAAAATGCAAGGATAAAAGAAGATTTGGGAACTTAATAGACAAAAGCACGGTGTGTAAAAACAAATGGTTCTCCTCTTTCCCTCAATGGTTAGGTGCTTTTCACTTTAACTTCGACAGGGTTCGAGAGCCAGTAAAGAAAGAAAATGTAACAGATTGAGAACCGAAGGTGTGCAAAAATAAGAAATTTTCCAGCTCTTTTATCAAAAGTGGATATGGACAAATAAATGCATAAGAAGTAATCGCCCTGATGTCTACTCCTGCCTATATCCAAATTCCACATAGTTACTGATACAAAGGAAGCTAAATTAAAGTCTTCACTTGTATTGTCAACACTCAAGTTGAGAGTTAATGAAGAAGGGTCCTTATTTCTTCTCTCTTTATTTGTCTTCCTAGTTATACCAACATAAAAAATGCAAAAGAAAACTACCATCAATCTTTGCTTCTAGAAAAGTGTAAAACGATTGTTTAACAAATAAAATCTCAACAGAATAAATAGCGTACAAAGAAAGTGCTAATTCAACAAATTTGGAGCATGCTTGTGCAATTAAACAAAAATGTCAATAAAAGTCCAGTGGGGCAAAAATCAATCTTACTCAATGGCATTTGAGGTCCATTAGAATTAGAGATTGAGGATACTCCAGTTGAATGAATTTGATCCATCAATCGCACCTGTTGCTCAAGCAGCTTGTTGAATTCCATTATTTGTTGCTTAACCATCAGTCTCAGATAATAAGCTTGGAAAAATTCTCTATTCTCTTCTTCAAGCTTTTGCCAAACTGACAAGCATGAGATATTCGTGAAAGGAATAAAAAGGCTGATGTTATATAACGATCAAAAGCTATTGAAAAACCTCATGAAGTCATGATCTGAAACAATATACCTGTTGACCAACACAGCAATCCATACCCAACACTAAGTTAATGTTACGGGTGCTACTTTTTTGGGGAAGGGGGAGGGAGAGGGTTCAACTGTCCAGTCTATATCCGCTTCCCCTAAAACAGATTTTGCATCGAAAGGGGAAGCCAAAACATGTGAGAAATGGGTACCATATTGACATCCCTGCTCCTATGTAGTGGAACCTACGTTCTTTATTTTTTGTAAGAATCAGCAGATGGAACACAAAGCCTGAGCATCGCTTTAGTACATCTTTTCTTATAAATTTTCTAAACATGTGATTTATAACATAGCGCTATCAGATTAGGGGTGTTTCATAAGGACAGACAGTCAGGAATGAGCATGGATGTTGTGATAAAATAAAATATATGAACTGATACTTACCAAGTTCGGTAAAACCAGGCTCAATTTTGGCCTGAGCCAGCAGAGTGTCCTTAACTTCCTTCTGCGTCATGTAGAGTTGAAGACATCGTTCTATAAGATTTTGCACCTGAAATCACACATATAACTGATATAAGAGCCAAAACACCTTTAGCCACTGTGGACATCATGCTACCTTTCAGACCATGCATGCCAAACAAATCTAAGTCGGTAGAATCCCCTTATGGAACACACACAAAAAACAGATGAATAGCAGCCGGCCACATAGAACTAATGGCACATTAGATATGCATCTTAATTGTGCTACAGGAACAAATAGGAATTAATGCAGTTTGTGCTGTTTCGCCTTTATCCGCTCCTCCTTCCTTTATCTTTTGTATCTATCCTCTTCATGGTATGAAAGGATTTTGCTATTAAATACACTTTATTAACATACCAAACATATATTTTTCTGCTTCACATTATTTACAGCAAATAGTTCATTCCTATATACAGCTTCAAAATTTCAAGTTCTTAGAAACATTAGAACTTCTGCAAAAATGTGAACTACCAACAAAACAAACACATCTACAATATAGCACAAAACCCACATAATAAACTCCCTCCATCTGCCCATTATAAAGTAATAACTTTAGCAAGACATTTAAGTTTAAAGGAAACAAGATAACGACATATATAATACTTAAATTTATACACGACAAAATTAATGCATAAGCATACAGTTTTTTATACATGATCGCTCATTAACTGTAACTCTCTAAGGATGAACCCCCGGTAGTGGCCAGGGGGTTCATGTTCGCATCCCCCATATCCTGGGTCCAATACCCAATGTAATAAAAAAAAACTGTCAAGGATCAAGGTCAACATCTTACCAGTTGTATATCTTGCCGCGAAACCCTTCTACCTGGTCCAGTAGACATCTTTTATTCAAAATTCCAAACGAAGATATTAACCTAACACAAATATACCAGTAATTATAAATTATCTACGCAAGATTACCAAAACAAGAGCCCAAAAATGTACACGATTTGAAACCAAACACAAAATGCAAATATTCAAGAATAAAAAAATTAATATCCCTATAATATAGGCTCTTGTTCAATTTTCATCAATAATTTAACAGTAATTTTATAAAATTAAGGAGAAAAAACTTCACAGGCAAACACAAGTATTAAATTGCCTTGAAGTAAAGCAAGATATTAAATTGCCGCAAAGTTATCTAACTTCACCTAAAGCTAAAAGTTTGAAGCAGTGATCAACATAAAACAACATAGTTACAGAATCTTCAACAACTTGATCATTTGATCATGCAAACACAAGAGACTAAATTGCCTCAAAGTTATCTAATTCCATCTAAAGCTCCAAGTTTAAAGCAGCGATAAATAAAAACTTGATTACCTGATCATGCAAACAAACACAAAATTCGATTAAAACAAGATATGAAATTGCCTCAAAGATATCTAATTTCACCTAGCATCCAAGCTTAAAGCAGCGATCAAGATGAAACAGCATAGTCATAAAAAAGGAAGAATAAAATCAACAATTATTCATCCTTTTGCAAAACAAACAGTAAAATCACATGAGAAGCACACAAAAAGTAAGGAATTATTTCCGTTTCGATTCACGGATGCATGCAAAAAGAATCAAGTTCGTACGATTGTACAATTATTCGAGAAAATTTTTCAACTGACCTAAAGAGCCGCGAGCCGATTCGTACCAACTTGGTAACATGAGAAAGCAGAGGAAAAAGGAACAAGAAAAAAAAGCACAATTAAGATCAGAAAAGGTGATGGATTATTTATTATTTTAATTCACTGTTTTTATAATTAAAAATAAAATTCCAGTGCATAGTGATGGGAGAATTTTTTGTTTTTATAGACAAATCACTCGCTTCAAAGATAAAGTTTAAAGCATCTCGATATTATAAAGGGGATAATATCATCAATGACCCTTGAAGTATAGCAATATTTCAATAGTTTGAAAATTTTATATCGGTACCAATAGTTTGAAAAAACTTTTAATTTTTTTCAAAATCATATTTAACGTTTAGTTTTTATTTTATTTTAATACTCATCATTAAAAATTTAACGTGTTTAGTACATAAACTATCAGTTTTGATCCGGTGTAGTATATAAACTTTTATTTTTTTTCAAAATCATCTAAAGTTTAGTTTTTATTTCATTTTAGTATCTCATTCAAAATTTAATGTTAAGTTTTAAAAAGATTAAAAGTTTAGGTACTAAAACAGACCAAAACATAGTTTAGGTATTAAACGCATTAAATTTTTAATGATGGGCACTAAAATGAAATAAAAATTAAACATTATATATGATTTAAAAAAATTAAAAGTTTAGATACTAAAATATATCAAAATTAATAATTTAAGTATTACATGTATAAATTACCCTATTAAAGTGATACATGTGAATTGTGATAGTACTATTTAGAAAGGTAGAGACATAACAACACATAAGGACATAACGAACTCAAACAACAATCTCATAAAACATGCCTCGAATTTAAGGTTTTTTGTATATAGAAAACTCTCATCGGATGATTCATTTACTAAAATAAGACATACAATATTGATCCGGATTAGTTATGACAAAGTCAAATTGTCGTAACTGTCGTCGTCTGATATCTGGTTGAACTTTTAGTAACTTGTAATTGTCGTCGTAACCCAATCTGACCCGAACCAAACTGAATCTGAACTGAATATAACAGATATCTGAACTGATATCTGGTTGAACTTTTAGTAACTCGTAATTGTCGTCGTAATCAGATATACAATTATAACCCGAAATGACCCAATATGAAATGACCCGACTCGAACTCGATCTGAATGACCTGATTACCACCTCTACCTTTGAGTTATGTTGATGAAGAAGAAAAAATAACTTTAAAAAAGAAAATAAATAAAGAGTGAATTATTCATTTGGGCTTCATAAATTTTGCCCATTGGGTTTGGAGAAGAAACCCCAATATAGCAAAAATAGATTTTCTTGGGCATTTTCTTTGGATAGACTTTAAGGACTATTACAAGGCTCACCAAGGTTGGTTTATATACTTTGGATTTTTTTAACATTATAAGAAAGGGTAAATTATGTGTTTAGTACTTAAACTATCAGTTTCGGATTTTTTTAATACATAAACTTTTAATTTTTTCAAAACTATACTTAAAATTTAGTGCATCGTCGTTAAAAACTTCAGTTTTTGTTTCATTTTAGTTACCCCGTTCAAAATTTAACATTAAGTTTTGAAAAAAATTAAAATTTTAGGTACTAAAACAATCTAAAATATTAAAACCATTAAAAGTTTTGAAATAATATATTTACTAAAAAATATTATATTTATTCAATAAAAATAGGGATTTAATTAAAAATAATAATATATAGATGGGTATTATTGTAGTTATCTCTAAATACATAAAGTGAAATTATATATTTTTTCAGGTCAGGTACGGTATTTTTTACCCTAAACTCGAACCCGACTAGACTTGAACATAATCACTAAAAACCCGACTTTGCCCGATTTGAACCCCAATTTTTAGAAAAAACCAACCCGATCGGGTCGGGTCAGATTGGAACCCTTCTGGTTCGAGTCTATGCCCAGTGGCGGATGCATTTAGAACCCAGCCCACCCTGGAATCCGAATTTCTTTATGTTAGTTGTTCACTTTTCTGAAGGTGTATATCCTGAAATTTTATTTGTGTCCACCTTGTACAAAAACTTTTTTTTATTAATATATATGTGTCCACCCTACAAAATATTTCTGGATCCGCCATTGCTCGTGTCCATCCCTAATCTTAAATATGTGTAAAAATAAAAAAAGTTATAATATGTGTAAAAATAAAAAAAAATTATATTACGTGGATGCTAACTATATATATATATATATATATATATATGCATAATAAAACCAAAAGAAAAGGTAAAAGACACGTAAACAATGTCTTCATGCCATATAAACATAAGATTATATAACGCAAAAGAGAGAATTGCCGGTCCAACTTAGTTGGTATAGTGCAAGGCTCTTAACCTTGTGATCGAGTCCTACGATGATCAATTAATAATTGTCGGAGGTCTTTCACGGACCCTACCTTCCCTTATCCCATTACATATGAGAATAAGGTCAGCTAATATTATATAACCCCTAAAGAGAAATGAAAATCTCTAATAACTTCACTCCACTACATTCAAAATGTCAACTTCAATGCCCCACTCAGTTTAAGTGCATTATTTTGCAGGCTTCACCATTAAAACTTCACAATCACCATAAAAGCCAAATCAAAACAAATAACACAATTTCATAAGACATGTTTGTAATTTTATGTCCCAAACACACAATTGAACCAACCAAACCGTATATTCAAGTGAAAATTCCTTAAATTATTGTACCTAAAAAGTATCGCACCAATTAAACCATTAGTGTAATAATTAAAAAATGGATCCATTTCAAGTATACAATTAATATAATGGACCACAAACTCAATCAATGTATTATTTGCTTAACAAAAGGGCCCAAAGAAAGTAAATAGATAATTACACATGATATCCCGAAACCATGACTCTAATTTCAAATTAGTCCTTCAACTTTTAAATAGTATATATTGGTCGATCCCCAACTATGATCTCATTCTAAATCGATTCTTAAACTTTAAAATATTTCATTTCAGTTTGCAAACTATTATTATCATTCCATTTTGATCATTCTTTTAACGTGATGTTCACTCTACTAGTTAAAAAAATATAGGGTAAACTTCTCGTTTAATACCTCAACTATCACATTTATTCTGTTTTGGTTATCCAACTATTTTTTTTCAAAATAATAACTAACATTATATTTTGGATTCTTTTTGGTCGCCCACTATTGATGTGACATTTAAAAAAAATCAATGATCATTACCTATCAACATCTTTGTTAATTATTTTAATGATGGACGGCCAAAATGAAACTTAAATATAACGTTAGGTAAGATTTTGAGAGAGAAATAGTTGGTGACCAAAATAAAGTAAAAGCAATAATTGATATAATAAATGTGTACTTTACCCGAAAAATATTACGTTTTTTTTATGTCACGACCTTTCAAAAACTTCACATGACCTCCAAGAAAAACAAATTAAATTTATTTTAGAAGGTCACAAGTTCAATTTCCAGGACTTTCAAAAGTAAGTATAGTTAGCGTCACGTTAACATAAAGATCAAAACAGAATGATACGGATAGCGTGAGGACTAATATATTATGTTTTAAAATTTAGAGACAAATTTGGAATAAAATCATAGCTTAATGATTGATGTAAACTATTTTAAAATTGGCATAATGCCGAAATTAGCCCCCCAACTTTACCAAAATGATCATTTTGCTCCTATTTTATTTTTTTGGAGCATTTCCCCCTCAATATTTCTTTTAGGACAAAAAGGCTCCAACATTTTGCAGGATAATCATTTTGTCCCTTATTCTTTTGTCTCGAGCATTTTAGCCCTCAAAGTTTCATTTTAGGTTAAAAACTCATATTTTTGAGCTATATCCGTGTGTTAACTAATGGTTTTCACCTATAGAGGGAGTTTTTTTGCCTCAGTGAAACATTGGGGGGAATGCTCCAAAAAAAATAATAGAGACCAAAATGATCGTTTTAATAAATGTTGGGGCTATTTTTGATATTATTCCTTTAAAATAAGGATCATAATTTGAGGATATCTTATGTATCTATCTGAACAAGTAAATTGAGTACCTAAAACTCAAAGGGAATCCAAGAATTGGGGGGGACCAAGGGGTTTGTGGATGTGAATGACTATTTGAATCTTTCAATTTCAAAACCAATAGAAAGAAGCAAATCAATGCAATTTGTGGTTACCGTTTTTGCTCTATTTTCGTCCCCACACCCTTTGGTTTCATGGTCTTCAAATCGTTGTCACCTTTTTTCCTCTTTACTTTCTCTTCTATTATTTCATTTTAATCCATTATTGCAAGTACACGTGTTAGTTGAGAGTGGGTCATTTTAAGTTCGAGTCATTTAAATTCAAAATTCATATTTTCAGATAAGATCATTATCGATTTTGACAATTTTAAACTCGAGTGTGTTTAATTTGATAAATTTTAATGATAATTTTGTAATAATTCGATAAAATGTAATGATCACTATAACTTTTAAAACTTTAATAGCTAAAATGATAATTTTTACTCAGTTTAATGACCATTTGTGTATTTTATAGTAATAATAACAACAATAATAATAATTAATAAGGGTAAACTACATCAAATACCACCGAGTTTTAGGTGTCGTATCATTTATACCACTTAACTTTTAATTTTGTCAATTATAACACTTAACTTTGATTTTCATTTTAATTATACCACTGAATCGTTAATCATTAATGACACGATGACATGGCTGACGTTGTTGACATAGACACCTCATAAAAATGATGTTGTTTTGATCCGGCTGTTAATGATGTAACATGTCAGTGGTATAGTTGAAACGAAAATCAAAGTTCAGTGATTTAGTTTGTAAAATTAAAAGTTCAATGGTATAAACAATACAACACCTAAAGTTTGGTGGTATCGGTGTAGTTTAGCCTAATAATAATGGTAGGACGTGGATCCTAATGATATATGCACTGCTTGCACGCCACGTCATCACTTCCTCATTAGATTGGGACGAGATCGTTCGTGGCCAAATAACCAAAATGCCCTCCATTTCTCTACTTACTTGCAAAACGTGGCAGACAAACTTATTTGTCTAAATTTCTTGATTGAAAATTTGATGTAATATGATACGAAATTCTATGCTTAAGATAAGATAAGATCCATGGACCTTGTACTTTAATCATTGATCAATACTAAGTTGAATGGTTAGGCTACTCATTCATTATTAGTACTAAATAGTAAATAAGGATAATTTTTATTTTGAATTAATCACTGGTATCCGATCTATTAACCGACCTTGCTTAAGGGACCTTGTGCTTCATCCCACTATATCAACCAGTTGTTGGTCAAGGACAATTTTTTAATTGAGTATTAATTTAATTCATATCATTACTTATTCATTGATTAAAATAAGTTTAATTTGTATTTGAAGATTTAAATTTTTCTAAAAGATAACATGTTCGATTCACAATACCTTTAAAAATAAATTATTTTTTTAACCAGTGGAGTTGACGTTATGTTAATAGAATGATCAAAATAGAACGACGCTGACAATTTGAAGATAGTTATATAATACTTTTAAGTCTAGGGATCATTTTAGAATGAAATAATGTTTTCTAGTTTAGAGATCAATTCATAATGAAATTATAATATAGGGACTGATATAAAATATCTAAAGTTCATAGACCAATTTAAAATATGGGTTCTTATTCTTAACAAAAAATCCAATTTTTAAATGAGTTAATTGTATTACATGTTCTTAAATTATAACTGTCATTTTAAATTAGTTCTTAAAATTTTAAATATTTCAATTTCATCCCCAAACCACGACTCTTATTTTAAATTAATACTTAAACTTTTAAATATTCTAATTTCATCCCTAACTTATAATATTCTTTCTAAATTGATCCCCAAACTTTTAAATATTTTAATTTCATCCCAAAATTCATCCAAATATGTAATTAGTTTCAATCATAATTTAACCTAAGTTCTTTGTTTCCCCACACATATAATAACATAACTTGGCTTGACGATTTTATTAACAAAGGATGTGATGTATAATTTGGGATGAAATTAGAATGTTCAAAAAGTTTGAGGACCGATCAGAATGAAGGTCACAATTTGGGGATGAAATTGAAATGTTCAAAAGTTTAAGGACTAACTTAGAATTATTATCATAGCTTACGGATGAAATTTGAACATTTAAAACTTTAGAGACCAATTTAAAATGAGAGTCATACTTTAAAGACATGTGATCCAATTAACTCTTTTTAAATAAATTTAATTTGATGGTATACAAAATAAATTTAAAAGTAATATTTTATAATTATTCTAGCTATACAAAGTATTATGTAAAAAATAAAGAGAAAAAAAAAATGTTGCACAATATAGAAACAAGAAACGGCTACGCATATGGAAAACACCTCAACTTCAACCTTTCACAGCTCATATGGGTTTGCCTAAGGAAAGACGAACTAATATATAATTAATAAATGACATGACCGAAAATTTAATAAGATAATTAACAAATTCGATAAAGCGCTACGAAAAATGTTGTCAGGCTCATAATGTTGTAGGTGAAAAACATAAAGAATTATTAAAAAATTTGGTAACTGTTAAACTTTGGCTATCGGTAGGTATCGATACATATATATAAGTATACATACTTATTTCATTATGAAAAACATTAATTTAAGGTTATCTTTTGAGTGTGTTTTAAAATATTAATTTAATAATTATAAACGTCTAATATCTTATTTTTATATTACGATATATATATTATTATTAAATTAAAAATAATAAACATATATATTACATATTTATTATTATCTATAGTTAAAATTGTTAATATCACTATGAACACAAACGAAAGCAACTAATTTTATAATATTTTTGTTTGCTTAAACGAATATCTATACATTATTGTCAAATTATTAAAAATAAATTTAAAAATTTATTTAAAAATTTTATTATTAAATATTATAATCTAATTTATTAATAATACATACAATTATACATTAGCGGTTTATTAAATACTAATATTTTTATATGAGAAATTAAAATTTTCAAGGATGAGATCATCCTCCAACGTCCCTTGGTCCATCCCTAGTCACTAATATTCAGTTTATTTATCTCTAAAATATGATAAAAATGAAATTTATGTCACCCTCCTATATCTATTTTACTTAATCTCAAATATCAAAATATGAAAAATATAATTTTAATTATTAAACTTAATATATCGTCATGTTAAATCGACTAATACTTGGTATCTTTTATTTTTCTTATTAACCCAAATATCCAAACAAACAATGTTTATTAGATAATGTTCTGATAAGGAATCAACGTGATGCATTTATGCTTACGTTATTAATATTTATTACATAAATTATTGATAATAAAATAAAATCGTGGACCAATAGCATTTTTAAAAAAAAATAATTAAATATTTCTTTACTTATAATAATTACAATAATCATTCACATTGAAGACCTTTATTTCTTTAGTTTTATTCGCGAAACAAATACGTTGCTTCCACATGGATGGATACATGTGAGTTCATTATTTTCAATTATTCCATTAAAATATGGATTAAAAATCTTCCGGATAAGATTTCGATATATTTAGATATTTAATTTATTTTTTTATGAATTTAAAATATATGTTTAGTATTTTACAAAAAATGAAAAAATATTTTATTTTTTAAATTAATTCCCATATTTTATAAAATTTAGGAAGTTAGTATAATTAACTAATACTACTAAATTTTATCGTTAAATAGTTATGTTGAAAATTAACAATTTAATAATTTATGTACAAAGAATTAAAAAAAAACTAACAGTTCAATTCTATGCATCATCACTATTGTGCTCATTGACGTTATTTTCGGCTAATGCAATATGATTCCTATACCTTTTAAAAGAATAAGAGGTAAGTTACGTGTTTAGTTTCTAAACTATTAATTTTGGTTCGTTTTAGTACTTATTTTTTTTAATCATACATAAAGTTTAATTTTTGTTTCATTTTGGTACCAACAATTAAAAACCTTAATTTTTGTTTCATTTTAATATCTCGTTCAAAATTTAACGTTAAGTTTTTAAAAAAAATAAAAGTTTATGTACTAAAATGCTCCAAAACTGATAGTTTAGGTACTAAACGCGTTAAGTTTTTAACGATATGGTACTAAAATGAAATGAAACTTAAACATTAGGTATGATTTTAAAAAATTAAAAGTTTAGATACTAAAACGGATCAAAACTGATAGTTTAGGCAATAAATGTATAGTTTACCCAAGAATAAATAATAGGGACTAAGGTATCAGTTTTGTAAAGTAAAAGAATGAAGTGTAAACCACACATTTTTAGTACCATGTTCAAAATTTAACGTTAAGTCTTGAAAAAAATTGAAAGTTTAGATACTAAACGTATTAAATTTTTAACTGTTTGGTACTAAAATGAAATAAAAACTAAACGTTAAGTATATTTTTAAAAAAAATTAAAGTTTATATACTAAAAAGACAAAAACTAATAGTTTAGGTCCTAAATGTGTGATTTACCCAAGAATGAAAGCTAAAATTACACCTTTTGTACAAAAGAACTAGAAGAAATGTGAAGGGAGGGTAGAGTAGTAAATATAACGGAATCGAAGATGCATTTAAACAACTGAAGACCACGAAAACACTTCCAGTATCGTTTCATTCGAGCCTCCTTTACGCAATTCTTCTGTTAAGAGCTCTCTGCTTCCCGCAAAAAACAAACCGGGAGAAAGTTAGATGAAGAAGCTCTTAAAATGGCGTTAATGGCCACAGCACGATCCGAGTTGCGTAGGTTCCTGAACCGGGCTCCTAGACCGGGTTTCATCGGCTGCTTCGACTTCAATAGCTACACCCGGCCGCCAACGCCGCCGATTAGCCGCGATTTCTCGTCGTCTTCCTCAGCCGCGGCGGTGGCGGCTCTAAGGGATCCAATGGGATTTGAACCGCTGGGAGTGAAGGAATATTTGGATTATAGGCGGTCACTTTATGGAGAGATCACTCACAAGGCTGTGCTTGTTGACGCTGCCGGCACCCTCTTGGCTCCCTCTCAGCCCATGGCTCAGGTACTCTGTTTGTTTTGACTATGTTTAATCAGTTAAATTATGGTTCTAATCCTTCTACTATGCTCAAATTTAAATTTCTATCCTATAGTTTGATATAATTCTGTTCGTTCTAGTTTGTAGTATAAAATCTGTAACATTATAAATTATAAGAGAAATTTCTAAGAAAAATTTCACATTAGTATTATACCGGAATGGTCACAAATGATAATATAAAGGGTAAATTATGCATTTAGTACTTAAACTATCAATTTTAGTATCTAAACTTTTAATTTTTTCAAAATCATACCTAACATTTAGTTTTCTTTTTAGTTAAAAAACTCAACACGTTTAGCACCTAAACTACCAATTTTGGTCAGTTATAGTACCTAAACCATGGCTTCAAATAGCAGAATAAAAACGTTATTGCGGTCGCTATTTCTCGGTAGCGCTGCTGTCCGAAATTGATATTGTTCAAAAAAGAGGTGTGACATGAGAATCACACAAATAACGACCACAACTTAACGGTAACGGTCGATCGCGACGAAAACAACTTGTTATTTCCGTTACTTTTCATTACACCAAATCAACAGCAAATTCAAAATAAAACTTTAGATTTCCTCTCAAATTTCATTGTCTAGACTCAAAATCAAACAAAATCAGAAAAAAGTCTTTCACTTTGAGGAGAAGTATTTATTCTTGCTTTTCTTTTGGTGTAACATGCAACGACAAAGTAAGGTTTTTTTTAGGTATTTTTGGTAGGAATCAGGCTAGCAATCAAAGAAAGTTTAATAACATGAAAAACTAAAGAACAAAATGGGCGAATTTTAACAAAAAAACCTTTATTTTTCACAAAATTTGTTCTGCGTTTCTGCCTTCCCTCTCACTCATGTATGATCAGAAGTAAAAGAAGAAGGGATTTAATAAATTTTTAGTTATGTTTTAAATAATTATTTTTTTATTTTTAATGTTTTGGGTTTGGACCAAAACATACCTAATAATAAGTTAATTAATTTTTTACTTTTAATGTTTTGGGTTTGGACTAAAACATACCCAATAAGTTAATTATTTTATGGATTTAATATATTTTTTTACTTATAATGTTATAGGTTTTTTTTAAAATAAATAATGTGTTATTTTTAATTTTATGAGTTTTAAGTTATAATATGTTGATTTTGGTAGGTGAATAATAATGGGTAATTTATTTTTATCCATTTTATTTTTTTTAGAGTTTTTCCTAATAATCTTATCTCTTTTAAATAATAATGTATCTACAATGTTATTAATTAATTATCTTATCCTATCACTAAGTTTATTATTCGATTAAACTATATATATATATATATATATATATATATATATATATATTCTTTTCGAAAACATTCTAAAAATCGTTAAAAACGACTCTTTAAAATTATAATTATTATGGTTTAGAATAAATTGTGCGAATTTTAAAAAATTAACGATCGTGACACCCGCAGTGACGCGATGACATCCGTTATGTCCGTAACCGTGATAATTGCGATGCAACCGAAAACGCGATAACGAACGCTATTCAAATTTTAATGTTAAATTTTGAATGGATTAATAAATTGAAATAAAAAACTAAATTTTTAATGGCGGGAACTACTAAACTTTAGGTTTAATTTTGAAAAAATTGAAAATTTAGATACTAAAACGGATCAAAATTGATAGTTTAGATTCTAAATACGTAATTTACCCTAATATAAAAGTAGAGGATTAAATTATAGTGTAGTGGCTCGATATTGAATTTAAACATAATAAAGGGACTAAAAATGAAAATTTAACATATTTAATTCATGACAGAGCATATCTAGTTATCTATGCATGTTGCCATAAGCAGTCCCTACAATGATAAATTTGTATATTGACTTATTTGGAAATCTAATACTTGTAAATTTATACATGGTAAAATTGAATATAGGCCCCCGTAAAACAATAAAATTATATTTATTTCATGCCAGAGCATATCTAATTATCTATGCATGTTACCATAGGCACACCCTATAGTTATAAAATTGCATATAGACTTTTTGGAAATTAAACAATTATTAGTTTTATACATGATAAAATTGGATTTAAGCCCCCGTAAAATGATAAATTCATAATGTAATCCTTAAAAGTTATGAAATTTTTAGTTTTCAACTTGGGTTTTCATTGAAACTTATGTACAATGGTTTAATTTTTCTATTTTTGGGTGTAGATTTATAGAGAGATAGGGGAGAAATATGGGGTGCAGTACTCTGAAGCTGAGATATTGAACAGATATCGAAGGGCATATGCTCAGCCTTGGGGTAAATCTCGTCTCAGGTATTATTTCTTTGGGTAAAGTACACTAACGGTCACTCAACTATAGAATATTACTTTATTAAGTCCATCGAGTATTAAAAGTTACAAAATGATCATCTGACTATAGAATTTTACTTTGTTAAGTCTTTCAACTATTAAAAGTTACAAAATGGTCACCCGACTATTCATTATGTTTCAAACTCATCCTTTTCCATTAAAAAAATTAGCGTTTATCTAAGCTGAATGTGAACATTATGCTTGAGATATGATTGTCATTTGAGATTCCAATATCATATTTTATAATATCACGGTCAGCAGGTTAACGTTTAGCTTAGAATACCGTTAATTTTTAACGGAAAAGGATGAGTTTGGAACATAATGAATACTCGAGTGACCATTTTGTAACTTTTAATAGTCGAGGGACTCAACAAAGTAACATTCTATAGTCATAAGACCATTTTGTAATTTTTAATAGTCAAGAGACCTAATAAAACAATATCTTATAGTCGGATGACCATTTGTGTATTCTATTTCTTTATCATTCTTGTCTTTATTATACAACACATAATTAGTGTTAAAGTTTCTTTATCGAAGTGTTTATGGTAAGTCATTAATTAGTGATTAAACCAATAGAAGGTTGGTCTTTTTTAATTATGTGATCACTTGGAATCACTAACTAAAACCGTTCCATGAATTAACTTCTTTATTGGGTTCATAGTTAATTGCATTACATGTTCTCAAATTATGATCTTTATTTTAAATTAGTCTTTAAACTTTTGAATATCTCAATTTCATCCTTAAACTATGATTCTCATTCTAAATTAGTCGTCAAACTTTCGAATAATCCAGTTTCACCCCAAACTGGGGCCCTCAATCTGAATTAGTTTTATCATTTCGTATGTAATAATTTATCGAATAAGAATTTATATTTTTACATGAAATGCTTTACCACTTAAAGCATCCGAGTAACATAGTTTTCATTTATTGCAGATATGTGAATGATGGGAGACCCTTTTGGCAATATATAGTGAGTTCTTCCACAGGCTGCTCAGATTCTCAGTATTTCGAAGAAGTTTATAACTACTACACCACCAACGAGGTGGGTTTAACTTCTAATTAGTGTTCATAATTTGTATTAAATAGATTAATGAGCATGGACAGACGTAAGATTTTATTCTAAGAGGTATAGATTTAAGAGGTTAAAATAAAGATTTAGAGGGTGTGAAGTTAGACCATCAATAGAAAATACAAAGAAAATAACCGAATTCTTGAAGATTTGAGACTGTATCCTACCACCTCTCGATCCATCCTGTTTATGAAGATAATATGTATATTTTACCTCTTATTTGCTTTTGTAAAGGCTTGGCATCTGTGTGATCCGGAGGCTGAGAAAGTGTTCGAGGCTCTTAGAAAAGCTGGTGTGAAGTTAGCCGTCGTCTCGAATTTTGACACTCGGTTGAGACCGTTGTTGAGGGCACTGAATTGCGAACACTGGTTCGATGCTATTGCAGTGTCAGCTGAAGTAAGCTCTCTCTCTCTCTCTTTACACCAGGTTGATGCGGTTATAGACGGTACAGACATAGGATTTTATGTAGGGGGACAAATTTAAACTTTTAAAATTTCAGGAGGACAAACTTAAACTTATAAAATTTTAGGGGCAAAAATATATAGAAAAAATCTAAAATATATGATCATTTTAAATTTTCAAGGGGCCACTACCCTTCAATCCATCCCTGATTGTAGAACTGTGAATTGGGTGAGTCGAATTAGTTTCGGGTTATACCAATACGAAGTAAGTCTCTATATGTAAATATCATTAATGGCTAGAGTTTGTAAGATGTTGCAACAATGGCAGGTGGAAGCAGAGAAGCCAAATCCAACAATATTTGTAAAAGCATGTGAGCTGTTGGGGATAAAACCAGAGGAGGCGGTTCATGTAGGGGATGACCGTAGGAATGATGTGTGGGGTGCCAGAGACGCCGGTTGTGATGCTTGGCTCTGGGGTTCCGATGTTCACTCTTTTAAAGAGGTTTCTCTCCAACTCTCTAATCCCTTATATATGTTCATGAATTGGATCGGATCGGATCGAATCAAATCTATTCAATTCGATATCATTAACCTAAATCAATAATTAAAGCCATTGAATTGAACTAATAATCTAATTTTTAAATAAATCTATTTTTTTCATTTTCAATTTATAATTTTAATCTTACCCTTAAATTATATGGCAGGTTGCCCAGAGGATAGGAGTCCAGGTGTAGGGAGGATCATCATCAATGCTTGGAACTAAGTGTGTGAAAAAAGGATAGATTTTAAGGCTATACATACCTTATGTATGAGCTAATTAGGATATTATGTTGAAAAAATATTATGTGGATGTTTAAAGTTTTTTTTTTATTAAAATATATGTATAATATTTTTGGTATAATCACCAGTGTCCGATTTGTTGATCAATTAATCCGAATCGAGTACTGCAGAGGCAAGAACGACCCTCCCAACCTAGTTTGCTTTATTCACAATCGTAAGAATTCGAACACATGACTTTGCTTAAGGGATCTAGTGTCTCGTCTCAGTAGATCAACATGTTGTTGGTGCATATGTCAATATTTTATTCTCTTGTTATTTTTAGTTTTTGTTGTTGGAGTGTATTTTTTTAGGTCTTGAGTTCGAGTCCTTATGTATACAGAAAATCTCTGCTAGGAGACTCACCCACCAAAGTCAAGTGTGCGACGTGGGTCGGTCTGGATTAGTTAAAGCAAAACTTTAGAATCGGGAAGACAACAAAAAGAAAAAAAAAAGACTAAAACGAAAGGATTGTAATTTAAGTTTAGTTTGAAAAAAGTATAACTTTGTTTCTCTTTATATTCTAATATTCTGAATCTTCCTCTAGTATTATTTTTCTTTTAATATATATATTATAAAATTTATACGAGATAAAAATCGTATATAAAAAATTTAATAATTTATGTGTAAATAATTAATAAAATTAGAAAATTTACATGCTACTAATAGGTTGAAGTTCATGATTTTAACTTCAAATCTTATTAGGTACAAGGATAAGTTACCATAATAAATTAAAATAGATGGATTAACTTATATTTTTTTCTAAAATAGAGGGATGGAATTCATTATTAGGCCAAATATAAAAACGTAAGAAATTATTGTAATTTGGGTAAACTATATAAGTGGTCACCCAACTATAGCTTCTTTTTATTTTGATCACCATTTTTGAATTCTTATCAACCAGACGATTCAACTATTTAAATGAATTCAATCAGGCCACTAGCTGTTAACAATTAAAGGGAGTGCTAACGTGGTAGTTAATAAAATTAGTATAATTTACATTTAGTCTTTATTACTTACACAATCTATCAAATTAATCTTAATTTTAAATTAATTCAATATATTTAATCTTCTAATTATATGATGACACGTGTCATGATATAATATAGTGGATTACCTGTTTAAAGATTTTGTGGCGGCAGTAGTTCGTGGATTCAATGGTACCATTCAATTAATTTGATTATAGGGTAAATTACATGTTTAGTACTTAAACTATTAGTTTTGGTCCGTTTTAGTACCTAAACTTTCGATTTTTTCAAAACCATATCTAAAGTTTAATTTTTGTTTCATTTTAGCACTCTGTTCAAAATTTAACGTTCAATTTTGAAAAATTCGAACATTTAGGTACTAAAACAGACCAAACACGCTAAGTTTTTAATAGTGGGTACTAAAATAAAACAAAAACTAAACATTAGGTATGATTTTGAAAAAAAATAGAAAGTTTAGGTACTAAAACGGGCCAAAACTGATAGTTTAGTCAATAAATGAGTAGTTTACCCTTGATTATATTATCTCCATTTTTGTTTAAAAGTTACTCTCCAACAAGAATTGTGATGAAATTCTATTCCAAATTTGGTTTCCAAACGCATCGTTTGGCTATTATGGGAATGGAGGTATTGTATACGGCGATGGGTAGGTTGTTTCACTCTCTAGTGGGAAAGGCTTCTTGTTTTTACTAGGGCCTATTGGAATATTGGCATTAACAACTCAGCTTGAATCCAGTTCTCAAGAATCTACTGCATTCTCTTTGAGCTATCTATGGCCTCTTAGTTTGGTACTGGAGAGAGATATCTAGTGGTTGTGGTGTTATCCCATGTTGGCTAAGGTTACAGACTTACAGTTTGCTGTGGTATTGCAGTCACCTATTGCCAATTGGTTCTTGGATATGCTTAACATGGTAACACAGTCACATTAATTTGCTAAGGCCTTGTGTGTTAGGTTGGGTTAGGTTGCATGCTTAAAGGTACTCATTCCAAGTATTAGTAGCATGAGCCACCCTATGTTAAGGTGCCTTCCTCCAGTACCGTAATTGGAGTCACCTACCCTAGAGTTTTCAGTTAGTTGAATTTTTTTTTCTTGAAAGGCCTTCTCTTCAATTGCAGGTGAAAGTGGGGGAAAACTGTCTCATGCCTGTTAGACAGTGCATGCTCATCTGGTTTCTATAATGATATGCGCCTTATAGTTTCTCAATTCAATTGCTTGTGTTGCAGGTACAGTTGTTGCATATGGACAAACTAACAGTGAAAAGGCCCATACAATGAGGGGTTCGGCTACTAACAGTGGAAAGGCCCATACAATGCTGCAGTGTCTGGCCTAGGGGTGTAAACGAGCCGAGTCGAGCTCGAGTATTGCTGAGCTCGACTCGAAAACTTAAAATTTTCAAGCTCGATTCGAACTCGAAATCCTAAACTGAAGCTCGTGAATATCTCGAAAAGGCTTGAAATGAAGAAAAAAAAATCTTAAACTTAACTCGATTGAAGCCTCAAACTCGAACCTGAACATTAAATAATGAAAATCTTATTGTATTTAAAAAAATCAATACATAAATGTTAATATTATTAATAAATTATTTTTAAAAAAAATAAAATCTTAATATATTATATTTTCGAGCAGCTCACGAGCTTTTCGAGTCGAATATCAAGTAGCTCTTTTCGGCTCGTTAATAACTCAAGTCGAGCTCGAGCTCGAGCTCGAGTCCATTCGATCCGAGTATTTATCAATCCTTGATCGAATCGATCTCGAGTAACTCGCGATTTGTCTCGTCCCATTTACAACCATAGTCTAACCAATGATTCATTCATTCATCTCTCCAAGTAACTTATTTTCATTTTGGATAAATATTATTATTATTAGGGCACATAGACGGATGTAAGATTTTAATTTGTGGGCGAATTTAATCTTATAAAATTTTAAGGGATAAAAACATATTTTCAATAGAAAATACATAAAAAAAAAATCTAAAATGGATGTTAGTAATTTGTGGAAGCTGAATCAAAATCAAAATGTTATGTACACTGTACAGAATAAATCACATTACACATTAGTTATTGTTTTCAGCTTCATTCGGTTTCGGGGTTTTAATCAAATTGTTATTCCAATATTGACGAACCTCTTTCATGCGTATTCAATTAACGATGTAAAATATACAAATGGTCTCCCGATTATATAGTATTATTTTATTAAGTCCATCGACTATTAAAAGTTACAGAATGGTCCTCCGACTATAAAGTGTTGCTTTGTTGAATCTCGACTATTAAAAGTTATAAAATGATCACCGACTATTCATTATATTCTAACATCGTCCTTTTCTGTTAGAAATTGACGATGTTTTGGGAAAATGTTAATTTTTTGACTGTGATATGATAAAATATGATCAAGAATTTCAAACAACTGTCATATCCTAGTTATCATGTTAACTTTCAACTTAGACAACCGTCACTTTTTATCAGAAAAAGACTGGTTTGGAACATAATTAATAGTCGATTGACCATTTTATAACTTTTAATGGTTGATGAACTCAAAAAAATAACATTATATCGTCAAGCCAGTACTTGAAAGCAACGATGTCGCTAGTAGACATTAGTAAAATATGATTTTATCATATCTCAATCAGTAGGTCAACGTCCAGCTCAGACGATCATTAAAATTTTAAAGAAAAATTACTAGTTTGGATCACATTAATAGTTATGTGACCATTTGAAACTTAACAGGCGAAGCACATAGCAAAGCAACGCCTTATAGTCAGAGATTATTTTATAATTATTAATAGTTGAAGGATTTAACAAAGCAGTACTTTATAGTATGGGACTATTTATCTACTTTACCCAAATAATAATTAAACTATAAACGGACCAAAACATATATTAAGCCATCCATTATTTGGAACAGAGGACAGCTGTAAAGACACTCATTATTTGATTAAACGAATGCGACATTGCAAGAGATGTAAGCCAAGCATAGTGCTGCTACTGTAAGTGATAAAAATTTGGAACAGCGGAGCGACACCGGGAAAAAAAAGAGAAACATGGTGGAGGAGCTTCATCACAGGTGTCATCATCATCCATTGCTATTCAACGATGACACCGGCGGTTCAAGCGACGCCACTCACGACTGCGCTGGCTGTGCGGAAAAGGTGACGGGTCCGAGCTACGGCTGCGAGAAGTGCCGGTTTTACCTCCATAAAACATGTGCAGAGTCGCCCTCGGAGATCCACCACCCTGCTCACCGCCACCGTCTTCTTCTTCCAACATACCACCATCCGAAAAGAGGAGTTTCTTGCGACGTTTGCCGTAAAAAGGTCAAGGGGTTTAACTATTATTGTTCTTCTTGTGGATTTTACCTTGACTTTAACTGCGCTTTGCTTCCACGTGACACTGTTGGAAACTTGGTCGAGACAATCCATGTTGCCCACCCTCATCCTTTGATCTCCATTAACCCGATTCGATCTTTTAACTGCCAGGGTTGTAGAGATCCAATAGAAGTAGATGATGCCTCGTATGCTTGTTTCGATTGTAGAAAGTTCTTCCATGAAAAATGTCTAGTACCACCCACTGAAATCAATCACCCTTGCCACCGTAAACACAAGCTCTTGCCGGTTTTCAATGATTTTGCTGAAGAATTCTCTAAATGCAGCATATGCGAAGGCTATATTGGGTTGGGAATTTTCTATCGTTGTGCCCCTTGCAAGTTCTACATGCACTATACATGTGCTTGGCCACCACCAATTATCGAAGATAAAGCTCATCATGATCACCCTTTCACTTTGTTGTTAAAACCAAATGATACATTCGACTGTAATGCATGTGGCAATCAGGGAAATTATGTTTCATATATTTGTTCTACATGCAACATTATAGTTCACAAGGACTGCATTTCGTTGCCACGGCACATTCGACTCAATCTTCATCCCCATCCCATTTCCCATTGCTTTTTCCTTTGTGTCGACCGCAATGATTCCAGAACTTGGGATTGCAGGATCTGTTACAAAAAGGTAAACATCGAGCATGGGAGTTACTATTGCTCTCGGCCAGGTTGTGATTTTGTTATCCATGTCGAGTGCTCCATTAAGACCAGGGGATTATATGGTGTGGTTGAGGTTGAAAATCCAGACGAATTCAAGGAATCCGATTCGTTGTCTGAAGAATCTACGAGTTCCATCATTCGTGTTATCAAGGAAATTAAAGTCGGAGACGATGTAATAGCTGCAGAGATAGAACACGTTAGTCATGAGCACAACTTGATATTCTCAGATGAGATTAAGGATAAGAAATACTGCAATGGTTGCGTGCTACCTATCCTATCATCATTCTACTATTGTTCACATTGTGATTTCTTTCTGCACAAGGAATGTGCCGAATTGCGGAGGATGTGCCGGCTATGGTTTAACGCAAAGCCGTTCAATCTTTTCATAGATGGTATTTTCAGATGTTTTCATTGTCAGTACATGGGCAGTGGTTTCTCCTACAGAGTGAATGCTTTTTGGTGCTTCTGCCTTAGATGTGCTGTAGTACCTCACAGTTTTACATATCAAGCAGACGAGCCACATTTCCTCTTCTTTGATCACAAGTACGAAATGAAGTGCAATGCTTGTAGTGAATATGTAATGTCTACTTTCAAATACAGGTGCAAGGATTGCACCTTCGCTTTGGATTCGAGATGCGTTACGATTCCACGCGTTGCTTGGCATAAGAGTGATCGACATTCTTTGACACTTGCTTATCAAGATCCCGACGACTATCCGCTACGACGATACTGTGACATCTGTGAAGAAGAAAGAGATCCACAAAAATGGTTTTATCATTGTGAAATTTGTGACAATGCCATGCATATCGAGTGTGTTTTCGGAAAGTACCCGTTTATCAATGGCGGAAGCAAATATGCATATAAAGGTCATCCACATCCTCTCGCTTTCGTCAGGAAGATCTACTACTATCCCGAATGCGTTCGATGCCGTGAGCCGTGCCAAGATCTAGCCCTCGAGTGCGTAGAGCAAGGGTGCAAATATATTGCTCATTGGAGTTGCATAAAACCTTCTTGACTCTTGTTAAAGTAAAATTGATAGTGGCCGTTACATTGATTGCGGTAGTGAATGACGTATGAAGGTGCTTTCGTCTGAATTAAAAATGCTTGTGATGTATTAAATGTGCGGAGGAGCCCTCGGAGATTCATCACCCTGCTCGCTGCGACCATCCTCTTCTTCTTCTTCTTCTTCCAGCTTTGGAACTTCAGAAAAGAGGAGCTCGTTGCAGCTTTTGCTGGTCAAAGGTTAAGGGGTTTCTCTTATAAACTGTATAATCGTATAAAATACGGTATTTTTCGATGTTGTCGATGTCGTTGTGTGTGTAGAGGTTTCTCTTATAAATTGTATAATCGTATAAAACTATGTCTCGGATGTGTTTCAATACCTCACAGTTTTGTATATCATACGGATGTGCCACATTTCCTCCTCTTTGTGGAAAAATATGAGGGAACTTGCAATGCTTGTGGTAAAGATTTGAGTTTTGACAGAGCATACAGATGTAAAGATTGCACTTTTGCTTTGGATTGGAGATTTATGACATTACCACGTACTGCTTGGCATAAGAGTGATCAACATATTTTGACACTTGCTTATCAAGATCCCGACGATTATCCGTTACGACATCAGCAGTCCAAGCGACACTACTTATGACTGCGGCGGCTGGGCGGAAAAGGTGTCGGGTTCAAGCTACAGCTGTGGGGAGGGCCGGTTTTACCTTCACAAGAGATGTGCGGAGCTGCCCTCGGAGATTCATCACCCTGCTCACCGCCTCCACACTCTTCTTCTTCTTGCACAAGGCTTGTGTTTTATTACGGAGGATGCGTCGACTATGGTTTCTTGCAGAGTCGTTTAGTCTTCTCACGGATGGTATTTTCAGATGCAATCAGTGTCACCATAGGGGTAATGGTTTCTTCTATAGAGTGGATAATTCATGGTGTTTTTGCCTCAGATGTGCTTCGGTGTCTCACAGTTTTACATATCAAGCAAATAATCCACATTTCCTCTTCTTCGATCACGAGTACGAAGGGAAGTGCAATGCTTGCGGTAGTTCCGATACTATATACAGATGTAAGGATTGTACATTTGCTTTGGATAAGGGATGTGTTACGATACCACGCACTGCTCGACATAAGTGCAACAAACATTCTTTGACGCTTACTTATCAAGATCCCGATGACTATCCGTTGCGACATTACTGTGACATATGTGAAGAAGAAAGAGATCCACGATGACGGCTTTGTCACAGTAAAACTTGTGACAAAGCTACGTACATTGAATGTGTTCTTGGGAAATACTAATTTATCAAGGCCGGCGGCAAATACACATACGAAGGTCATCGACACCAGCTCACTTCCAACGTATCTCATGGACTGTTATCTCCTTCCTCAAGGGTTATCGGATTATACTGTTTCTTCCCTCCGTGACTATTGGTGGGCTGGTCACCCTTTTGACCGGGGCTTGGCCGTTGGCGACTAGCTCACGAGGCTCTCCTGACCGGTCGTCGTTTGTTTCTGGCGGGATTATCCAACGGACTCTGCCTCTTGTGTGGTACACATATGTTAATAACATAAATTTTTTAAATAGAATAGGGTTTGTCCGGTCAATGAGTACGCCATCATTTAAGATCATTGTCCGTGACAGTGCGACCTTTGTGGTTGAAGGGTATGCTAGTCGAAAAGCTAATAAATATGCTCATATGTTAGCTACTTATGTGTCTCAGACATCCATGCCGTTGTATTTTAATTCTTGCATTTTCTCTGTACTTGCTAATGACGATAATTTTAGTTAATGAAGGCATGGTCAAATTTCAAAAAGAAAATGTTAAAAACCAAAATTCAGTGATTCAAATCAATCAATTAAAAAGTTCGATGGTATCCACACAAACATTAAAACTTGAGGGTATTTAAAGTAATTTATCCAATAAATACTTATTTTATTTTTTAGGTAAAATTCATGTTTAGTTTTGTTTCATTTTAGTACTTGTCGTTAAAAACTTAACGGATGGGCTGATGGGACATAGCTCTAGTAGATGGACAACCAATCCAAATGGTGAACCACGAGAGAATGACGAGTCGACTAACATAGTACAGTTTCAGACTCATCAAATGGTTGACGACGGAGATCGGAGGATGAAGAAATCAAAGAGTCCATCGTCAATTTGGAGAGATAGAGTCATTTTACGATGAAATAGAGGTCTAAATCACTTTTAAGGGTTGAAAAGGTGCGGGTTGAAAAGTTTGGGTTTCAACGACCAACGAACTCATCCATTAAATGTTAACAACGAGTAATAAAATGAAACAAAAAATAGACGCTAGATGTGATTTTAAAAAATTGCAAGTTTAAGTACTAAAACGAACTAAAATAGATAGTTTAGGTACTAAATACGTAATTTATCTCATTTTTAGGATAAATTATGCATATATTAGCTAAACTATCGGTTTTTATCTATTTTAGTACTTAAACTTCAATTTTTTTAAAAAATAACTCATAAAGTTTAGTTTTTATTTCATTTTAGTACCCCGTTCAAAATTTAACGTTAAGTTTTGCAAAATTGAAAGTTTAAGTCCTAAAACATACCAAAACTGATAGTTTATGTGGTGAACACATTAAATTTTTAACAATGGGGACTAAAATGAAATGAAACTAAATGTTAGGAATGGTTTTAAAAAATTAAAAGTTTAGGTACTAAAATAGGCCAAAACTAATAATTTAGGTATTAAATACATAATTTACCCTATTGTTTTATAGAGAAAATTCCACCAAAATTGATGCCCGTGCTTTTATCTTTAAATCAGACACTTGAAGAAGATAGAGACTTGATTCTCTTTTGTTCATCTTCAAACCCTACATATCTTCTTGTCTTTACATGTAAAAAAAATTAAGAAAAAAAAAAACTTGCACAAAGACAAGCTTTGTCAGTCTCTTCTACAAACCAATATGTAAAAAATTCGGTGCCGAGTTTTTTTACAGGTGAAAAAACGAGAGCAACAATGGCGAAAGCAAAGGCAAATGTTAATCGACAACAAGAGAATGGAGCTTGAGTGGCAAATGGTGATGAGCTATGGGAAAAACTGAAGAACAACAGAGACTGAGTTCGAATGTGAGCAGTGAAGTACTAGTCGAGGAATCGAACGCTTCGATTTCGAGCTTGAGCTTTAGATTCGTTGCTTGTGGATCCAGAAACTCTCCCATTGGCCTTCGATGCTTCGTATTCGTGCTGCTTGCTCTTGCTCTCTTTCTTTCTGCTTTATTTTGGCTTCCCCCTTTTCTTCATTCTTCAGATCACTCCGATCTGGATCTCGATTCCAGGTTCAAAGGTACTTTTCCATCTCCCTCCCTCTCTCTCTGTCTCTTCATATAATCAAATATATATATATGTATTTACATGTGTATGCATGGATCTGAGATTTTGATTTTGCTTTCTTTAGCTTCACATTTCTGAGTGTTGCTGGGAATGAATGAATGAATGAATGAATGAATGGAAGTGAAGATAATGTAGAAAAAAAAGGAGAATCATACCAATTTGATTTTCTTTAGATTTTATAATTAAAATTCCATTAGAGGAAACTGGGTTTAAGAGTGTTAATTACCAGTTATATGGTTGTATTATCAATTAACAAAATAAGATAAATCAATTTGATAACTTCTTTTCATTAAATATGTATAAGGGATTTAAATTACGGCTGCGGTCAGTTGGATAGCGATTATTGCGATTGCGGCAATAATAAGTGCTATTGCGGTTGGTGCGGGTGTCGCGGTTGAAAAATAACGGTTTCGGGTGGAACCTTTGCCACTATAGAATAGCCACTATTCTAATAGCGGATCGCTATTTACATCCTTGATATGTATATATAGAATTATTTATTGTCAATGGCGGACGGCATATGTCATCATTTGATTCATTGACGGTGTATATAATCGAAAATAAATCCGTATAGTTTAGTAATTCACATTTCTTTTCCTAGAATTTGGAGTAAATTTGGAGATGCAAATGGTAGAATATTTTTCAGAACTATATTTTGATTCTTAACACTTGTGTGATTACATGAGCCAATGTTTTGGATTTCTTTAGGTTTTGTACTGCAATTGTTTTTAATTTCATATTTCGAGTTTGCTGCTAATTGTATATACATTTGTGTGTAGAATCGAATTTGTTCGGCATAGAATAGATCATTAATATCGGTTTTTACGTCATGTACGTTGCATGTATGTATCGACTTTGTTATAAGTGTCTGCATTCGAATAATAATTGCAGTAGTTGTTTATACGTTCTTCTGACTGAAGCTGGTCCATGGTATTGGCAATTCCATGCTTGCTATGGGGTTGGACCGGTTGAATTTATGATCATGAAAGTGATTTAACATTTGTTTGAAAAATTTTGTACTGACTAATATTTATTGCCCAGGTCATGATATAGTAGCGAGTTTTAAAGTTGAGAAGCCGGTTTCTTTTCTGGGAGACAATATTGTGCAGCTTGAAAATGACATTTTTGATGAGATAGGCTTTCCCACAAGCAAAGTATATAATTTGATCCTTTTTTGTTACGCAACGTATTGTGTTCGTGTTATTTTTGCCTAAATCCGGTTACTTCTTCGATCCAGGTGGTCATCTTATCTCTCGAACCTTTAAATGTACCGAATGTATCGAAGGTTGTGTTTGGGGTTGATCCTGATGCAAGATATTCAAAGATATCTCCGACCGCTGAAAGTTTGACACTGTCGTCGTTTGAATATCTGGTTACACACCGATCGTCCTTGCGCTTGACGGAATCCCTGTTCGGGGAGTCGTATTTCTTGGACGTGCTGAAATTCCCGGGAGGAATCACTGTAATTCCCCCGCAAAGCGCGTTTCTTCTGCAGAAAGTGCAAATCCGCTTCAACTTTACGTTAAACTTCTCTATTTACCAAATACAATTAAATTTTGATGATTTGAGGAGCCAGCTGAAGGCTGGACTGCATCTAGCCACATATGAGGTTAGGCAATCTGTCTCTTTCGATTGGTGTTGCTTTTAGTGCTTAGAATTTGTGGAGTAAGATTAAAGCTTGTTATGTACTATTAGAGAGTTCTATTAGCATCTCTTGTGCCGAATCTGATGCGTTTTATTTTGCGAGTTTCAGAACTTGTATATTATCTTATCAAATTCGGAAGGTTCAACAGCTGCTCCCCCAACTACTGTTCAGTCATCTGTTCTGCTGGCCGTAGGGAATAATCCATCGATTCCGAGATTGAAGCAACTAGCTCAAACCATCACGGGTTCTCATTCAAGAAACCTCGGCCTGAACAACACTGTATTTGGTAGAGTTAAGGAAGTTCGGCTTTCGTCCATTCCAAAACATTCCGTTCATGGAGGTGATGGCAACTCAAACTCATCGTCCCCTTCTCCTGCTCCTTCGCCTCATCCCCTCCACAGTAACCACCATCATCACCATCATCGTCACCATCACCACCACCATCACCACGGTGATGATCTAGCTCCTGCAGTTTCACCTGCTACATCAGCCAAGAAAGGTGCTGCATCTGCACCAGAAGTTTATTCACCTGCCCCCGAAACAATTTCACCAGCATCTCAACGGAGTAACAAGGCAAACCCGCCAGGCTGCCATAATGGGAATAAAAGGAGCAAGGGGAAGACTCGAGAGGAGTCTAATGTAGCCCCCGCTTCCACACCCGAAATTTCTCCTCAGCATTCTCCTGTCCCACCAAATGTACACTCATCAGCACCGGCACCCAAACCTAAGCTCAGACCCGTTTCCTATTTGACTCCCACATCCAGTCCGCTGCCAAATGTAGCGTTTGCTCATGACAAACCTCCATCGAAGAGTGAACCAAATAATGAGGCTCCCGACGGGACACCTTCAGTTCCGCCATCAGCATTGGCATCTTTACGTAAGTAAATGATGTTTTCTGAATAATTAAAGATGATATTTTGACATCTTAGCCTATTCTTGCATGCCAAACCGAAAAAGTTCCGATCATTAATTATCTGACCATTTCTCACATTCAACTGATGTCTGAACATGCGTTTCTTATGCAGTAATTCTAGTCATAATTAGAAATTTGAGAATCATTAGCGATCAGTTCAATTCATGTTTTGATCCATGCCTCAGCTTTTCTCGTTTTCTTTTAACTTCCTCCGTTCTGATAATTGTTATATCGGTCGATGTAATTCATATTCAGATCCGAGCTCTAAATATTCTTCGTGCAGTCACATCGACTAATGCATGTATGCTAACGCATTACTTTTGCTGCATCTGCAGGTCTTCCAACTATGCAATGGCTGCTTTCACTCCTATTAGTTATTACCATGTTGTATTTATAACAAGAGAGTATGAACCTGTTTTCTAGTTACAATCGCTTTCAAACTGTATAATTCCGAAACTAGCGTTTCGCCAACGAGAGCAACTCAAAGGGCGTGCTCTCTTGTTCGGTTGGATAAATGCTGTTTTTCCGTGCTGGAAATATCCGAGTAACGATCGAGTGGCACCATTTTCAGGTCAAAAGCCACACTGGTGGCAGGGCCTATAGATTATGTGACCACTGCTTTGTGTATTCTCTTTTGCTGAAATCAGAGGGAAAAACAGATCTATATGCAAATACTTTCCTCTACTTTTTCTCATCTTCTACTTTCGGTTCAAGTTAATTAGGGATGTTTCTGTAGATACTCCATTTTGGTTGGAAAAATATGTAATTAAGCATAATTTAGAAGGACCTATTAATTTAAAACTCAAGGGTAAACTATACCGGTAGTACCTGAACTTTTAGGATGCTTGCAATTTGGTCATCAAACTTATAAAACTTGCATTGTGGTCATTGAATTTTTAATTTGCTTGTATTTTGGTCACTGTTGCGACTCCAATACAAATTTTAAAAGTTTGGAAACCAAATTGGTAGTGTCCTAAAAGTTTAAAGACTACCAGTGTAGTTTACCCAAAAATCAATATAAGAGGTTTAAAAATCCATTATAGAAAATTAGCAACCTGATTATATGAATTCTATTAGCGTAAAATACGGATTTATGGGTTGCTTGTTTATTTCAGAATGATTAAGCGTTAATGATTCAGAGGCTCTATATGAATTAGTTCTTAATGTGACATGTTGTTTGATAATAGCTCTGAATCATTCAGAATGTATTTATGTGTTGAATCATTCAGCACTGTTTTGCTGAATCAGTCAACACTGAATCATTCAGAGGTGCGAAATAAACGCGCTGAATATTGAACGGTTCAGCATTCAGCGCGTAATGATTTCATTAAGAGGCAAACAAATAGCCCCTTAATCTTATAATTTTATTATTAATTCATGTTATATATATAGTCTCATAATATCTTGTATTTTTCAAATTTTGAAATTGAACAAATTACCGTAGTCTCTTGTACAATTTCGACTTTAGTTAATTTTTCCCTTTGTCCGTAATTTTTTGTCTATAAGTTTCCACCTAAAATTTGTGATTATTTTATTTTTCTTTTGATTTGTATTATTTGTGATTATCTTCAGGTCGGATTTTTCGTCCACCCGACCCAACCCAAAAATTATAAACCCTCCACCCGTCTCGAACTCGACCTTATTTTCTGAGATAAAATCTGAACACGATTCGACCCAAAATAATATATTTATTAAAAATATTATTTTTATTCAATAAAAATAGAGATTTAATTGAAAGAAAATAATACATAGAGAGTATTATTGAGTCAAATAAAAATTGAATATTTTTTTTGTTGTAAAAGGTTACTTTGTATTAAGGGATTAACAAAGTAAACACCTCAAGACCCTCATTAAAAAACCTCCCTAATCCTACTTGGAGGAAAAAGAGTATGTCTTGAGGTGCAATAGAGCAAAATGTAGTCCGATACACATAATAGACCAATCCCAGACTACTCTGGAACAAAAAAAATCCCACGAACAATACAGCGTGGGGCACAGGCAAAAATTAAAGACCAATCCCAATCTAATCTGGAAGCAAGACCGGACAAAAGAAATGAAAAAGAAAAGCAAAAACGCAGCTTCAGACTCAAAACGGAATCATTAGCCGAGCGACCAGCATCCACAGAAAACAAGCCTGAAAACACAGAACCAAACGAACACCATCAGCCAACGCCACGAACAATAGCTTCTGGATTTCGAACAAAATCAATCACCGATGGAATCAACCTCGGCCATAAGTAATTAACCCAAATCCCTATCTAGACCAAAGCAAGATGAAAGATCTGATCTGTTGTGAAGGACAAACCTTTGAATCTGGTTTTATTTCTGCAAATCCAAATTGTCCAAATCAGGCCAAAAAATCCCATATGCCAAATCCCCGCACTTTCCTCTTAATACTCTGCACAAACCAAATCTATAACAGTTTTTTAACGTCCATGGGAATTACGAAATTAACATTTCATACACTACACCAACGTTTCCAAACATTCCAAACTACCACGCAATGACAAAGGATATGGTTGATCGTTTCTAGCTCAGAATTGCAATACAGGCAACGACAATCAACACAATTAACGTCTCTTTTTGCCAACTCTATCATTACCGGCAGCCTACAATGTACTGCTTTCCAAAGAAAAGCGGAAACTTTAGGCGGGACAAATTTATACCAAACCAGTTTCCAAATTGGATCTTCCAAAAAACCGGCAGAAGAAACTTTAAGACATAAAGCTTTTGGATTATAAAGGCCATCATTCGCTCCCGACTACAACAACCTGTCCGAACTATGGATTGAACTAACCGCATTATCCAGAACATGCCTAAAATCATTCCAGATTGGTATTTCCCAATCAAAAAAGACTCTTCTCAGATCAATCCTCCACTCCCATCTACCCTGAACCCAACAACAAAATTCCTTAATCTTACCGCATTTTTTAACTGCTATACTGAAAATTCTCGGAAACGATAATTTAAGAGAACTTTTTTCTGTCCAAAAATCTGCCCAGAAACCGATCATACTGCCATTTCCCATAACACACCTCAAATCGGCGATAAAATCAGTTTCTGAAGACCCAGTCAGATTCACAATATTACGCCATATCCAAGAAGAAAGTCTGATTTTTACCGCTTTAGGAATGATGTCGTCTTGGTCATAATTATACTTGGCAACAATGACCTTCCTCCAAAGACAATCTTTCTCCGCGCTAAACCTCCAAATCCATTTATTAAGCAGGGAACGATTTCTAATTTTTATGTCGAAAAAGCCCAAACCCCCATGAGCTTTCGGTTTGCAAATGTTTTCCCACTTAATCCAATGGATACTCCTATCGGACTTAGGATTCCACACAAAATTCGCTATACATCTATTAATGTTATCAGCAATGGACTTGGGTACTGTAAAAATGGCATATAATAGACCGGCAAATTAACAAGGACCGATTTTATAAATGTAAGTCTCCCACCCAAAGAAAGCATTTTACCTTTCCAACTATGTAGCCGACTCTTAAATTTGTCTATAATGGGATTCCACAAGGACTTAGAGTTTTTTCGATGACCAAGCGGCAGCCCCAAATATGTCGACGGAAACTCTGCCCAACCACAATGAATCGAATCTACCCACCTTCTAACTCTACTTTCTTCCAAATTGATACCAAACAGCTTAGTTTTGCGCATGTTCAACTTCAAACCTGCGGCCACTTCAAAAAATTTTAGCACCCGATTAAAATTAAGAACAGACAACAGATTTGGAGCAGAAAAAATGAGTAAGTCATCAGCAAATTGAAAATGGGATAAAACAAAGCCACCAGTCCCCACATCAACACCACAACAAAGGCCAGATTCCGAAGCCTTCTTAATCATACCACTTAACGCCTCGCTGACAATATTAAAAAGCAAAGGCGACAGCGGACATCCTTGTCTGAGACCCCTCTTAATAGAGAAACTGTTGGACGGACAACCATTTACAAGAACATCAATAGTAGGGGTAGAAATACAAAAGCGGACCCATTTTCTCCATCTTCTATCGAACCCCATTTTCTTGAGGATCAGGTCTAAAAACTGCCAATCGACCGTGTCATAAGCTTTGCTAAAGTCTGCCTTGATCAGAACCGCTTCTTTCTTATTTTTCAATAGCCCGTCAATGACTTCGTTAGCGATCAGACTGCAATCCGCGATTTGTTTACCAGGAATAAAAGCAAACTGATTTTCTCCTATAACGACAGAAAGACACCTGCTCATCCTCCTCGCCATTACACGAGCAACAATCTTATACAAACTACCCACCAAAGAAATGGGTTTGTAATCATCCGGAGAGATAGCCTCTGATTTCTTCGGAATTAACGGAATGAAAGATTTATTAAAAGAGATGTCGTCTACTCTGCCCCAGTAGAAATCCTCCATAAACTTCATGACTTCATCCTTAATATGCTGCCAAAATTTCTTAAAAAAGTCCAAACTAAACCCGTCTGGACCAGGCGCTCTCAAACCATCCGAAGACTTAATTGCAAGCCATACCTCCTCTTCGGAAAAAGGACTCTCAATGAACCTTCTGGTGACGGCGTTTAATCTCTTAAAAGGGATGTCAAATTTCTTCAAAGCAAAAGTCTTCACCGTGTTATAACTAGCGGCAAAAAAATTTGCAAACGCTTGTTGAATAGCAGCCTGATTTTTGATACACGAATTCTGAAATTTCAGCTTAGAAATCTGATTTTTCCGACTTCGGGAGACAGCAGAAAGATGATTTTTTTTTGTATTTTTATCACCCTCTTTAAACCATCTAAGCCTTAATTTTTGTAACCATTCACGCTCTTCTTTCCTTACCACAGCCCATAATCTAGCCTTCAACGCAGAAATCTCTTGTTGAAATTGAATATTACTAGGATCGGACAGCCATCTATCTTCTAACGAATCAATCTTTTTACTTAACTCTTCCGCAGATTCAGGATTCAACTCCTTGAATTCCTTCTCTCTAGCCTTTGTCATATTTTTGGCTAGCAGCAGCAGATTGTTAATTCCTAAGCCTTTATTAACAACACATGATTCCCGGATTCATATGTTAGGCACCTCGATCAGATCGCAAACAGAAATAAACTCTTCAAAAATCCTCGACGCAGACGCATAATCCTGGGTCCCCGTTCTTTCAGAAATCAACTTGAAAATTTTTATTAACTCAATAGATTACTCACACATATTGAACTAAAGGTATTGAATTTCTAAGAGATGTTTTTTCCGGCAGGTTCATTTCATACTCTTATCGTCCGGCAATAGGCGGCTAGGCGCTCGATGATCGAGCACTCGGATTCTCGAAGCTAATTTTCGATAATCCGAGTAAAATTTCGGGAATTTCGACACTCGAAACTTAGGCACATTGGTGATGAAAAATGGCATATATAGTGCATAAAATGGCTTACAGAGACGATGGTTCATGTTGTTTCATTCATCAACAAATTAATTGTTATTCAAATGAATGTTTCTTCTTTAAGGCAATCAATGCTTCTCTGGGGGGAGAATCACAGCAGTTAGTTTCCAAACAACAAAATCCAAGTACTAAACAACCTGAAGCCTACTACTCTCAGCAGATAATAGATTCTTCGATGGCGGAACCAATGCGACCGCTCCTTGTAGAGAACTCGAGTACTTCTTATACACAGCCTGAAGCCTGCCCTCAGCAGCCTTGGAATGGAAATAAGCCAGCAGCTTAGCACAATCCACGAGCTGCGACTCCGAGTAATCAGTGTGGAACTTGAGTGTGTCGGTCCAATTCGGAGTCTTGTTTAGGGCGCATCGAGCGGCATACACCGCCGAGGCAGCCACCATCGATGGGCAGAATCGAATGGTCTCGTAGTGCATTATCCCCAGCTCGGCTAGGAAATATACCATGCTTTGCATCTACACGCAAAAGAAAACAACATCAACCATATGTAAATTTTCATCTAAACACCAACAAGTGACTGAAAGAAGTAAAAACACACTTCCGGATCCGGGATCGATGCCTTGATGAATCGAGCTAGGAAGACATAGTGTGTAGGCACTGTCACAGTCCATTCGAGCCTTCCCAATATAGTTTTCTCCATCAAAAGTACTTGTTCATGAGTGTAAGCTCTGTCAGCAATGCACACCAGATCATTCACCTCAGGGGGCCAGATTTCTTCATACTTGGTGGCAATAAGCATGGCACTCATGCCCAACAGCTGTAATTCCTTCCTCGGGACAACTTTCACCGACAAGAATCGGTCGATCAAGTTGACGGTAAGATAGAGAGCTTCTGGTGAAAGCTCGAACTTTTGATGAACATCAATCAGCCAATCAACAAGAATGGACCTCATCTTCTCATTAATATCGGTCTGCAAGTGCATATAGTCACTTGGCCTGCTCTCATTCTGCATTTTCCACAACATTTTCATAAGTCCCGGCTTGTCGAAAATCGAAATCATCTTTCAAGTTAGACATTGATGAAATTTGTTATTTATTTGCTAACCTCAACAGATTTATAGAACTTGTAGATATCCTCAACATATTCCACACCAGCCAAGTGGTTATAAGCATCTGCTTCATCAATATCATGAACAATCTCCTCCTTCGGCTTGTTTGCAATTTCATGAGCCGCCTGAATTCCGAAACAACAACAAAAAGTCACGTTTTTGCCTCGAGTTTTCGACAATAATTACTCGAAAAAGATTCGAAAGATTGATTGATTACCTTGCTTCTTGCAGTAAGGGCCGAAGAGAAAGTATGTTGCTTTTTCTTGGATGATTCCTCCCTTTGAGTGACTTTCTTATTGTTCTTCGCATCAATAACCTTCTCTTTCTTCTTCTCCTCTTTTTTCGACTTCACTTCCACCACATCCGGGCTGATTTCGATCACTTCTGCATGCGCCGGCACCGGCTTAGCAGCGGGTTTCTTTTTCAGCACAGCGGCGGCAACACCTCTTTTTGGCACAGCAGCGGCTCCTTCAAGAACAGGAGCTTTTTCCACATTTACACATACATTTTTCTGAAATCCAAAACAAACCCAGATTTTGAATTAGGATTTTCTTTTTTCTTTATTAATCAAAATAAGTCAAATCGGATAAATCGTATATAAAATAAACCTTATTCTTCTCGACGGCGGCGGCGGCGGCTTCGGCATTGGAAAGTAATTGGGCGCAAAAAGACCTTGTGCGTGGACGATGAATCTGCTGCTGCTCTTTGCCATCAACAACCGCTCCTCGGACCTTCACCACGTTCCCAATATCTCCCAACGCACGGCGGTTCCTCCCATCTCCGGCCGCAGCGTTCTTGTTCGCCTGCTTGTGAACTGCCGCTCCGGCGCCACCAACTCCGGCCTCGCCTGCTAAAGAAAATCATCATTTCCTTAAACGATTCATATGGTTCTAGCAAAATCCCACCAAAACAAACACAGATCGCAAAGAACCCATTTCTTTTTTTGGCCAAAAACTTTCAAGATAAACCCATAAAAATCATCTCGAACAAAAAAAAGAAGAAGAAAAACAAATCCAAGCAAGCATTCAAGCGATCCTCCCCCAAAACAAAAGTCAAATCCCTAAAAGCACCTATGCCTTGTTGAGGTACAATTGTTCTTGAAGCCATTTTTGTTGTTGTTGTTGTTCTCTTCACTTTCGATCTTCTCTTTCGCCTTTCTCTTAGGGCTTCTAGAGAATATAAGAGGAGAAGGGGAGATTTGGTTTCCTTTTGAAGCTAAGGCGAGCCAACGGGCATATTTGATTTTTCAAAATACCACCGTTGGATTGCTTCTAATCTAACGGTACAAAATTCGTCACTAAATTATAGCCGTTAACCTACCTGTCAGTTTAAAGGCTCCATGTGGCTCTGTCTGCTAAAATAAAGTTACCCGTTTGCGTTCTAGGGTTTTGCCTGTGTAAATATATATATATAAATGGGTTAAACTACATTATTAGCTATCAACCTATTATTTATTTTCTACTTTGGTCATCTAATATTATGTTTGGGTAAAATCATCACTAATTTTACATTTTTTATTTTGGTTATCAACCGCTAAAAGTTTAACAATGATGTTGACTACAAATAGTCTTGGGTTGGATTGGGCATTTGGCCCATCGAACCTGACTGGAGTATAACGTACCTCTATAAGTCACTCAATCCGATATGAGTATAGCGAAATTTCACCCAGTCTAATTTTTGGGATAAAACTCAAAAAATAAGGATTTAATTAAAAAAATACATTAAAAGAAAAGTGGCCTAGTAATTATATCTAAATATATAAAGATAATTATATATTATTTTCAAGTCAGATATTTTCACGCTAAACTTGATACGACCTTTTCTTACAAAAAAAAAAAAACCTTATCCGATCTAATCCAAACTTGAATTTTTCAAAAGGGAAGGAATAGAATTAGGTCTAAACTCATCATATTCAAGTCAAATACTTATCCTTAATGCTAATATAAATTTAAATATGAATGCTCAAACACCTTTGACATATGAAGTGCTCGAATCTAAATTTTTTAACAATAACAGTCATCCCTTAAATCATTAAGATAGAACCCGGGTCTTTGAGATAACGACTATTCCTTAAATCACTGAAATAGTTTAATTCGTCCATTAATGTTATTAACTCTTAACAACATAGTAGGTTACATAGTATAAATTAATGTTCTCATAATATTAAATTCAATAAACGACACCGTATTGGTTAATGTTACTAAATCACCATACTCGTAACACCAAGATCCATGGTCTATCCTTAGCCTCTCACATCTTCCCTTTAAGCTTGGGAGCTTGACCCTCCTTGTCCTCCTCAGCCTCTA
Organism: Hibiscus syriacus; assembly: GCF_006381635.1. NCBI lineage: Eukaryota > Viridiplantae > Streptophyta > Magnoliopsida > Malvales > Malvaceae > Hibiscus > Hibiscus syriacus. The sequence continues at coordinate 159,129 of NW_024061995.1, read as the reverse complement.
GCCGTCCGGAGGCCACGCTTCCGCTCCCTGCCTCTTCTCGTGATATTTTCCGCACTTTTGTCGGAGTCAAGTATCCGTGTTTTTCCTGCTACAAAGCCATCTCCTATCGTATTTCGGTGTCAATATCACCTTGTTGTCACCGGTCAAGCTCCGTTGTTGCTTCGATGCTATTGTGTTGTCTTCCCTCTAGGGGAGCTTTCGATCAAGGAAAAAGAAACATTGTAACACCGCATTGTTCGGAGAATGAGAACGGCAGTCACGAACTCCGAACATAAGTAAAACGGACATTAAAATGAGCAAATGAAGCACAAATCAAGCAATCAAACCGATTAAGGAAAACATGTTACAAGCAGTGATTAGGCAAACCAAAAAAACACTGCCTAAACAATGACATTAGCCAACCAAATTAGTAGAAACCCAAAGGGGTCAAACCGCAATTTTCCCACATTCTTCTCCCTCATTACCAAACACACCATACAAATATTTCAACAAACAAAACACTCTTTCAGTTAGATTTTTGTTCTTTTTACTTCTACATTTCATCATCTGGTCCCCCTAGCATCACCTGCATAATCAACAACATAATTCGTTACCGTGGTTTTCGATATTCTTCGAAAAGATAAACGAGTAATGAAAACAAACGAGCTTTGTCTAGGGACGTACACTGCAATCGAGAGCGTGCTTCCGTGCGGCCATGATAGCCGCGTTTCGTTCTTTATCTGATTCGAATGTTAATACATAAGAGAGCCCTTTCCTCGGTTGCCAAAACAATGACTTGGCCGGCGCGTTAGCGTCACCTCTAGCTCCGCATAGCTTCATTAGGAAGATCCGGAACTATGTGAGAAGGGGGTAATGGAAAAAGGTACTTACTGAATAAAAAGTAAGATCATCACCAGCATTGATGTGGAATAATTTTCTCTGGCCTTTGTGATCCATCCTCTACAGAGCTTGATCCTCATCTTTCCGATATTGAATGCGTGAGTCGAGCGTGACGGATGATCTTGTCCATTGATTTGAGAGACGACTACCTAGAAAAAGGCATAGTACGACGATGCTTCGATTAGAAGTCAACAAGTATTCCTACCATGTGAACCAGTTCTAGAAATAACTAACAGAAAAGAATCATTCATACATTAAATTCACTGCTCGATTTCCGCAAAAGCGTCTCGACGTAGCTTCCCAAACCTGCAGCTGTGAAGGTAACTCTATCAGCCTTTCTTGCTTTCGTTTCTATTCATCGGAACACTTATGCATTCGGGTGTAAACTAACCAGAGTCAATAGGTTTGGCAGTTGTCGCAGAGATTTTCCGGCCGTTCGACAGAATCTCAGCCTGCAAAATTCGGCCAACATCAAGTGGTTCTGGAGCATACATGGTTTTGTTTGCACCTGATAACGCCGAAAATCGGATCAGTTACTAGAGTAGGATGCAATGTAAATGATACAGGTTATCAAGCAACAATGTAAAGAACATTCCTGGAATGGATACCTGAAATTATTTCCCTCCGATTTCCGTCAGACGATAGTCGATACCACTGAATCATAGATTTTGAAAGCGGCGGAGCATTATCAGAACAAGGCTGGAGTTTTAAGCATGAACCGAGAGTTCCAGAACCATGAAAGCCGAAAACACGGACTTTGTTCTCCTCGGCCATCTTGTTAATTGCCAACTGTAAATTAACCAGCATAGATTAGAACATCAGAAATGATCATAGACCAGATTACACCAGTTTCAAGCAAGAACATTCGAGTTTTCGGGATCAGTATCAAGACAAAAGAAGAAAAAGAAAAACTCAACCTACCTCTTTCTGAAGCTTTGCTTGGAATAGAGATTTCTCTCGAATTTGAGCTCTGAGAGCACGAAGTTCGTGCTCCATATCCATTACCTGAAAACGATGCAAATTGCAATAATCAGAAGCTGCCGTTATATCAAAACCATATCTTTAACGAAAACCTCTACTACTTTGACATGCATGTAGACGTCGCCAATAGATATCAAGCCGAAACAGTGTCGTCTTCGACGTCATATAATGAGAAAGAAGAGGCAAAGCGTTTCGTACTATGCCGAAAACTAGAAAAAGCTATGCATCAGTAATGACTCCAATATTCTAGGATCCAACTGATGACATTAGAAGCCTCAACATGTTGATTAAGCGTACAAATGACGAGCGAATCAGTTGGACACTAAAGTCCTTAAAGCTAGGAGACGAAGTTATTTATCGAATGCAAATCGCATTTATGTTTTCATTTAACCACACACACGCACGCACGCACCTTGGTTGGCTGATGCATCAATTTAATTCGCCTACCCTCTTGAACCTCCACAATGAGCTCCTCAACCTCCTGCAAGAGATAACAGCAAAGATGAATTAAGTGCAACACTGTCTTCAACATTGTAATCTTCAATCACGGTGCGGAAAATACGTCTACTTGACATGCACCTCCTTATTTAATCCCATCGAAAGCATGGGAATAAATAAGACTATACGATAAAGGAAACATACATGTACGCTTGCCAAAAGAAGGATCAATTTCCAATAAAACTGATGGATTAGGAAGGAAAGCCGACATAAAAAGCTCGATTATACCTGTGTTTTCTGTGAATTTTCGGGATTCTTTTCTTGCTCGTCAAGGGCATCTCCGAATCGCTGTACTACAGCCCTAGCACTTTCGATTTCAGCACAAGCAAAAGATTTTTCTTGACTAACCAACTTTTTAGCATCTTCGGAAGCCTGGATACAAAAAGGAATACATTCAATTCAGTAAAAATGGAAAGAAAAGGATGATCTTCATTTGACACATCAAGAGAATGAAGAATACGATCCAAAACTCGACTCCCATGAGCTGACCTGCTTGAGAAAGTTTGCCAGTTTTTTAACTTCGAACTTCTCGTGTATCAGCTCTCCTTCATTTTGAGTCAATTTAACTGCCAATGCCTCAACCTACATGTAAGTGGGGGAAAGGGATAGTTATTGCCAAAAATCATTATGTATAATGTCTTAAGTCGAAAGAAATACAGTCAAAATCATAGAAGACATTTTGTATAAAGCAGAAGAAAGCATGTTTAACGATGGAAACATTGGCCATTCGGCATGAAAATGAAGAGGGCTTCTTGTTTATATGAATGCATGATGTCGTACATTATATCATGAAACGGAAGGGTTGTACAATCCGAACACTACACATCAACCTGGTTAGAATTTGTGAATAAAGCGCAGCATCTTACGATAGATGTGATACATTAAGCTTCAAGCGAAAAACTCGAGTGAAAATGAAGAAATGATAAGGCAAAACAGCTAACCATAGAGATGGCTTTCTCTACATCTTCCTTGTTTCTCCCTGCCATACGACCTCTCAACGATTCTAAGGCGTCTCTAAGTTTTTTCAAAAGAACATGCCCCTCCAAAGAAGCAACCTCTTTAAGCTTGGCCTAAATTACAAGAAAGCAAGTGTTATTCACTATATCATCCATTGTCAATGAGACAGATACCGGGAGATTCAGGATCGAGTAGAATGGCAAAAAGAGAATAATTGAGGTGATATCGGAGCAACCGAGAATAAGGTGGTTCCCACCTCATCAGCCAATTTCGCAGCAGCAGCAAGGTTCTTATCAAATTTACTAGCAAGGTCGCGAACCGAGAGTCGCTTGTGCTGCTCGGATAACTGTGTCGTTTCCCTTTCAACAACCTCCTTGAGCGACGGACCATTGTTATCCCCTGTTGGCTCCTCCAAAATCTGATTGTCAGGTCCTAATTTGTACTTTGGAAAGTGGTCAGAAGCAAAGCTCACATCAGCTGAAACAGCCACGATCAATTCTTTCAGCATCGTTTCATCGATGTCAGGACTTATCTTCGTCATCTTTAGGTCAATTCTCTGCTCCTTAGAGATACACACAGAGGAAACAACCTTATGATCAAACCTCAAAGGCTCAAACCAAACACTAAAAGATCACTTTTGTCAAGCATAGATCTCAAAGCAAACAGAGAACTCGCAAACATCTACGTTTCAACTCAAGATTAATCTGCGTAATTAACCTTACAAAATGCTATGAAAAGAAAACACACGCACGCAGGCGCACACACATATCGAACCTATACGAACACCGTCGAGTACCAAAAAAGCTCAAATCAAGCAAACAAGACATAGGCAGACTATATTCGAGTAACGAAAGCAAATCATCTCAACCAAAATATTGAATGAATTCAAAGAAGTACACAAAAGTGCATAAACCTAACGGATTTCTACAGATCCAAAGAAGCAGCTACCAAAGTACACAAGGTTCAGCTAGACCTCCAAAATCTCAACTTTCTTCCAAATTTGACCAAAGAATCAGTGGAATTTCCTACACTTGGGAAAATAAAATGAAAATGAAAAAGCTGTGTTCTTAGCTGGAAAGATCGACTATAATCTGCACATTTCACAAAAAAAAATTCTAAATTTTTTATAAGGAAAATGATAACAGGACTGATATATCATCTTTCTCTTTGCAATAATAAAAGGGTGTATATCATTCCCCTTTATGGACTGCAATTATCTTCTTCTTCATCTTCTTCGATTTCTCTCTTACTTACAAAAGCAGCTAACCTAAACATATCAGATTTCCAACTACATTCCAATAAATTTCCAACCCACATTATTACTTGTTACCCAAAATTTATTGTTCTTCAAAAAAGCCAAACATATACATCATTATTGGGGGGGGGGAAGGCAAAGAAAGCATAAACCAGCATGATCCCAGAAAGCAAAAACAAAAAAAAAGGGTCAAAATCACATGCAGATAAAAATACAAAGACAACCCAAATTAGAAAAATAGCTGAAAAGTGGCATAACATACAGGTTGTAGATTAGAAATGTAGGTTAAAATGTGTGAAGAGCAAAGCAGAGAAGGAGAGTTGGAAGCTTAAGAGATGAACATGGTGAAGCAGCTTAAAGAAACTTCAGACGATTTGCTCACAAACAATGGGAAGAAGAAGAAAAGGGCTATATTGGATGATTTTGGAGGCCTTGGAGAAATGACTTTCCTTCTTTTCCAAAAGGAAGAGACTCAGAGAAAATATTAACAATGGTACGTGAAGAAAAGAAAGGGAAAAAGAGAGGGAGAGGGAGAGAGAGAAAGCTTTTGTTCCTTTCCTGTCTCCAATTATCAACTGTAATTGAGTTTGGGCAGTGAAATCTATTTTATGTTTGATTTATTGAAAACATTTATTATAAGAAAGAATCATCTTAACTAGGATGAACATTGATCTAGGAAAGTCAAAATTTTGAGTTTGTTGACCAGATGAATCTTATTTTATAATTTATATTTTATTTAGATTTTCTTCACGTTTTTTAAATTTAATTATAAATATTTATAATATTATGACATTAATTTATTCTAATTTAAATGATTTCTACAATTATATGTGATATATATACATATATATTATGCTATGTTAATATAAAACACAAATCTATTAATCACCTTTTAGGATAATATATACTTAAATAATTTTATTATTTTTCTTGATCAAATATATCTCTTAAAATCATATATATAGTCATATAAGATATTAATTATAGGATTGTGGGAGTGATAGTTTTGGTTAAAATCGAAAGTATTATTTTGGGGGAAGTTCTATTGTGTGCGGCCTAATTTATGGTTAAAAAAATATAAAAAATAAGTGCAACCGAAAATATAATAAAATACATAACATTTTATGTAGAGCGTAACTTAAAATATTAATTTTTTAATATTTTTGATGTAAAAAAAAAAAGAAAGGAAGGAAGGTGATGGCATAGTCACGCTGCGGTCCCGTTAGGGTTGTTTGACTCAGCCTTTGTCCGGCAACAGACTCAGTCACTCGGACCACTCCTTTTGTACGTTCTTATTCGGACATTAGTTGTCACTTGGTACTACTTTTACCCCTCCCAACCCCCAATTTAGATTCGGTACAATTGGAAATTGTTAATCCAATTCATTTTTAGGGATTTTAGTTACAATTTTTAAATTATTACTATTATTTTTACGGTAAATTATATATTTAGTACCTAAATTATCAGTTTTTGGCTATTTTAATACTTAAACTTTTAATTTTTTATAAAACCATATATAACATTTAGTTTTTGTTTCGTTTTAGTACCTCGTCGTTATAAACTAAACAGGTGATTTGCAGGGTGATAATTTTTTATGGGTAGATTGCATCATTCATCGCGCAACTATCTTCTCACTCCTAGTTTAGTCACTAAAGTTTAAAATTTTTAATTTGATTAGTATGACTTTCAAAATTTATTTTTTTATTTTTGATTATATATTAATAAAATCATAATAAAAAAATGTCATCTCACATAAATTATTAAAAAAATAATTTAGAATGATTAAAATAGGAACAATTTGAAAGTTGAATAGTTAAATTGAACATTCTTAAATTTTAATGTCAAAAATATGATTGAGAATATAATTGAGTGGTAAATGATGGAGGCGCGTGAAATTAACAATAACAACAACAACAAAACTCAATTCCCATATGCAATGGGTAAGGGGGAGGTAGGGTAGTAGGCTGCTCCCAACGCCAGGTTGAGAGTAGCTTCTGTGGAAGACCTCCGGCAGTCAGAAAATTAAAAATATAGATAAAATGCAATGCATGTATAAATAAATACATAAATACATAATTGAACAATATTCATATGCAGACATTAATATCATTAATATCATATGCGCGTTTGTACTTGGACAGTAATCCCTGCAAATAAATCCATACAAAAAAATCTCTGCATATAGACAGAAACGTAAGACCCGACTAAATTTAAAAGTGAAGAGAATGTGACGTGAAATTAAAATAAGCTTAAATTATGTGGTTGAAACGATGAGGTTATATTATTTTAATTAAGAGTTGGTGGGGTCTGTTTGGCAGGACAGTATACTTTAATCCAACAAACTAAATTATTCCACTTGGCTAATCATTATTAAACAGGGTTGAAGCTACGAAATGGAGAGCATAATTATCGCTAACCAAACATGGCCCCACTCTTCACAAAGTTCTTTCCTAAACCTATGCCCCTAACCCATTCCCCCACCAACTTCCATTCCTCTAGCCTTTATCCTCAAAAAGTCTCCTCCCAAAGAAAATTCATTATCTCTAGATATGGCACAAAACTAGGTCATTAAAAGTCGGGTAAACTATGTATTTAGTACATAAATTATTAGTTTGAGTTTGGTTTAGTACTTAAACAATTAATTTTTTCTAAAATCATACATAACGTTTAGTTTTTTTCATTTTAGTATCCGCCGTTAAAAACTTCATACGTTTAGTACCTAAACTATCATTTTTGGTCCGTTTTAGTAACTAAACTTTTTTAAAAAAAAAACTTAACGTTAAATTTTGAACGATGGTATTAAAATGAAACAAAAACTAAAGTTTTGATTTGGTTTGATTTTTTTTTTGAAAATTTAAGTACTAAAACAAATCAAACATGATAGTTTACGTACTAAACATGTGATTCATGTTTGAGTCATTTTATGTTTGAATTGTTTAAGATTTGAGTTACTTCGTTCAAATCATTCCTGAATCGGTACAACATGTAAAACAATATAAAATTAAACATGTCTAAATATTTAATGTCTTTATATTTAGGGTAAATTATAAAAATGGTCCCCGATTATAGGATATTGTTTAGTTGATTCCATCGACTATCAAAAGTTACAAAATGTTCCTCCGACTATAAGACATTGCTTTGTTGAGTCCCTCGACTATTAAAAGTTATAAAATTACCAGTTGATTATTTATTATGTTTCAAATTCGTCATTTTCAATTAAAATATTGATGGTTTGAGCTGGATGTTAATATACCATATGAGATATGATAGTCGTTTGAGAATCTGAGATCATATTTTATCATATATTAGACAACAAATTAACATCCAGCTCAAAATGTCGTCAATTTTTAACGGAAAAATGACGAATATGGAATATAATGGATAGTCTGTTGATCATTTTGTAACTTTTAATAGTCGAGTGATGCAATAAAGTAACATCCTATAGTAGGGTTTTAAATTGCGGTCCGCGATAGCGCCCGTAAAATAGCAGTAGCGGCGACCTCCGTGATACCCGCTATACCCACAATAGTGCCAGTTATGACCGTAATCACGGTAAACGCTACGCAACCAAAAATTTATAGATTAAAATTTATATAATTTTTGTATTGGGTGGGGGGGGGGGTTGGGACTATTTAGAAGGTGGAAAAATGAGTCTTTCTATGTCCCCATGGGCCATGGATATCATGGTTATCAAAATCTTCTTTTTTTTGCATTATTATTATTATTATTATTATTTCTTTTACCCTTTTTTGGGGTTTTCAAAGCAATTATGGAGGTTGAAAGCGAGCTGTGAGGTGCTGTAATATATCCTTTCTCAATATGTTTTTACTTTCCCCAAAGGCAAAAGCCCTAAAGGGAAGCCAATCCCATGCATTCATATTATCTATTAGTGTTCAACACCTCATATGCATCCATATACTAAAAATCCAGGTCGGGTCGGATGAAGAGTATATATTTTTTGGGTCGGTTCAGGTCAAGTCGAATGGAGGATATATAATTTTCGGATCAGATCAGATTCGAATGGAAGATACATATTTTTCAGGTCAAGTTAACTAAAAATCTGTCACAATCTGACTCGTTGTCATCCCTAAAAACAACACCTCGTTTTGCTTAAACATACCAAATCATCATTTTTATAAAAAAAATATAACTCTAATTCCAATTATTTTTACCTTTTTATGAAAAAAAGTCAAATAATTTTCCCACTTCACATGTGTAACAATATTTTCACAATTTCTTCATAAAAAATATTAATATTAAAAAAAATAAAGAAAAGTCTATGATTTATTATATTAATTGACTCCAAGTTCACAAGCCAACAGTAGACCGATTCTGCTCATAGGATTAATAAATTGAGTAGGACTTATCTTAAATTTTATTTTCATAATTTAAAATGACATTTTCCTAAAAACCACTTAGATTAATTAAATTAAACGGTAAAATACATAAATAGTGCTCTGACTATAAGATATAATTTTATTAAGTCTATTTAATATTAAAAACTATAAAATGGTCAATCGACTATTTGTTATGTTTCAAACTCTTTTTTTTTTTGGGTTAAAAATTGGCGGTTGTCCAAGCTGGACGTTAATATGATAACTGAGATGTGATAGTCGTTTGAGATTCTGAGACCATATTTTATCATGTCTCAATAAGCAAGTTAACGTTCAACTCAAAATACCGTCAAATTTTTAACAGAAAATGACGAGTTTGTAACATAATGAACAGTCGAGTGACAATTTTTATAACTTATGATAGTCGAGGGACTCAACAAAGCAACACTCCATCGTGTACTTTACCCTAAATTAAAAGTATCTATAAAATAATATAATATATTAAAAAACATGGTACCCCGTGGCTCGCAGGGCACATGGTTGGGTCTAAAACCATAGCCTTCATTGTTGCCGCCCCAACCCAATTATAATTTAATAAACATACCCTATCGAGTATACTCGAATTTTAATTCCTTAAACCCTAAATGTTAGGAACAATTAGAAAATAAAAATATTTTTCCAAAATTTCTCGATATATGTAATAAAATTCTTAATAAAATAAAGAAATAAAATATAATTATTAAAACTGAAAATAAGCATCTCGAGAATATAATGTATATTAAAGTAAAAATATATTTATTGAACTTAGTCTTGAAATTTTCATAATATATTTATTTATAGCTAAATAAATAAATTAATATTTTCGTAAAATTTAACAATTACTCATTATATAGATTAATTTGAAATCAATTTTTTATTTCGGTCGAACCGATCATCGACGGGTTTGTAAAAATATATTATAATAGAATTTTATTAAAAATAATTAATTTAATTATATATTAGCTCGTCGTGTATCTGAAGCCCACATATGATAATTGAGACTTCATGGGTAAGCCTTTTTCCGAGCCCAAATAAGTGGACTAAATTGGAAATACATCAAGAATAGTGGACTGAATTTGACCATATTGGACGGGTTGGGAATGCCTCTTTCCGAGCTCGAAATTTTACCAAATCGGATTGTTTCATATGCAAACCATTTTGGTTTTTGTTGATATTTCCATGTTTTTTTTTTGTTGAAAAAAATAACGTGACTCGTATTACTACTAAATTTCTCGTTAAAAAATTAAAGACAGTTAGAGTTGAATGTTAATATGTTGATTGAAATATAATAAAAAATAATCATAAAATCTTAAACGATCATCATATCTCATTCGTTGTGTTAACGTCCAGTTTAGATGACTATCAATTTTTTAAAGAAAAACAAGAACGAGTTTGGATCGTAAGAATAATTATGTAACCATTTTATAACTTTAAAAAGTCGAGATACTCAACAAAATAATAACTTATAGTCAAATACCTATTTTTGTTTAACTTCAAACAATCATATAACTCAACAAAACAACCTCCTATAGTCGAGGGATTATTTATATACTTTACCTAAATAATAATTAGGTAAATTACACGTTTAGTATCTAAAATATTTATTTTGATCCGTTAATACCTAAACTTTTAAGTTTTTCAAAACCACACCTAAAGTTTAGTTTTTGTTTCATTTTAGTACCACGTCGTTAAAAACATAGTTTTTTCATTTTAGTACTCGTCCAAAATTTAACGTTAAGTTTTGAAATAATCGAAAGTTCCAGTACTAAAACGAACCAAGACTGATAGCTTATGTACTAAATGCTTTAAGTTTTTATCGACGGTTTACTAAAATGAAATAAAAACTAAACGTCAGGTGTAGTTTTGAAAAAAATGAAAACTTAAATTATAAAACAAACTAAAATTGATCGTTTAGTTACTAAATACATAGTTTACCCTAACAATTAAAAGAGAGTTGTTGGTACAAAAGAACATGGTTTTAAATTTGGCAAAGAAACAAGTAATCAAAAGAAAACAAAAACAAGATTGAAAGAATGAAAAATGTGCGAGGAAAAACGTAAGACACGTGTTACGTACGTGGACACGACAATGCATTATCCTCTTTCTATTATTATCTTTTGTCCGAACGCGTGGGACCCAAACGCCACTACCTCGACTGATGGTTACAAGTCAGGGAGTGGGTACGCTTGTATGACGTCACTTATTACGTCATCTTGTCAACGGTAAGATTGTCACCCGCCAAATTGAGTGGCAAAATTGTTAAAAATATTTGAACATAAAATAAATTTATAAGTTTTTAATATTCACATTATAATATATTTAATTATCACGAGATGTAATTTATGTCACATATAGAATAAAATAAATAAATATATTAAAATTGATAATATAAAATTCCAGTTTAATTAATATTTTATTTAGGTATAATTAAATTTGTTCCTATATCTTCAAGCTAAATTATCCATAGTTTAGATCTTCTCACATACTAATAATTGTTTTGTTTAAATACTCTTAAATATTAAATGAGTTTTTGAGCTTCTGTCATTAGTTTAATTCTAATTCTATTTTTCAAAAGTTATGGGATTCAAAGTAATATTTCTAACCCGATTTAATCAAAAACTGGGTCGAAGAAGTCACATTGATTGATTGGAACGTAATCAAAATAAAATCAAATAATCGTATTACCAAACAATCATCAAACACTAATCTAAGGACTAATTTGTTAATCTGATCAAATATGAGAGTTTTGAAGCATTTAAAATCATCAAAATGGGTATAAAAATATAAAATTTATAAATTTGGAGTTGTGAAGTCCCTATTGACGATTTTAGATGTTACATAACCTCATATTTCATATAGTTAATAATTTAATAGTTTATTTATGGGTAAACTACATATTTAGTATATAAACTATTAGTTTTGATTTTTTTAATACTTAAACTTCTTTTTTTTTTTTAAAAAATCATAACTAACTTTTAGTTTTTATTTTATTTTAATACCCAATCGCTAAAAACTTAATGTATTTAGTACCTAAAGAATCAATTTTAGTACCTAATCGCTAAAAGAAGCATACATTAGATTCTTATTATTGTATAAATATCAAGATTATTGATGAGAATCGAACTTTGATACTCGACAGAAAAGTAATCCGTCGAGTATCATCCCATCGGTCTTCATATTCGAATGAATATCGAAAACATTCATGTTCGAAAAAGAATTATTGGATCTAAATCCGAGATATAATGTAAACAAAAACTTGATATTAGCATCATCATTTCATTTCATTAAGAAAAAAACACTTATTACATGTGAATTCAAGTAGGGTTATGAGTGATAAGTCGATAAAAAAAAGATGGGTAAAAAATTAGGGTTCTTGTTCCATACACAGATTGAAGAACTTACCAGTCCTCAAATGAGTGATTTTTACCCATCATTTTCTGTAGTTCCTATCCAAGCATTGCAGTAGAAAGGTGGTAAAAAAAGGTCCCTATACCTCTACAGCAATCGATCGAAAGGAAGCGCGTTTCCGTTTCTTCGGAATGTCTTTTGTTATCTTGATCATCAACATCAATCACAGAAAAGAATCCTCGTTATTTGATTGCTGAAATGGTGGGATTTAGGTCTCCGTGGTTCCCAATTGTGTTTATTGGGGTATTCTTACACCCGATTCGCAACAATGGAAGAAACTAGGAAGGCTATGGACACCGCTTTTCGAAACACGGGAGAGAGAGAGACAGGGGGAGGCTACCTCCTTCCGTTCGACCATTGTCGGTTATGGCTACCATGTTTAAAATACGGATTTTTGTGGCCGGACCCTTGCTTTGGGATGTCACGAAGCTCCATCAGTTGTATCGTCCGTTTCCTCTTGGCTGTTAACGCGTAAAATGTTAAAGTTCTCTACCGTTTTTGAGTCGAATAATTGAGGATTCATACGGAATTTAGAGGGGAAGAGACAAACCATTCTCGACTTGTTTATATCGCTCTTGTAGCTTCCTTTTTGTTGCCTCGAGCTTTCGTTCTTCATCCAAAGTCTTGAGTTTCTGATCGAAGAAGAGCAGTGATGAGAAAAACAAGAGTGAAGGTGCATGATCAACGTACAAAGTGAACGTTTCACTTACATCTTGTTGATCGTGGAGGGGCTTCTTGGGGACAAACATCTTATCCGGTTTCTGCGCCGACTTAGATTCGTTGTAGGCCTTTTGCTCGATATTATGTTTTGGAGGTCTCCCGTACACGACATTTGTGCTCGACGGATTGTTATTAGGCTTTGCAACGGGTTCTTGTCTCTTCATTTGTTGCCTCGGATCATCCATGGTGAGCAGATTAGCTTCACTCGATGTCTGCGGTTTTTGTTTCAAAAAATTCCGGTTCTCGTCCGATGGTTTTCTTCCGTTACTCCGGTTCTTGATGAAATCCCCACTGCTACCAGGATCTGAAACAACATACCCTGATCATAATCGAGAATTTATACGCGGAATTCAAATAGAGAACCAAAAGGCTCGAAAGCTATCGAAGAGAAGCATTAAAGAGAAAAAATTCAACTCACTTCCGTCATCATCCATGCCATCGAAGAACTTCACGTAACACATCACCGGTGACAAAGGAGAGAAAGTAATTTCAATCAGTCGACGAGCATATCGGCAATAAGTTCTTCGACAATGAATGTTAAAACGAACAAATACGTAAAGATTTAAAAAGTAAGACCTGCGAGAGCTCCATTGATGTAGGTTGAGTAGCGAAGAGAGCTCCTACATCTAAGGGAGGAGACGGAAGCCCTTCTTCCTCCTCTTCTACTTCGTCCTCATCACCAACGGGCGGATTCAAAGATTCCGGAGTAACACCTTCATTAACAAATTCACGTATAAATGAAAAACCGAAATGAAGCAATGTCGGTTTCCGTGAATTGCAAGATACCGGTCAACAATTTCTTACCAGCAACAGCCTTTGTAGCAGTAACCCACTCGTCCACCAATTCCTTCCATCCACTGCAAACCACAAAACTGGGTGAAGAACTTGCATCCACAGATCGAAAAACGATATTCAATATCCGTAGGCGAAGATAAGCCACAGATCGAAAAAGTAAGAAACTAAGGTAGGTTGTTCAACCAGTAAAGTTCCCCGCAACAACAATTAATACTAACGGAAATGACGGAGTGAGCAAACAGTTTAACACACTGTAAAAACTAATATGAAGCCGAACACACTAAACAAATGTGCGAGCATAAACATCGGTTAATACTAATGGAAAAGACGGAGTGAGCAAAAGTCAGTTCGCCATCTACTCGGAGCTAACAGTTTAACACTTTAACAACAAGTCTATGATCGTCAATTACGAGCCGATCACATTCAATACAGGTGTTACTTATCATGTTTATCACATAATATAATCAAGCATTCAACTTCATTGCAGCAAAGGAAACAAACTCTTACTCGATGAGAGTTAGAGCAAGATTACGAATCTGCTTCGATGAATGCTTTCTAACCCGATTAACGGCTTTTCCGATCCCAGTTGCCTGAAAATTGAAACAAGTTACAAAGTACATGTTTTAGTCCAAGAATTACAATGGCAAAAAACCAACTTTAAACCAGGGAAAAGGTTTAGATCAAAGGACCTCAAGAATATCCACTGTCAAATCCATTAATTGAAGCTTCCTCAACGACTCGAACAATACGGAATCCGACTGCATTAAACAATAACACAAGAAATCATCAATAAAAAATTATCATTTACACAGATACTCTAAAGAACTATATGTTCAAAACACACAAACCTCATCTAGACAATTGTGAAGAATCTCTTTGATCCTAAACACTTCACCGACGATCATCGACTCTTGTTCGATTTCATCAGTCAAAGCTTCAGCTTCTCCATAGCTATAATTACTAGCAATTTGGTTCATCAAAGGGTCATCTCTGCTACTATTAGCTTTGCTCTCTTTGCTACCACCTGCCTCAAATTCTTCATCAGCTTGCCTTCTGAAGCTCGTACCGGCTCGAGTGTTGTCGTCTACGTCCTCGAATTCGGGTACAACCAACTCGACCCGATCGCAACCCGAACACCGAGTGAATTTGCAAGTGAAAAGCTTCTCAGCAATTCGATCTCTACATAATCTAAACTCTTTAGGACAATCTAAAGCGGCTACCGTTATAGCATGATCGATTATATCGAATATATCTGAGTTTGCTTGACGAAAATAACCCCTCCATTGCTCTAATGGCCAACCTTTCATCGCCATTCCCCCCACCCCTTTCTTCTTTCTTTTTCGACGAAATCGAAAAGGAAAAAAAGGTCAATCCAATTCAGATCAAATGAATCGGATTCCAATTGAATTCAATTCTTCTCCATGTTGGATCAAAATCAAGCCCTCGAAACCAAAGCTTTTCAGTAATCCGACGAAGAAAGTGGATGATCGGAACGCAAACAAAATCTGGGTTGTTTGTGTGTTACGCAGATTCTGGCAATAGACGAGAAATAAAATAACTTTCTCGGAAAATCCCTTCGATTTTCTGATGATCAACGAATTTAAAAAAAAACAAACAAACAGAAAATCAAAAACACCTGTAACCCCAATAAAGAGATGAACTAAAAACGAGAAAGAAAAAAAACACCCAAAAGCTTACCCGAAAACCAGAACTGAAAACAAAAAACTGCAGCAAGAAAAAACAAATAAAAATGAGAAATTTGATGGAGAAGAAAAGGAAAATTTGCTTGTAGCCAATAGCTGTCAGCCTCTTTCAACAGATCACATCAAAATCTATATAAATCTTCTCTGGATGTTGTTGATAACACCCATATGGGTCAATCCATTTTTCGACCCGTATCCATTGAAATTCCTCAAAAACTCACAAATTTTTATTTTACTTTATTACATGAAAGAAAATGGAAATAAATCAGAAAAATTACCCTCAATTTGGGATTTTGGATATGAATTGAGGGGATTTCTCTGATTTTCCTTTGAGTGGGATTATTTTATTTTATTTATTTATTTATATTTTTGGGCTTTGGGTATTGTTTGACCTAATCGGTCACAAATTGAATAAAGGAATACGTCTCTTCGTAGAAAGGAAATTTAGTGATAAAATTGAAACATCATTTGATAGAGTAGGGGTTCATTTATTAGATTGGATTCTAATTAATTAACAAGATATTAATTAAAGGGTAAAGTACACAAATGGTCCCTCGAATATAGGATAATATTTTTTGAGTCTATTGACTATTAAAAGTTTCGATAATAAAGAGTAACTTTGTTGAGTCCCTCAACTATTAAAAGTTACAAAATGACCACTCGACTATTTATTATGTTCTAAACTTATCTTTTCCGCTAATATTTTGACGATAATCTAAGTTGTATGCTAACTTGTTGACTGAGATGTGATAGTCATTTGAGATTATGAGATTATATTTTATCATATCTCAGTCAACAAGTTAACGTACAACTCGGATTGTTGTCAAAATTTTAACGAAAAAAATGAGTTTAGAACATAACTAATAGTAGAGTGGCCATTTTGTAACTTTTAATAGTTGAAGGACTCAACAAAGTAACTTCCTATAGTCGGAAATCATTTTGTAACTTTTAATAGTCGAGAGACTTAATAAAGCAATATCCTATAATCAGAGGACCATTTGTGTACTTTATCCTTAATTAAATTAAATTTGATTATTATTATTATTATTTTAAAAAATGATTAATTAAATTTGATTATTATTCTTATTTAATATATTAAAGAACGCATAAGTTTTTATATTCAAACACTCAATATCTTTCATTTTATAGGCAAAAATGATTTAGATAAAAAAATGGTAAGTTAATGTTAATATTTAGGGTTCAGTATGTACCTTGTAGGTAAATTATATTCAGATTTCTTCTTAATCTAAGTCTTATTATATGTGTAATTCTATCAAGATTTAGAGTTAATTGCATCACGTGTTTTCAAAATGGCCCCTATTTTCAATTGGTCCCTAAATTTTTAAATATTTTAATCATCCTTATACTATGACAATCATTCTAAATTAGTCCCTAAACTTTTAGATATTCTAATTTCATCCCCAAATCCATCCAAATATGTAATCCATATCAACAATATTTTAACTAATTTTTTTCAAGCATGTAATAATATAACTTGGCCTGGTGATTTTATTAACAAAAGATGCGATTAGTATATACGTATAATTTAGGATAAAATTGAAATATTCAAAAAGATTGGGGACCAATTTAGAATGAAGATCATAGTTTGAGGATGAAAATGAAATGTTTAAAAGTTTGAGGACTAATTTAAAATGATAATCATAGTTTAATGATGAAATTAAAATGTTTAAAAGTTTAGTGACCAATTTGAAATGAGTGTCATATATTGGGGATGTATGATGCAGTTAACTCCAGGATTAATTTTAATTTTATTATTTATTACGACTTACATACGTTATATTTATAATCGTTAATAAACATAATCAAATTTTAATTATTTAATATATTAACAATAATAAATATAATACTATATACCAATGGAAATATGGTATGTTGTTATACCATATAGCTTTAAGTTGGATTTATTATTATTTATTGATTATTTTATTAATTAAGTATTAGTTTAATCATTATTATTTTTATTTATCTAAGGATTATAAGTAGTATATGTTTTAAAGATTTTCAATCATTTAACAATAAAAACTTAAACACATTTACGGTCTCTGATTTTCAAATTTGAGACCTCTAGAAATAATAATCATATTTTAATCACTGAAATAATTTGGTTCGTGATTAATTAATATTATTATTTTAATAACACGAAAGTTATATGTTACATATAATTATTCTTAATGACATATATGGTTATTATTTATATGCAGTGATAGAAAATAAATAAAAAAAATATTAACTATCAATTTTGATACATTTTAGTATTTAAATTTATTTTACTTTAAAACTAATTTTATCAATCAAGTTAACCCGTGATGTTTAGGGATATGCACGAGATTTGATTTGGACAGAATTTGTTTCGATTATATCAATTCTATTGAATCAGATTTTTTTTTAAAAAATCGAGTTTAGGTTGGATCAGAGTTTTCTTAAAGATTACATTCGGGTTGGGTCGGGGTTGTGTGTATAATGAAAATTATCCGATCCGACCTGAAAAAAATTATAATTTTACCATATATATATATAGATAGATAGATAATTGCAATAAAGATTCAACTATAAATTATTTTTAATTAAATTCCAATTTTTATTAAATAAAAACAATATTTTTATAAATATATTATTTTGAGTAGGTCGAGTTAGGGTTTTATCTCAAAAGAATGGGTCGGTTTCAGGTCGGGTGAAGAGTGTATAAATTTCAAATATGATTCGGGTCAGGTATATGGTGTATAATTTAAAGGTCAGATTCGGATCATATATATAATGTATAATTTTTTGATCGGATTGGATTGATCGAAAATCTGACCCAACCCGATCTATATCTATCTCTAGTGACATGTACTCCAAATCATATGATAGGTGGAATAATAAATAAATAAATAAATAAGTTGTGAAAGTGACATTTATTGGTTTTTCAAGGAGGAAAGTGGTGAATTTTTTGTTGTTAGGAATTTAGGATTCAAAAGGGTGGAATGAATTGCGACACGACTGTGACGGAACAGCTGGTGACCTCCCGTTGGTCGAACGTGACACGTGGTGAATTCACTCGTGGCTTGCGAAATTAAAAGATAAGATCGAAAAAAAAGGCACATGCGGATAAAGTAACATCACTGTCATTCTTGCAATTTTCAATTCTGTCAATGTACACAATTTGAGCTAATTGCACAGTATGTCCCCGTATTATGATCCCTATTTTAAATTAGCCCCTAAACTACTAGATTCAACAGACATGACTTGATTTGTACGATAATGTAAACAATTATATACAATATGTCGACATAAATAAAAATTGACACGTGTAATAATCATATGAAAAACGTTCTACGTATTAATTAATCGTACGATTTGACTTTTGTTTAACAAAATTATCATTTATCACGTGCTCTGATTCTTATGCAAATTACACCTTTAGTATCTACCCTATACATTTTAGTATTTAAATTTTTAATTTTTTCAAAATAATACCTAAAGTTTAGTTTTTATTTTATTTTAATATATGTCATTAAAAATTTTAGTTTTTTTTTTTAATTTTAGTACCATGTTCAAAATTTAACATTAAGTTTGAAAAAATTGAAAGAGTAGCTACTAAAACGGACAAAAATGATAATTTAAGTAGTAAATGCATAATTTACCCTTGATTCTTTTATTGTAAAACATTAAACTAAAAAGCTTTTTTGTCCGAAACCACTCGATCTCGATAGTTACATGAATCTCGATTATATCCAGAGTTGAATTAGGACGAATCTTAAAGCAGAAACAAAGTTTTTTCAAATGTTGCTTTTATCTCGAGATTCGAACCCGAGACTTTGCTTAAGATATCGAAATCTCTTATATATATGCTTTGCATTATATTGTAAATATCTACACAATGAAAACAGGGGAGTAAATACAATCTACCTTAAAGCTTGGAGTTAGCCTTCTTACTACTCCATGCAACTGCCGTCTTCGAACTCGGTGGCTGCTTCAAATGCTTGCATATAAACTCCCCGGCCAACATGAGCTTTTCGATATCGACGTTTGTTTGTATTCCGATTCCGTTGAGCATGTAGACAACATCCTCGGTGGCAACATTTCCCGATGCACCCTTAGCATACGGACAACCTCCTAGGCCAGAAACTGATGAATCCACGGTGCTGATCCCCATCTGCAAAGAGAATAAGAATAACTAAGCAAAACTCGAAATGCTCATGAACATCTCCGGAGATTTTTCGTTTCGGGTTACGAGATGGAGCGATAAAAAATGTGTTATCGTTCAATGATGTTGAACTGGTACAACTAGGACAGACATGCAACTTTCGATCATTTTCAGCCGAGGGAAAACGGGAAAATGAATGAAGCAAAAGAGAAGCTATCGAGATGCACCTGCTAGAATTAGAATGTTTTGCTCATATCTAAAACCAGAAACAAATGCCGAATCTGGGTTGCACGGAACAATCAATAACAGAACAGTTTCATCTATTTACGAACGAAAAAATCGATTTGATGCATCGGGTAGAGCTGCATGCTAAAAGAGACATAAGGTTCACCGTTAAATAACACAAGGATATACGTTACACCGATGCATTGTAGGTTCAGTCTACTTAAAACCAACAAATCCTTCATGTCCATCGCTTAATCCGAAAAGAAGGAAAACAAGGAGTGCTTACTTGGAGCGATGCCAAAATATTAGAAAGAGCTTGCCCGTAAGTGTCATGAAAATGGACCGCGAGCTTGTCGAGCGGGACAACATTCATAACATTTTCGAGCATTGGAATGACAGTACCTGCACCAAAGACAAAACAAAAGAAGAGAGGCCACATCTAAGTCAAAACTGAACAGCTATTAAATAATTGCACATAGATGCAAAAAACGTTTAAGAGTTTACGATTTTAGGGAGGATAAAATAAGATCGAGTTAAAGAGCCATTCGGCACAATCGTAAAGTTCCAAAAGTCTTCCGAATGAGAAGAGCGATCTCACACGTCAATTCGGATAATATAGAAATAAAAAGCATCTCTACATTTACTATCCAAACTTGTCCTACGACCAGAACCAATATATCCATATCGATATGCGTCTCCAACTAATCTCCGGCTATAAATGGTGTATGTAAGAACAGTAGACTTACTAGCAGAAAGTAACTCAAAACTTACCAGGCGTGCCGACACCAATTGTATCGCCAAGGGAAATTTCGGAGCAACCCATATCAAAGAGCTGTTTAGCTACGTACGCTACTTTTGATGGAGGCACCATTCCTTCAACCGGGCAACCAACGACACATGATATGTATCTGAGAAGATCAGAAAGTGCTAAGGCATTCATATTACTAAATCACAATGGTATGGTTAGTCACTCCTTCGTTGTTCATAAAACATACCCTTGAACTGGAACTGAGAGCTCTTTGGCAGCAGAAGTGACATCTCTAAAACGGGAAAGACTATCTTCGATGCTGCAATTTATGTTCGACTTGGAAAAAGACTCGGAAGCTGAGGCGAAGATGGCCACTTCCTTGGCTCCAGCCGAAACAGCATCTTCAAAACCCTAAAGAAAGTGTTTTATGTTATCAACATATTTGTACATTTTTTTAAACAGAAATGTTATTCTCCATTATAGATAGCTTACTTTAAGGTTGGGAGTCAACACTGGAAATCGGGCTCCTTGAATATTCCGAATCGCATCCATTACATCCTTTGCATCTGCCAGCTGTAGTTGAATTATGAATTAGTATGAGCTATAGATGATTACTAACATCATATATTGAACGAAAAACAGAGCAAATTGAAGAACCGTTAACCAAGAGGATATAAGCAATTCTACAACCAAATCAAACCGTTAATTGCACAAACGTTGATTGCCTTGCACAAAGGCACACTGACCTGTGGAACCCATTTTGGTGATACAAAACTCGTGGCCTCGACGACACTCAATCCCGAAGAAACCAGCATTTTTATTAACTGAACCTTTACGGTGGTCAGTACAATCTCCTTCTCATTTTGCAATCCATCCCTCGGCCCAACCTCCACTATCTTTACATACGGCGGAAGATTTCTCAAGACCTGGAGTGTAGTTTATATTGCAGAATATGTAGAATAAGTAGTAACAAACAAAAGACAAAACCAAAGTAGAAACAACAAACAAAACAAAAGTTTCAATTGACCTTATTTGTGGGATTGCAATCGGAGCTGTAACGATAGGTCGAAGACGTGCTCTGCCTATTTATGGGACTATAATTTCCATTACTAGTAAGTAATGTAGATGCTCTGTTTCCCATCAGCCGCGATATCTTACCGAGTCGCCTCACCACCATCGTTACAATCATTATTTTCCAAGCAAATACCTACACACCTGAATAAGTTGTAGGGGCAAAATGAAAGAAATTTTCAAATGGATGGATCCCATCTCAGCAGCAGCAGGTTCGAATTAGAGAATGGATTAGAAAATTAAACGAAAATCGAACATCTCTTTTTGAGTGTGAGTTTGATCTTTGAAAATTAAACAAACTATTTGCCTTTCTCATTTGCATCTAGAAATGATTGTTTCAATTAGCATCTATTTCAAAGTATACAAAAGTGATCAAACCTTCAATGGCATGTAAATATTCGAATCCGAACCCAAACATCATTCAAAGAGATCTGTTCAAAACATGCAAAGATGATATAATTAAATAAATCACAACCCACAATTGTCAAAAACAAAGGTTTGTAATGAATTAAGTTGCAGTATTTATAGGTTTAAACTACACTTTTTTTGACCCACCAAGTGATTCAAACGAAGCTAAAATGAAGAACAGGTAGCAGAACTAACATGCCCAGATCGTATACTTGTGAATAAGGCATTTGAATCAGATTAAAAGCCATACCTTTAACTGATCGTTGTAGTTCCCGGCACGGGTCTTTCGTCTGACAGGGATAATGGAGTTTGGTGGAAGAGACGATGAATTGCCGTTTCGACCTTTATACGTTATTAATGAATGTGAATTAAGGGATGGGCATCAGACCCAAACCCAACGGGCTTTAATCTGATGGGATCTGATATTTTTAAACAGTATTCTAGTTTGGGTAAAAATAATTTAAAGTTATGTTCGATTCGGGTCGGATCGAGTTCAGGTTTAATGTGAAAAATATTCATCCCAAAAAATTATAATTTTATCTTATATATTTAGGGATAATTATAATAATGCCCCTCTATTTATAATTTTATTTCAATTAAATCTATATTTTTATTGAATAAAAATAACATTGAGGTTCTTAATCTTGAGGTCGTGGGATCGAGTCCCACGGAGGGCTTTTCATAATTCGGAGGTCTTCTACGGAAGCTGCTCTTAATCTGGTGTTGGGGGCAGCCTACTATCTTATCTCCCCTTTACCCCCATTACATATGGGAACAAAGGACAACCATTTTTTTATTTTTAATAAATATATTATTTCGGGTCGGGTCGGGTCAGGTAAGATTCATATTTTATCTAAAAAAAAGAGTCGGGTGGAAGGTGTATATTTTTCGATTCGAGTGGATAATTTATAATTTTCGAGTCGGGTCGGGTGGAATGAAAATCCGACCCATGCCCCTCCCTAAATGTGATATTATTTTTAGATAAATTACATGTTTAGTAATTAAACTATTAGTTTTGATTCGTTTCAGTACCTAAACTTTCAATTTTTTTCTTTCAAAATCATACCTAACATTTAGTTTTTTATTCATTTTAGTACCTCGTCAAAAACTTAACGTTATGCTTTGGAAAAAAATAGTTTCAGTACTAAAATCGACCAAAACAGATAGTTAAGGTACTAAACGCGTTAAGTTTTTAACAGCTGGATACTAAAATGAAATGAAACGTTAATTATGGATTTGAAAAATTGAAAGTTTATGTACTAAAACGAACCAAAATTGATAGTTTAGGTACTAAATGCATAGTTTATCTTATTTTTAGAGTCAATTACATAATACATCCTTAAATTACTATTTCCATTTTAAAAGGCAAAGTATATAAATGATTCATTGACTATAAGGTATTATCTACTTGTTTTATTAAGTATTGGATTATTAAAAGTTACAAAATGATTTTCTGGTTATCAAGTGTTGCTTTGTTGAGTCTTTAACTATTAAAAGTTATAAAAAATCACCTGACTATTTATATGTTCTAAATTAATCATTTTTCGTTAAAAAATTTATTACCGTCTAAGCTGGACATTAACATGTTCGCTCGAATATGATAAAATTTGGTCCCAATACTATTTGAGATATAATTTGTGGATCAAATCTTTATTTACATTATTTGATTGAGTCAATGTTTTAAATATTAATTTGTGTACGCACACAAATTTCGATTTTCGAGACAAGAGGCTTCTTCAGGTTAATGTTAATGGCCATACGGGCGAATCGCCCCCTTCGGCCACTGTCCGTCTGATAATCAATCTTCAAGACTGATCCAATGCGTTCACCAATCGCTTGAATCATGCTTCGCTTATACCATGTTATCGGAAGACCGGGCAGCCCCACCCATGCCATTATACGGCTGGGATGGGATTGGGAAGGGACAAAGTCATCAGACCACGGCTCAACCGTGAGGTCATGGCCGAAAATCACCCAGGGGCCATCAGCTAGGGCATGAAGGAAGTCACTACGGGCTGCAAACTTCACCAGAAAGTAATCGTTCTCTATATCAATCAGCTTTATGGGGTGAACAGGTTTCCATAGGGATAAGATCCGATTTTGAAGGGGATTATATCCTATACGGCGCCCAAGGAACTTGACCACCAAAGTTATAAACGCGATCCGAGAAATTGATAAACGGGATGACAGCAGTTTCACCAACCTGAATATCGGTATCCAATAGTTCGATGTCATCGTCATCATCCAGGGAGAGGAGCTCTTCAGGGGGTGGATCATTATGATTGCCCGAAACCATGTCTCGAAAAGAGGCCGGGGGGGGGGGAAGTGGGAATTGTCTATCTCCATATTAACGTGGAGACCAGAAGGGGCGGAGGGTTTTGTTCATCGAGCGGATCACCATCACGCCGGCGCTGCCGTTTCGGGATTTGTTGATGTAATACGTTTCTAAAAGTAGAAAATTTAAACCGACTTTTATATTTTAAACGTAACACTAATTTAACTCAATATTACACATAAAGTGTATATTACATACTAGATTGCTTAAGCAATGTCAGAAGTTTAAATCCAAGCGTTTACGGATGGAGAAAATTTAGTTGGGACGGTCGCCCTCGACTCTATAATACCCGATTTAAATTAGTTGGTGAATAGATCGGATATCATTAATTAATTCAAAAAAAATTGGGTGAAAATAATATGATGGAGTGGAAGGGCCGTAACAGCTTTGTGTTGGGCCAGCAAAAGAAAAAAATGAAGTACAATTAAAGAGAAAATAGTGGTTATGCCCAAACTTAATTTATATATTTTTAAGAAGTTTAAATGCACAATCATAAATAATACTATATGTTTAATAATTGTAATTAGAATCAACTCATATTTTTTTTATTTTTTGATAAATTAAAAAAATCAAATGTTAAAAAGTATTTTAAAACTAAGTTATAAATATATACCATATTTTACTAAAAATTAAGGATAAACAACGCGTTTAGTATATAAACTATTAGTATTGATCTGTTCTAGTACTTAAACTTTCATTTTAAAAAAACTCATATCTAACTTTTAATTTTTATTTCAATTTGGTTCCTCCCTGTTAAAAACTTGTTGAACAAGTTGAAGTGGCATTTTTTAATTATTTTTAATTTTAAATTATTATTTATATTAATCAACACAACCCTAATATCACTAAAACCATAACCAAACGCACACAAGCGTAATGAAGAAGAGAGGAAGCCAACAACCAGAATAGAGAAGAGAAAATGAAGACTTCTTGATATTTTGCATTCGTAAAGGTCGACAATAGCTCGAGAATGACGATAATGAAGAGTTGAAGAACAAAAGAAACAAAAACCCAAAAAATAAAAAAATAAAGGAAAGAAAAAAAAACAAAAAGAATCCATCAAAGGATGACAAATTCAAACGGTAGGTTATGAGAGAATTGCGAGTTAACTAACATAATACAGTTTCAGGCCCATCAGATAATAGACCATGGAGATTGGAGGATGAAGAAATCGAAGTGTTCATGGTCGATTTTGGGAGATTGAGGCATTTCCTCGTGAAAACGAAGGTGGGAATCGCGTTCAGCGAGTCGAAAATGTGCAAGCTAAAAAGTTTTGACTTTATTGGCCAACAAATGCGACTACCAACGACTATAGATGTGATGACCAACGGAGCTTTTCATTGATTTCTGGGTAAGATTAAATAATAATATAAAATTTTAAAATTAAAAATTATCACGTCAACCCTTTCGTTAAGTTTTTATGTCAAGGTTGTAAAATGAAACAAAAACTTAACGCTATGTATGATTTTAAAAAATGAAGTTTAAGTACTAAAACAAATCAAAATTGATAATTTAGACACTAAACGTGTAGTTTAACCTTAAATTAAATACTAAATACAATCAGATTATTCCATAAATGTGAAATTTAAAGGAATATCATAACTAAAAGAAACAAAAATAAAATAGAAAATGTTCTTCATTAGGTGATAATGTCTTTTATCTATTTAATATTGTCCATACTTTTTTTTTAAAAAAAAAATCTAACGTATAATCCTAATTTTAGATTATCAAATACACTTATGAATTATGATATCAAAATTATTAAAAATATTAATTTTTAGGTGACAATATTATCAATAAAATATCAAATTATCAAACAAACCCTAATTAACCTTATCCGATAATTTTTTAAAATCATAACAAAAAGCACATTCAAGGTGATTATTGCTTGAAATCATTATTAGTTCCCTAATTATTATGCATGTACTTTAATGTATACTATTTATTAACTCTTGATGTTACATGTCTACTTTATCTAGTGCTTCTCATCAATGGTAGAAAACAAATATATTCAAACGTCACAAATAATATGAATATTAAAATAATATTTATTCAAAAAAATTAATTATTGATGATTTACGTACATCATGCAACATAGTTATTTGAAATCACGGTCTTAAGAGAGAATAACATTTTCTTTAATAATTTAAGTCGTTTGATGGGTTCAAAATTTATTTATTTATTTTTATAATTATTGAAATTTGATTTCTTAATTAATTAATATTTCATTTTTAATATGAATCATGACATATTTACTTTCGGCTGGCCATGATGAATGTATCAAAAGATACAAATATTTCTCTTTGATTCACATTTAGTTAGTCAAAAAGGATGTCTAAGGTACATCATCTTTAAATACGGTTAAGGAAATTCGTTATTAGAACTGTTAATATTTTTTAACATTTTTAATAAAACGTTACCTAAAACATTATTTTTTCCACCGGAAATGTTCATATTGGGCGTTATCTAAAATGTTTAACATTTCCGGTAAGACGTAACCTAAAACATTATTTTTTTCTACCGGAAATGTTAATATTAGGCACTACCTAAAATGTTATTTTTTCTACCGGAAATTAGGTAGTGAAATTAACATCTCCGATAAAAAAAATAATGTTTTAAATAGCGATCTATCGAAAATGTTAAAAAAATATTAACATTTCCGATAGAATCTTTATTTAAACGTATATTAAGGTTGTCGTACAAAGTAACTACCCGTAAAAAAAAGATAGGGTTGAAGCTTGGGATTACCTATTTTTTTCTTCCCAAAATCAGTATGAACATAGAAAAGCTTAATTTAGTTTTGTTCAATTTGGATGGAGTTATATTTAAATAAGGTTTTTTAAATATTAATTTAAAAATATTTTCAATTATTATCTTTATCTATATTAATAATTAAAGTTGTGATCGAATTTCCCATTAGTTTAATAACATGAGATATTAGGTTTAGACATAGTTTTTGGGTAAATTTTATTTTCGGCCCTATGCTTCTTATAATTAATTGGATTTAGTCCTTATTACATAATAATCACACTTTTAACTATTTTAATTTATTTTCTTTTACAATTGAATCTTCTTTTATTTATTTAATTTTACTAGCATGTTTATTAATTTGCGTATTTAATCTCTTAGCATTATTTATTTACCTATTTATTTATTTTATGTCACTTTTTTTATTTATTTCTGCATGTAGTATCACTATTTATTGTAATTACTACTACTATTATTATTACATTTTATTCCATTTACCTATATTACATTTTATTCCATTTACCTATATTACATTTTGTTTTCTTTAAAAAAATGATATAATATATATATTTATATATAATACTTACTTCAAACATCGTAACATGTTTAATATTCCTCACGCGTAATCGTCTTTTTAAATTTAATTTTAACTTTAAATTTAAACGCAAGCATCCAATTTTTTTGTTGTCCTTTAGTTTCAAGGTTTCACATTGATTAATCTGGATCGGCCCGAGCCGCACACCTAAATTTGGTGGGCGAGTCTCCCAGCGGGGATTTTCTATATACACAATGACTCGAACTTGAGACATTGCTTAAGCGATATCAAGCTACTTATCATTTAAACTAACCTCGTTTGTCAAGCATCCAAAATTTTACAATATTGGTATCTTCATAATCTTTCTAAACCATTAACATCACACACGGTAACCACAACTATTCACACTCCCTTTAATCACCAAGACAATTATATGAGTTTAAAATACTATCCGCAACTGATATCATCCTAACCAAATTGTACGAGGATAGAGGGAAAATTTCTTTATATAATGTAATTGAAACAAAAAAGATTTTCTCATAAATGGATGGAATTTTTTTTTATCTAGAGTTATTATTATTGTATATATATTAAGAAAGATGTTTGAATTATTTGACGTCTTCTAAAAAACACTGGAATTTCTTTATTTAGATAATGTCTCTATTGCAGCGTTACTAACTTGCAGACATGTATGTATTTTGGGAGAAGACGTAAAATCTTTTGTGTATCTTTATGAAGACATCAAATGATTCATGCGATTTTCATGTAACACTGTACAGAGCACCCTATTTAAGAAAAATAAAATAAGGTGATCATTACATGAGAATTTTTGTTTCACCATATTATTTGGGCAATTTGACCAAACTATAATACAA
This sequence comes from Hibiscus syriacus, assembly GCF_006381635.1. Taxonomy (NCBI): domain Eukaryota; kingdom Viridiplantae; phylum Streptophyta; class Magnoliopsida; order Malvales; family Malvaceae; genus Hibiscus; species Hibiscus syriacus. The sequence continues at coordinate 130,468 of NW_024061995.1, read as the reverse complement.
TATATTGATGAATAAAAATTAAAATTATTCTTGCAAGTCTTTTAAAAATAGGGTAAATTACGTATTTAGTATCTAAATGATTAATTATGGTCTGTTTTAATACCTAAACTTTTATTTTTTTTTCAAAATCATACCTAACGTTTAGTTTTCATTTCATTTTAAGTATTTTGCCATTAAAAACTTAATGTGTCTAGTACATAAACTATCGATTTTGATCTATTTTAGTACCTAAACTTTTATATTTTTTTCAAAACTTAACGTTAAATTTTGAACGAGATACTAAAATTAAACAAAAATTAAACTTTGGGCATGGTTTTGAAAAAAAAAATAAAAGTTTAGGTACTAAAACTAACTAAAATAAAACAAAAACGAAATAAACACGTAATTTATCCTTAAAGATATTCAAATATTTAATTGATTAAGAGATATCTCAACAGTAAAAAAGAATAATGTTATTTTTAGAGAATTCGAGTTTAAATTTTTGTATCCGTAAGATATATAACTATATATTGTACGTTTTAAGAACTAGCTAATTTTTTTTATAAGAGATTTTACTTTATAATCATATTGAATTATTAAAAAATAATAATAAATAAATAAAAACAAGAGTCTCAAAATCAGATAACTCGTGAAAAATTAACAAACTTTTAATAATTATTTATTTTAAATAATATAAAAAGCTACTTTTTGTTGAGAGATGATTATAAATATATTATAAACCCTAAGGACAAAAATCCCACCGAAAGCATCGTTTTCGAAAACATTTTGATTTCACCTCCAACTTAGGGGAAAACAACCACTCTTTAGTCGAACAAAAACACCCATCACCACTTTCATTCGAGAAAAAAAAAGCATGCAACCGGAGAATTTCGAGCTCTACCGGTTTCTCGCCCAGAACGGCGTCGTCGGAGGGTTTCCGACCAGTTCGGGTTTTCCGGCTATGCAAAGCTTCTCTAGTTCCTCCACGTACTACCCTTTGGAGATGTCCGGTGTTACCAGTGAAACGACGCCGCAGGATAGAGCTCTTGCCGCCTTGAAGAACCATAAGGAGGCTGAGAAAAGGAGGAGGGAGAGGATTAATTCTCATCTCAACAGGCTTAGAACTCTTCTCCCTTGTAATTCAAAGGTAATATACATATATATATATATAGTATTTCATTTAAGTAATTTGAAGCTTTTAGAAAAATGGGTTTTGAATTTAGATTATGATTGGCTTAAGTCTTGTTTGGATGTGCATTGTTGAACGTTGAATTCTTTTTCTTTCTCTTTCTTGTTGCTGTAGCTTGTTGACTGTTTGTTTCTCGGGAAAAAATAACAGTAGGGGATGGATTTCTTTTGACCACGGCCCACGAATTGCTAAATGACTCGACTTTTTCCTAACACAATTATTTGTAGTCGTTTCAGTGTTTTAATCCTTTGAAAAATAACAATAATCGAATTATCCGATAACCTAAATTAATTTATATTAAAAAATTAGATGATTTAATCGATTCAATTATTAGAATTATCTCTTTTAATCACGTGTAAACCCTAATTCATCATCATGACTTTTGACTCAAAGTGAATAAGCTTTTTGGTTCGATTTGTTTTCTTCAGACAGACAAGGCTTCACTTCTAGCGAAGGTGGTCCAACGAGTGAAGGAACTAAAAGAACAAGCTCTCGAGACGGCCGAGCTCGATAATTTACCGTCCGAGACCGACGAAATCACCGTGCTCTCGTGTGATTATTCCGACGACGGGAGATTGATCTTCAAGGCCTCGTTTTGCTGCGAGGATCGATCCGATCTCCTGCCGGAACTAATCGACATCCTAAACTCCCTCCACTTGAAGACCCTTAAGGCCGAGATGGCGACGCTCGGGGGACGTATACGCAACGTCCTGATCGTCGCCGCCGACAAGGATCACAGCATCGAATCGGTCCAGTTCTTGCAAAACGCGCTGAAATCTTTGCTCGAACGTTCGAATCCGAGCGATAGGTCGAAAAGGAGGCGAGTGTTGGATCATAAAATGATGGTGTAGTGGCCTTATCTATTTATCCATGGCCATTGTTTAAAAATTTCATCTTCAACCTTTTGCTTTTTAAGAGTGAGCTTATCTTTGTTTCTAGGGTTTTACATGCATCTTGATTGTATGGTGATTGGTGAGCTTAGGGTTTATCTTTTTTTTTATGAAACCAAGAAGATATGGGACAAAGAACTCTGTGTGTGATGTGGAATTGTTATATAAATGGTAAATTTGTGGTTTTGAATTCATTTTACCTCTGTTTTTAGATAAACGCAATAAAGGTTAGGATTCACTTACCCCTAATACTTTTAGATTATTCACTTACCCCTAATACTTTTAGTTTTATATATTTTTTTAAGAACGTTGAACGAATTATCATAAAAGATGTAAAACTAAACAATTTAGATGTTAAAATGAAATAAAACTAAACTTTAGATATAGTTTTAAAAAGATTGAAAGTTTATGTACTAAAATGAATCGATTGATCTAGTAAGACGAGATATTAGATTTCAAAAACATAGCTTAAAAATTTTGAGTGGTGCAATAAACGAAACAAAAACTAAAGTTTTTAATGATTGGTACTAAAATAAAACAAAAAAAAAACTAAACATTAAATATGGTTTTGAAAAATTTAAAGTTTAAGTACTAAAACAGATCAAAACTGATAGTTCAAGTACTGAGCGTTAATTTACCCATACAAATATAAGAGACATATGAATTTATGAGATTTAGACATGAGAAGCTGCAGTTGAAAAGGGGTAGCAAGAATCAAATCCAATCATCTGAAATTATATATATGTGAAAGTAATTGGTTGGTGTCGTTTTGTTTGTAAAAAGCAGTCGTTTGTGTGAGTTTCGATGAGTTTGCGAAGATCACGTATTTTGTCTATTACGTATATGTTTATCACGTAGAGGGTAATGCTTCTTCCCTCCCTCACCATTTATTTTTTTTAACACCCAATTTGGAAAGAAAAAAAAACTAATATTTTATTCAAAAAAACGAAAAGTAATTATTCGAGTCGGTCCAACTCGAATCAAAAAATTTAAAAGAAATTTACTTCAAAGGTTTATTCGAGTCAACAGATATATCCTTGTGAAATAGAGATCATTGATGGTTAAATTATCTATTAACACATATCAGATTCAGGTCGATGCCGATAATGAATAAGCACGATAAAAAAATGAAGTAATGGGCAGTGTTAGAGTTGTGTGATAGTATGGTGAATGGTTGTTATTCTTGTAGGTCTCGGGATTCAAGCACTAGAGATTGTAAGGTATTTAAGCGTTATTGTTAAACGATTTAGAGTTTTAAAACAGATTTTTACTTGTAAGCATCTTAGAAAAAACAATTGCTCCACGTGATATTTTAATATGGTTTATTTTATCAATTATTTTTATATTTATTAATATATTGTCTATGTTATTGTAAATAAAAAAAATAAGAAATAAATAAAAAGGGATGACAATAATTTTTAGATGATCTATGGTAATAATTTAACTTAATTTGAGTTTAATAAAGGTATAATGTCAAAATTAGTCCCCACTTTATCAAAATGATCATTTTACTTTTTATTCTATTTTAGAGCATTTTGGTTCTATCGTTTTATTTTAGGATAAAAAGACCCTTAACATTTGATAAAATAATCACTTTGTCTCTTAATATTTTATTTTCGAGGCATTTTAGCCCTCAACATTTCATTTTAGATTAAAAAATACTCATATTTTAGAATGTTAATTGTGTGTTAACTAATGATTTTCATCTATGGAAGGAAATTTTTTCTAGAAGTAAAACGTTAATGGTCAAGATGCTCTTAAAAAATGGAATTTAATAAATATTGGGGGTCTATTTTTGATATTTTACCTTAAATAAAATGGAAAATGAAGAGGAGAGGCGTGAATAAAGGGTAGGCTGACAAGAAGAAAGTAACAAATGATGGTCGGTGTATGAGAAGAAAAAAGAGATTTTCGTTCACAAATTTCTTCACAAATTTCTAGGGCAGGAAGAAGAAAGGGAGACAAAAGGAAAAACAAAGTGAATAATGTCGGGAAGACGTGCAATCTCAGCTCGTCTTTGTCTCCCCCTGTCGTCTCTGCTTCTTATTCCCCCCAAGGAATCATTGCTTCCATCCCCCACCTCTTTCCTCAAAGTATGTGCCCTTTTCTTACATCGTTTTGTATCCACATTAGATCCGATTTTAAACTTATTGAGTCGTGTCGATAGTTAAAAAGAATGTTATTTTATTAATAATTATATAGTCTAGTAAGATGAAATATTAAATTTGTTAAGTAAAGTTAATAATTTAAATTTTAACGTTTGTGTATAGAGTAAAATGGGTTGAAAGATTTATCTTTATAATGAGTTTTTGTAAAATTCGATTTAAATTACTCGATTAATAGATTGAATAACAATGATTAATTTACAAAAAAGAATATTGTTTACTTTTAAGATTCTGAGATCGAATAACTATTATTCATTCGAAATTTGATTTGATTCTAAGTAAGGAAGGTTTCATTCGATTCAAAGCTTGATATAATTTTTAAGATAAAAATCTACATCCAATTCTAACAATTATAAAAATTTTCTCATTTTATGCGATAAAATAAATATTTATTTGAAAAATATAGAGAGATAAATATTTTAGTAATTATTTCTAAATATATAGAGAAAAAATATAGTATTAAGATTGTACATTTGACCCGGTTCTGACTTGATCCTAAATTATTTTTTTAATAAATGATTGGGTTTAGATTGAATCAGGGTCGGGTTTAGAATGAAAAATACTTGACTTGACCCAAAAATGAAAATATAATATATATCTTAATATATTATATTTATTATAAACCTGGTATGATTTTAAATTCTATAGAAAAAAAAATCTTGATCCTATATAATTAGATATGAACCCTTTAGATTCGAGTTGAATGAAAATCCCTAATTCTTTTAGGGATAAGCTTCAATTGGGCTTCAAGAAGATGAATTGATTTTAATTGGGCCCAAATTTTAGTCACTTCCCAAACAGACCCCTAAGGGCCCCCTTTCCATCCAATGGGTAATTCCATTGTCTAAATTTCAGTCCATTAGGAGAGTAAAGTGCATACGAGACAATTAGTATGATGTTGGTTAAGCCGAACGAACCGAACGTTTAACGAATCGTTCGTGAAACATTTAGCGGGAAGTTCATTTATTTATTAAACAGGCGAATATGAACAAGATTTTATGTTCACCCAATTACTTTTATGTTCGTTCATTTATCATTTTAACGAACGAACATGAACAAGCTAAATTTCTTAACGAACGAACACAAACAAGAAATTTCGTTCACTTAGTTGTTTGTGTTAGTTCGTTTGTTCGATTAAAACTAAACAAACTAACATGAGCATGCCCTCATCCATGCTCGTTCGGTTCATTTACGGGCCTAATGTTGGTCCACTAGCAAACATTTCTAATTCTTACTACATTACTAATAGTGGACTTTACATATTCGAATTCGAATTCAAATCATTTTTAATCGAACTGAATTTTATTTACTCACATTGATATGTCTTATGATTATATTTGTTCATAAGTCGGGATTTTAGACTATGTCGGGTCGGATCAGATTTATTTAAATAAAAATCGAGTATAGAGAATTCAGACTATTTTGGCCTGGAAAATTGCTTTTTATAATTTATATATTGGCAATGACCAACTCTAGCTGGATCGAGAGATAACGAGTTCAATACCCTAAACAAGTTGTCCCAAAAGAGTTTTCCCTAAGTCGGAATCCGAACTCGACTCAACTCCGAACTTAGTCGGGGTCTTTGCGACTACCGGACACCGGGGTCTCGGACCGAAAAAACGAAAAATGGCGGCAATGACACAAATGTTTTCTATTCCAAGGCTTGTTTAGGCCAAAGACGTTTCCACTTAGAGATCTCTTCTTTGTAAAGCTTTCTAATTCCACCATAAAATCCATCAACTTCATTGCCTACTTCTCTATGATCTTTCCTATTTATCGCCGTTTTCCGCCATCTCGAGCTTGCCGGGTACTGCTTGAACTCTAGCGTCACCGTATCTGTGTCGACAAACACAATGCTGTTACTTTGAAACTCATGGTTAAAGCATACAATGCCGGCTATATTGCTCGGTCCTCTCGGTTTTTTTCTTGAAGTACTCATGTTTAACACTCGTACTCGACACACAGGCCATAGCTAAACACCAATTTGACATCTTTTGCACCTAAAAAGACTATGGCATGCTAACAAGAGAATGTTCATCGAGGTTGCTGATGATTTCGACAACATCAATGGTGCAATAAGGCGAAAACCGGAAAACAATGATCGTAACATCGCTATAGAGCCTCGGTTAGCAATGAAAACAGTCTAGTTGAGTTTAAAGCACAGCTCGATTAGTTCATATAATCATGTTTTAAAATATGAATAAAGTCCGAGGCTGAATCCCGGAATCGATAATCTTTCTCCGATCCCTAGACCATGATCTCGATGAGTATACATGCAAGGCAGATCAAGTGATTTTTCCCTTACCTGTATATTGACAACGGCAATGGTTCTCATTTCCATCACACGAATCCATGTGACCAACAACACCATACCACCACCCTGCAAGAAATCAAGCTCACATTGATTACCATATTGTTTCTAGTAAGTGAAAGAATTAAAGTTTCGGGTTCGAGTCTCGTGAGCCGAGAACACATACGATCCAATCCGACTCGACTTTAGAACAATCGAGACTCAATATGACTACCGAGTACCCCGAATAGCTATCGGGAAAACCTCACCATAGGGGAATTCTTTGGTCTTTCTCCATTGAATCTCAATATGATCACCAGGTCTTAGATCAACTAACGAATCAGAAATGTGAAGATCATATGAACAAGTATCGACGGGCGGCGCCCTCAGCCTATCCCACGATATGTTCTCCTCCGCCGTCTGCCGTCCGTGAGGCGAGTACCTAAAAACAGATTACCAATGTCAAAATCAAGCCCAGGATTCAAATTCACGATCGCCGTCGCATTTTCGAGTCGTGATTTATTGCGGTTGCCGGCGATTATGCCATAATCAAATCAAATTACCTTGCCTGAAAGGTATCGGTCTTGGAATCATAGCTAAGGTTGGCATCATAACAAGATAACATAAACCCAGCATGTCCATTCTGCAAAAAAAAAAAACAATCATTTAACTAAAATCATCGCGTTCATCACTCATCAGCAACATTTAACGATTGTTAAAAGTTACCTCTCGGTTATAAACTTGTGCTGGGAACCAGAATTCGCCGGTTTCAAGAGACAGATACCAAGCCATGATCGAATTAACCGGCAAATCACTCTTCTTGAGCTGAATCTCACCATTTTCAGCTCTGGGTTTAGAGAGAAAAGGGCAGATTCTCGAAATCGAATCGATTAAACCCTTTTGGTTACTTCGATCCAAGAGATTTCTGGGTCTCATTTTCGAAGCAATATGCCATTGCCATTCCCTGTAAGCTGAATCCCCAATCACTCTACCCCATTTTCGCTTCATATGTTTCTCCCAAAGATGGTCGCTCGTACAACGGTCCCTTAACGAGGAGCAAACTCCGGCCATGGCGCATAGGCCGGCCGGCGAAAGGCGGTCCAGGATGCATTCGAGTGTCAGCTCCGGCAAGTCCAGCAACGACGTCGTATTGTCGTCTTCCTTTTGATTCTCAAACGACCCGAACTTCGACTTCATCTTCTTCAATGGGGCGATCTGAAGGAAACTGATGAATCCGAGCTTTCCCTTGTGGAACAATGGCGGAAACAATCTCAATTTACAGTGAAGGATCCTTTGATGGGTGCTTGAAGACAATGACTGAGAAACATGATATAAGTAACAGAAACATTTTTGGATTTTTTTTTTGTCAAAAGAAAGAATCAACGAAGAAGAAGAAATTATGCAAAATAGAGATGATATTAGAGCAGGGGTATTTATATTGTTCTTCTCATGTCGGTTTGGTGTGTGTTTACATTTTGGTTTCATTAGTGGTTAAATTATGTTTTTGGTCCCTTATATTTTGGGAGAACACATGAGTTACAAAATACTAAAATTAAATTATTAAATATTTAAAAAGATTAAATACATTATTAAAAATAAAAAATAAAAGAAATATCATAAACTATCAGGGATCCTAAAACATAATTTAACCACTAATCAAACCATATCACTCAAACTATTAACAAAAATCACCGTGAATAGAATTTTGGGTGAATTCCACATTTAGTACCTAAACTATCAATTTTGATTCATTTTAGTACCAAAACTTTCATTTTTTCAAAATCATATCTAACATTTAGTTTTTGTTTCATTTTAGTATACTGTCTTTAAAAATTAATCGTCGTGTCTATAGTCGCCAACCGTAGCATCCATTGGCCGATGAAGCCCAAACTTTTCAGCCAGCACCTTTTTGACCCCTGAATGTCATTTCGACCTCCATTTCACAGAAAATATCTCAGTCTTCCCAAATAGATGATATACTCTTCGACATTTTCATCCTTCAATCTCTATCATCAACTGTTTAATGGGTCTGAAATTGGATTATATTGATCGACTTGTCATTCTCTCGTGGTCTACCATTCAGATTGGTCGTCCGTCCTCCAAAGCTATGTCCCATCAACTCGCCCATTAATTTTTAATAGTGCGGTACTAAAACATAACAAAAACTAAACGTTATATAAGGTTTTGAAAAAATTAAAAGTTTAGGTGCTAAAATAAACCGAAACTGCTAGTTTAGGTACTAAAAGCATAGTTTACCCTAAAACTTTTCTAAAATTACACTATTTTATCAAAAGTGCAAGAAATCCTTAATATCGTTAAGCTAGAAATTAAATGACCTATTAATTCGTTTGGTTAAAACGTGGTGCTGAAGTTTTTGTGTTATTGACAAAGAAAAGAAAAGAAAAGAAAAGAAAGGAAAAGAAAATGAAAGAGAAGCAAAGTGGACGGATTTGTCAAAGTGCAAAACAAGGTGGACCTCTAAAAACATAAAGTGAAAATTAAATAATAAAAAATAACTAAATAAATGTGACACATAGGTTGAGTGTGAACACCATAGCCGCCATCTAACTTGGTAGTTGGGTTTTAGGAACTAATTTGGTTCGTTGGATGATGCCTTTGAAATTTAAGATAAAAAAACTATATATTATAATAAATGCACAATTTGTGGAAATTTTAGACTATGGGTCACATTCATAATCTTTTCTTCAATGGACTGTAGGTCTAATCTTAATGATTAGAGTAGATAAAATTTAGATTATTGGTTACATTCATGATCTTTAGAAAATTTTAGCCCCAACGTTTTATTTTATAACAAAATGTCTCACGAGTGGATGAAAATCGTTAATTGATGTAGCGATCAATGCTTCCTATTGATGTAGCGGGTAGTCCACGTATAATGTCACATTATTAAAAAAATATTTTTAAACTATTTTATATATATTTTTATAAGTGTATGTGTAATTAATTATAATTATAATATACTCTATTTTTTTTGTTGAAGTGGCATCACACGTGGACTTATCACGTCCGTATGAAACATTGGTGGTTAGTCAATTAACAATTTTCATCTAACCAAGGGACATTTTACTCCAAAATGGAACCTTGGGGGGCTATTTTGTTATTATGCCTTAAAAATCTCATTTTTCACGAACTAGGATCTCTCGAATCTATTAATAATAACACGCATACGTCTTACAGTCGCAACCGCTCGAACTCGATATTTATTTGGAATGTTTTACCATACTTGACTAAAAGAAATGTAACATTGTAACTAATAGAAAATTGTAATTTAATTGCTTCTTTTTGTAATAAATTATAAGTTCAACCACTTGGAAGCTAAATTATCATAACCGTCCAAATACAATGTATTAGATCTCCGGTTCCAATCACATGGAATTGAAAGAAGGTTAACCGAACCTTCGTAACATGGAGGACACGTGGCAAGTTTTGATTGGTAGATGAATAAATAATATATTTTAAAATATAATAAAATAGTGTAGGAATAAAATCTAGGGAAAAGTTTTTGTAAGATTTTGTGAGGTGACATGTCCAAAACCTAGGAATGAGATTTTTTAAAATTGGTAGGCTCATAATGGGATCCAAATTAGTTGAAAATTAGGTTGCCAAATGGTGTTAAATACCATTTAGTGAAGGGTTATGTAAGTAGGGATGGATCGAGGGGTGTTAGGGTACGGTCGTACCTTTTAGAATTTTTAAATTCTCTTATATTTTAGTTTTTTCCTTTGTATTTTCTATTGATTATTTAATTCCGTACACCCTAAAATTTTATAACTCCGTACCCTCTAAAACTTTTGATATAATTTATTAAGTTCGCCTGGCATAAATTTTCGTATCCGTTGGAGGCAAGATATAAGCTTACCCAAATCTTTAGATTTTGATAATATAATTGTTAAACTAATAATATTTCATATAGGTTTTATTTAATAGGAATCTTCATTGACATGTATAACTTTTATAGATTAAAGAAAATCCCATTGATATGTATACTTTTTAGGGTAAAGTATACAAATGGTCCATCGATTATAGGGTATTATTTTGTTGAGTCCCCTGACTATTAAAAGTTACAAAATAATCACCCTACTATAGTATGTTGCCTTTTTGAGTCCCTTGACTGTTAAAAGTTACAAAATTGTCATCCGACTATTCATTATGTTTCAATCTCGTCCTTTTTTTTGTTAAAACATTAATGGCAGTTTGAGATGTATGTTAATTTGTTGTCTGAGATATGATATTCGTTTGATATTCTAGATCAGATTTTATCATATCTCAAATATAGATTAATATCCAACTTAGACTACCGTCAATTTGTAACGGAAAATGACGAATTTGAAACATCATGAATAGTCGGATGACTATTTTATAACTTGTAATAGTCGAGGGACTAAAAAATAACATCCTATAGTAAGAGGACCATTTTGTAACTTTTAATAGTAATGGAACTCGACAAAATAACACCATATAGTCGAATGATCATTTGAATACTTAATTATTAAAAAAATTAATCATCAACTCTCAATAAAAAAAATATCAAATCCTATACAATAATTATTATTCTTGTAGACCTTGACCTTGTGTCGACAAAATTGGTTTGTAGTTGGCGAGGATGTGATTGGAACAAAGAAGTTGTTTCAGTGGTAAAAGAGAGTATTATTTTCTTTTGAGATCATAGGTTCGAGTAACCGTGTCTTTTGGATGTATGTACGCTATCAAAAATTTATAAAAATTATGAGCAAATATTATCTTATAATCACCGCATACAAATAAAAAAGGGTAAAGTACACAAATGGTCCCCCAACTATAGGTAGTTGCTTTGTTGAGTCCCTTGAGTATCAAAAGTTATAAAATGGTCACTCAACTATTCATTATGTTCCAAACTCGTCCTTTTCCATTAAAAGTTTAACAGACGTTTTAGTTAGACATTAACATGTTGACTGAGATATGATAGCCATTTGAGATTATGAGATCATATTTTATCATATCTTATTCAGTAGGTTAATGTACAAATCTGATTGTTGTCAAAATTTTAGCAAAAAATGACGATTTTGAAACATAATTAATGGTTAGGTGATCATTTTGTAACTTTTAATAGTCAAGTGACTCAACAAAGAAACTTTATATAGTTGGATGGACATTTTATAACTTTTAATAATCAAGGGACTAAATAAAGTAGTATCCTATAGTCAGGGACCATTTGTATACTATATCCTAAAAAAGGTATTTGGTGATAGAAGTGGCTCCAAAGTGAATTGTACCCGTTAACTCTTAGGGTGCGTTTGGTTTACAGAATGTAAGATTACCAGTGGGAATAAAAGATTACCAGGGAATAAGATTACTGAGAATGTTGTATTTTGTGTTTGGTTGGTTTAGTAGGAATGTAAGATTATCGTGTTTGGTTAAAGGAATAAAATATTATTGGAATATATATTTGACCAAATTATCCTTATTATATATTTATTTTTTAACAAGTTGGAAAATATTTATATATTTTCTTTAAAAAAATTAAATTCATAAAATTTATATAACTTTTTTTACAAAATTGAAAATATAAAAAGGTTTAATGAAAGGGTAAAATTTTATTTTAACCCCTGAACTTCATATAAAATTTTATTTATAGACTTTTTTGCCAATTTAAAATAGTTTAAGGATAAATTTATAATTTAACCTTCGTAGAATTTTTATTATTCAATGATAGAAGAAGGATATTTTTGAAAAAAAAAATTAAGGGTATTTTAGTCCAAAACGCCGGTAATCTAACAATACCTAAGGGAAGGGGTAATGATATTCCCGGTAATATACCAAAAAATCCATTATTAGTAATAAAATATTACCAGAAATGAGATTTCCGACCAACCAAACGGAAGAATATATATTACATTTCCATGAAAATCCCACATTCCCAAAATCAAACAACCGCTTAGCGAAGAAAATGATAGTTATCCGTTTGACAGGGTGCAACGAATGAATATTATGAGGGATGTTGATTTGTGAGAAATACCATAATAAAAGCCAACCCCTGCTTTTTGTTGGCCTAACTTCCCCACCAATCTCTCTCAACATCGTCAATGCTTAATTTTTTTCTGTTGAAAATATTTTAGATCACGACATCCAATTTTGTTTAGGGTAAAGTACAGTTACCTCGACTATAGGTAGTGTTTATTAAGCCCCTCGACTAATAAAAATTACAAAATGATCATTTAATTATAGACTATTGTTTTGTTAAGTTTCTTAATTATTAAAAGTTACAAAATGATCACTCGATTATTCATTATATTCTAAACTCATCATTTTTCATAAAAAAAAAATTAGTGGTTGTCTAAACTGGATGTTAACATGATGACTGGATATGATAGTTGTTTGAGATTTTAAGATCATATTTTATCCTATCAGAGTTAGCGAGTTAATGTTTAGCTCAGAATACCGCCAAATTTTTAATAAAAATGACGAGTTTGGAACATAATGAATAGTGAGTTACTATTTTGTAACTTTTAATGGTCGAGGGACTCAACAAAGAAATAGTCTATAGTTAAAGGATTATTTTATAGTTTTTAATAGTCGAGATACTTAAAAAGACAATACCCTATAGTAGAGAGACCATTTGTATACTTTACCCCTTTGTTCAATAGTCTGAGCCGATTATAAAATAATATATGTTCAAAATCATTCTCAACTCTAAAATTCATATCTCTAACTTTGCTTAACAATTTTAATGTCTCGTTCCATTAAATAAATTGGTTATTAATAATTAAAAGGCATATGATGATATGATATATACACTTGACATTTTTCTATACAATTAGATAAATTATTTGCATTTTTAAAAAAGACTAAATTGATATATACTATATATAATATTTCTCTAATTCTACGTATCACCACATTTTTAAGATTAAATCATGTCAAACTATTTAATAAAATTAATAAAATAGGTTTAAGGATGATTTTCATTTTTGTTCATGTAGTATTTTTCGTATAAATTTAACCCATGAAGTTGCTTAACCTCATCCATGTTTTAAATATTTACTATTATTTAGGATTTTATGTTAGGGTTTAGGGTGTTAAGTTAGGTTTATATTTAGGATTTACGGTTTTAAGTTAGGGTTTAGGGTTTTTCGAGGGATAAATTGATGCGTAAATACCATAGGAACAAAAATGATAAATTAGGTCTATTATAGGAGCAAAATGAGCACTTAATCCATAAAAATAAGTTGACATTAGGGGAAAAAACACATTTCAAAAAGTTAGGAGGACTAAAAAGATAGTAAAATTATAATCCAAGGAGAAAATTTATCAGGAGGCATAGAACATGGATCTTCTACGCAATTAGACCTATATGTTTTTGGGGAGTACTTGGATCGATTGAATCAAAGCATTAATTATTGTTATTGTTGTTGTTATTTGAATAGATTATTAATTATTAATTTGCCGAAAGTAAATGGTGACTTCTTCTTTACCATCCAGTTTGCCTTGTTACTCACATCAACCACATGTTGATGCTCCCAATGTCTTCAACTTGCATAGGATTTCCCATGCCATGCCATGGACCGTATTAAAGTTCAGCAACAAAAATGGAGTAACCCAAAATTAATCTGAATTTTCATATTTAAATAATATATGATTTATAAATTTATCGAGCGATATATGTGGTTAAAAGAATATTTCAGGGTTACATCTATTTCTATAGTAGACTTAATTTATCATTTTCGTCCATGTTATATTTTCGCATCAATCTAACTATTGAAATTGTTTAATTGCCTCAATATTTAAAACATTTACCATTTTTAGGATTTTAAGATAGAGTTTAAAATTAAGGGTTTATAGTTTGAGTTTAGGAGGCTAAGTTTAGGGTTTAAGATAATACAATTAAAATATTTCGAGGAATAAATTGATACAAAAATACGATAGAAACAAAAATGATAAATTGGAGAAATTATTTCATGAACCCAACTCAAAACATCATTCATGGTACCAGTAAATCACATTCATTAATTTTAAATTAACTTCTAAATAACTATCAACTCCTCATTAATTTATATATATATATTCATGATCTACTATTCTGAGTGCACATTCAAACTTAAAGCTTCTTTTACCTTTGTTACATGTACCACTCCCTACCTTCATTTACTAATCCTATCATCATACAAGTCACATTATTATTCGACCTATATCGTTTTACAACATTCTGTGGCCAACGTACAGCTTTATCGACATTATAAACGACCGTCGTGTTACCGTTCCCGACATTAGACACAGCAAAAGTAGCCATAGCTTCCCGGAAGATTCGGGATGTCATTGTTGATGATGAAGAACAGCGCAGTGTGGAGGCTCCGTCTTCAGAGAGATGGATTTTGTATCTACTTGTCATTCACGTGGCCTGGCCAGCCAGAGAGAACTAAGAGCTCGGAGACGAGAGAAATAGTCATTTATAGCAAGAAGGGCACGAGCTGATTGTCGAGTCGTTAAGATCCGGTGCATTTGTTGAAGTGTCTGCTGTCGTAGATTATCGGCCTGGTATGTTAAAGAGAGATTATTAATCCGGTGACCGCCCCAAATCCAAATAAATCTGAATATTGCACAAGGAAGGGAAGTACCTGACGAAGGAACCCTTCGAGGGTTCCTAGCTTTCCCATGGCCATGGCCATTTGACCCATATAATTTGCCACATTTCTGGATGGTCCCGAGGGGGCAGGTGAGCCGTTTGCCAACGTCTCGGCCAAAGATTGCTGTAATGCTTCCATCCCTTGTGACAACGCATCTTCGGCCTGCTGGGACGATTGCTGCAAGTTCTGGATGCCCATAAACTGTTGCTCGGTTAGAGGCTCCAACTGATTTGCAAGAAGCTACAAGCAACATGAATTAAGCTTAGAGAATATGGAAAACAACAAAAGTTTTAATACTGGAGGTCGGGAATCAAGAATTGAGCTCACCTTAAGAAGCTCAGATGAGCGGAAGCCACCTATCCAAAGAAAACACCGTTCCGCTGGTGTTTTCCACATTCCCGATAAGATATGAAAAACATCAGCTTTTGCAGCGATGCCTTTCAAACGGAAAATATCGTCAAAATGCGCTGTGACGCTGTCAACAATAGTGCGAAGCTCAGTGTCACCAGCGTGCGAATTGACTGCAGCCCTCAGCTCACTTATGTGCCTATTGTGTTCCTCTAGCCACCGTGCATACTCGGCATCAAATGCCAGGGCACCTGCACAGCAGTCCATAAAGCCAATATCTTATCGTATGATATCGCTAATGGATGCCAATGACTAAGGCACTTAAAAACGATACTTAGTTTTAGTACTCTTCCAAACAACGACACTAGTTTAATAATCAATCAAATTCCATAACGGGAAAAAAGGATCTATTCGATAATCTTATACTTGGTGCAACACAAAGACTGAAGGTTGTAAATGCACATAAAACAGGCCTTCTATGTTCCAAATAATAGCATCTATCCCGACTTAACAATATTTCAAAATGCGATGAACTTTCTACCCCTAGAATTAAAATACTGTAACTTGGTAAACAGTACCTTTTCTCCGATTTTTGGGAATAGAAGTCGACATGGCTAACACATAATATCCACAAGGCTAATAACTACTGTATGAAACATATTTCAACAAACTCAAAACATAATTACTTGAACTACGAGCCCCTAACAGCAAATCACAAATATCATTTTTCAAATTCCAATGATGAAAATAGAACTCGCATACCATTTCCACTCGTTGATTGAGATTGATCTCCGGAGTTTGAAATGAATATACCCTGAAGTGAAAGAAGCAAAAACAAAGAAAAGTGAGGCACAATAGGCAGCCCTAGCACCCTGAAAATCGATGAATGCATATGATATGCATCATGACATTAACGGGATAACATAAAGCAGACCTGCTGACGAGCTCGCTGCAGCTCTTGCTCAAGTTGCGTCAGTTTCAGTCGACTACTCTCTAGTTGTTGCACATATGCCTAGATTTTAAAGGCAAAGGGATTAAGAATAAAGGAATGTACACTAATATGTTCTATGTACAGGCTCTAATTATTGTAGTAAATAAATGAAGCGCCACAGCCATTGGTGCATTTAAGCTTTATTCTGTAGTTCATATCCACGTCGATTCGATACGTGCTAGCGTTTCCTCACGGTTCCAACCAAAACCATGAGGGTTAACAACAATGTTTTCCCAATTTTTATATCCCCAAAAGGGGCAATTAATATGAGTAAGATGGGGGATGTGATGGTGTAATTTCAACCCAATTTTGCAGTGGATTTTATAAGTGACCTCTTAATCTATAATAACACAGAAAGTAAGTGTACCTTGACGGATAATTGCCACCAGAATATAATAAAATCTTGAGTATATAAACATGATAAATTGAAAATATTAGAGAAGTTCAATAAAGGAATACCTTTTTCCTTAACCGGCTTTTTCTTGCAGCCTCACGATTTTGAGCAAGCCTACGCAACGTCTGCAAATTAGTCATTGAGAAGGAAATATGAATAATTCATCAAAATTATACAAGGACAAACTGATTCAAGAATATAATATTCGTGTTATTTCAATTTCAATTTCAATTGCAAAAGAAACTGACCTTCTGATCTGTTTTATCTTTTGACCTGCCACTAGAATCCGAGGCCACAGTAGCATTTGTTAGACCTCTTCCAAACTGCAGAAAAGGATGATCAAAGGTTCGGCCAGTAAGCAGATTCTCCAACACAATAAATACATTTGTGCACATGCGCATGCTATATATATCTATGTAAATACATTTTTCTTTTTATTACTTCTCAATGATGAAAGAAAAAGTAGATTCAGACAAGCAAGGGTTATAAACACTGTGATCTTAAACATTGATACATCAAATTGAAGTAAGAGGTATCACCCTTTGATTCTTCTCCTCAGTATCGTCCGTTGACGTATCAGTTCTGGGGCTGCCATCCGCCATATTGGAGTCCCCCCAGTTCTCCCGACCAACCGATATATGGGCAAGATTTGGTTGGATATCCTTCTGAAGCGACAATGGTTGGGACCCCACTACAACAGAAGAGAGATTGCTGTCTGCGGATGCAAGGGTCTAACACACACACACAAAAGAACTCTCAGTAACTAAATTTATGTCAAAAATTCGAAGCAAAAACACAATTTCCGAAAGGAAATGGATGTCCACCTTGCTTAAAGCACCAAATTGAGCATCAGCTAATGCCTGGCTATTCGACTTTATTTGATTAAATAAAGGATCTAAAATGCAAGAATATTATCAGTTGACAATATATACCAAATAAAGTCCATAATGAAAAGAAGAAAAAGAGGCTGAATATTTTTTTATAAGAATTGGAGGTCTCGTTAAAAACCCCCTTCATAATTGTCAGAAAACCAGAGAGGTATACTGAGAGAAAGCGGAAGGGTGAATAATCAAGTAGTGTAATGCATTAAGCAATTCATTTCCCATGAAATATAAAATTGAATGCTTGCATATGCCTGCTAATAGTAGATTGAAGCCCATAATTACATACTTCTGGTAAGATTAATAGCATCCTCTATTCGAAAATGCTCAAGGGATCCAAAGTCAGGAATTTGAGAAGAACAAACGGCATTCGCCTCTGTGCCACTGAAATCCATGTCATTAAAACCACATATTCAATTGTAAGGCAGTATGATTCAATAAGATCGGGTTGTATTCCTAGACAAGAAGAAAATGCTACATCGAAATATTTCACAGTAACAAAGCATGAAAAAAAATCTACATTCAAAGTAGTTATAATAAGGCCGATCGAATATTCTCACAATCATAATAATATATTAACATTCTTTCCATAGATGACAAACTGACAACATAAAAGACAACAAAACAATATATTAACTCCTTGACTCAGCCCCTTAGTAATATTAACAGCATCCTATACTTGTAACGAACAAAAAACGCCATGAATTCTCCTTCGCAAATATTAAAAATACAAACTTGAAGTGCACCCGGAGACGGACAATTATCAAGTAAAACCATATCACCTTAACACGTGCATAGGAAAAAAATAAGTGTTCTTTATCACGATATGAACCTTTCAGTTGATGTAAAACCATTATTTCCTCGGAAAACCAATTGAGGACATAAAAGACAACAAAACAATATACTAAGCGATACTAATGTAATCCTATACTTGTAACGATCATAAAAAGCCATGAATTCTCCTTTGTCCATCACAATTCAAAATTCAACCGCTTCGTTGAATACCTACACTCGACCAACTCTACCCTAGCACAAGTTCAATAACTAAGATAATAAAGATGTCTCAACAAACAAATACACAAACATGTAGCCAGTGCAAAGCTCGTGTAGAAACAGATCGATGAATTCGAACAAAAAAGCAATCAAAAGCTCATAAACAGCATAAAATCGAAAGAAAAACCTGGGATCCGAAGTAGGTACTGCAGGAACATAGCTCGGCATTACGCTGAATCTTTCCTATTATTTTCTACACCGTTATTCACCGTTCTACTGCCCATCAATCACAGCCATATAAATCATCATCCAAAAAAAATCTCTTTTGTTTATCCTCTTACAGTAAGCTCCTTCAATTTCGTTCACTGAGTCAACCAAAAACAACCCCAAATAACTCAGATAAAAGTGACCCAAAATGATATTTATAAGCTACGTATAATCAAACCTTCTCAAAAACCAAAAACAACAAGAATTCTCATTATATTCACCAACTAATCCGTACGGTTTTGCTACCAAAATAAAAAACCCAAATCTAAAAGCAACCCAAATAGAAAATTAGATTGACTTGAGCTGAGAACTGACCTTGATTTTTGCTCTGAGTTGAAATCTTAAAGCACCACCGATTAGACACAGCTTGAACTGAGAAGAACTTGTTTCGGCAAAAATGAAAAATAAAATTACTTAGCAAAAGTAAATAAAGGAGTTAAGAAACCAAAAAGAGAAAAGGAAAACCCTAATAAAGCTTATTTGAGGAGTAAGAAATCGTTTTTTAAAAGGAAGCAATCCTCCATTTCTGACTTTTTGATGGCATGTATGAATCAGTCGTACATAAAACAGTATGTAATATAAAAATAAAAGATCTAATTATTCTTTTAGTCCCTATGGAATGTAACATTTATGATCCAGTCAATTTAGTCCACATGTTTAAAGGGTGTTCCCCCCTAAAATAAACCTAAATCAGTCATTTTAACTTCATTTTGTAATTACATCAATTTTATTATCGAACTCATTTCATTATATCAATTTTTTCATTTAAATGGCGTTGATCGTTATAGTACTAATGTTACAGTTAACGATATTGACGTGGTGATTCATTGTATTAACTTGTATATTTTGTATAATTGTCGATATTTAATTCATTACAAAATTCATATACATGAACTCGTTATAGGGACAATTTTTTATTTATTTATATGAGTCTATTCACAACATCAAAATTTGAACAGTCGTGAATATTTTTTATTAATTTAATCATTTTCTATCCTTGTTTTTTCAAAATTTAAAATTTTGATAAAGATTCAAATGACGATAATTGATTTTACTAAGTGAAATTCAGTTGTTAGTCCTCGTGCTATGAGGTCTTATTTTCTAATTTGGTAACTTTTAGTTTTTAGGTTAAAATACACAAATGGTCCCTAACTATAGGGTGTTCCTAGCTTTGTCTCTTAACTATCAAAAGTCATAAAATGATTCAATGACTAAAGGATGTTGTTTTATTGAGTCATCTGACTATCAAAAGTGACAAAATAGTCACTCAACTATTCATTATGTTTCAAATCCGTCATTCTCCGTTAAAAAATTGACGACAATTTGAGCTTGATGTTTATTTGATGTCTGAGATATGATAAAATCTTATCTTATAATCTCAAACGACTATTATATCTCAGACAACAGATTAACATCCAACTTAGATTGCCGTCAAATTTTTAGTGGAAAAGGACGAGTTTGGAACGTAATGAATATTCGATTGACCTTTTTGTATATTTTAATAGTTGAAGGACTCAACAAAACAACATCCTATAGTCGAAGAACCATTTTGTAACTTTTAATAGTCTAGAGACTCAACAAAATAACATCTTATAGTCGGGGGACCATTTGTGTGCTTTACCTAGCTTTTACATGTAAGTTGAATTGGTCGTGTACTATTTGAGTTATGACTAAAAATTAAAAAATAAAAATGTAAAGATTAAATTTGATTAAATCAGTGTATATGAACTAAATTCATAATTTACATATAGTTTAATTGTATTATTTTTTAATTATAAGTATTTGATCTATTGATTAATTCATTTAAATTTAATTAATGTCGAGATTTATTATAGGAATGATCCTCTTAATCCAACTTACTCAATTCACAATGTCAGAATTAGAATAAGTAATTTTACTTACATGGTCTAATGCTTCGTCTCACTAAAACAACTACTTATTAAAAATTCCAATTATAAAATAATATATTTTAAATGTTTTAATAATTTCTCAAAAATATTTAATTGAAATTACATTTTATATAATTAAAACATGTATAATTTAAATAATAATAATCACAATCTATATATAATTTAAATATTTTAATTTTGTAACAATATAAGATGATTATAAGGTAATATGCGTTAATTTTTTTAATTAAATGACTAATATCTCTTCTTCTTTTTTGTATCCCAAGTTATCCCCAGGCTTCGCCTGGAACTAATCCTCCGAGGTACTATCGGGCACTAAAGGTGGGGACCTCTCCCAAGAAAGTTTGCTGCATCCACAAGGGCTCGAACTAGAGGTCACTTGCTTAAGCGACCAGAGCCCCTTCCACTCAGGTCAACCTTCGTTGGTGACTAATATCTCTTTTAACCATTAACAACACTTATACAACTAGCAGATAGATTCAAACTCAATTAAATTTGATTAAAGGATAATTTGATGTTATATTTGAGTTTAGGATAAATTACACATTTAGTATATAAAATATTAGTTTTGATATGTTTTAGTATCTAAACTTTATTTTTTTTCAAAATCATACCTAATATTTAGTTTTTTTTATTTTAGTACCCCATCGTTAAAAACTTAACGCGTTTAGTATCTAAACTATCAGTTTTAGTCCGTTTTAGTATCTAAACTTTCAATTTTTTCAAAAATTAACGTTAAAATTTGAACAGTGGTAGTAAAATGAAACAAAAACTAATCTTTAGGTATGATTTTATAAAAACTGAAAGTTTATGAACTTAAATGAACTAAAACTAATAGTTTAGGTGCTAAATGCATAATTTACCCTTGAGTTTATTACTTAAATGGGCCTAGTAGAAGAGTCCAATATGAAATAATTAATATAGTTAAGCCTAAAACTTGTGAATTTGGGCTAATGGATGCTTGGCAAATAAGCAAAAATTGAAAAGCCCATTGGGTCGGCAATTCTATTTAGTGAAGATATATTGAGAGGTAAAAATACCTCTTATTTCAAAATAAAAATAAATTAAAATTAATTGAATAATTTTATTTTTTTAATTATATATTTATTTTCCCTTACTATTAACAATATCTTATTTATTTATTTTAAAATTAATATATATAAATAATCTTAGAGTACTTTTCAAACATGTTTTAGATCGAGACAAAAACGAAATTACATATCATGTTCTGTTGTTATCCTTATTCGATACGAATCGAATTTATTAAATTAAACTTCGAACTTGACTAAACAAAGTTTATGATTCTTTTTTTTTGTCAAACCAAAAATTAAAATAAATACTAAAATTGACATATAAAGCATTAAGTGCTCACTACAACTTGTGTGAATAAGAATAATGATATGAAAAAGAGATATAACCAATGCAAAGGCTACCAAATTGTTCTTCCATATATGTGATTGAGAAATATATATATATATATATATATATATATACACACACGCACACGTACTCGCGCGACACGTTTTTATATAATCGCATGATTTTTTTTTATTAAGCTAAGGTGATTCTAAAGTTTTATATATTATAAGTACTTTTAACTATTTGACAATGAACGCTCAATCACCCTTGCAGTTCCTAATGCTCGAACTCGTGACATGTAAGAACAAAAACGATTTCGTTAACCATTGAGGTGATTTGATTCGTGCAACGATCGTATGGTTTTTATTTTAAGCAAAACGGAATGATTTATTTCACGTTTGAAAAATTCATGTACCAAACTACACTAAAATAATCTTCAAGTATTGAAGTGATTATCAGATACAACTTCACGTACTAAAGCACTATTTACCCCTATCAAAATAATAGATTTATGATATTATATTATAAGTATAAAATAATATTTCTTTATGTATTTACGTCTATTTTATGATTTATATTTAAAATTCGCACGCAGTGGCCAAACTAAAGAGAGACTAGTGGGGGGCATGACTCCCCAAAATTTAAGAAATTATAATTTAAACTCTTAAAATTTTAAAAAAATTAATTTTGCCCCTAATATTTTTAAAAATTTATATTAAACTTTAATTTTTTTTTGAATTTTTTTAATTAAATCACCTCCCATAAATTTTAAAAATTCTCATTAAGCAAGAAAAGTAAAAGTAAAGTATATGATTTAATTTGTTTAGTGAGTTTAATGAGATTTATATTTCATACCAAAGATTGTCATTTCAAAAAGTAATGTAAAAATATCATAAGGAAAGGATGATGATTGTAGATGTCGATGACGATTCATCTCTCTTAATTTATGTGAAGAGTATTGAATAGCGGTAATGGAAGGCTCGAGTATGATGAGAGATTTGAGAGCAAATGAGCTGGGACAGATGCATGATTTTTATCTTAGGCAGGTGAACTTCAACTTATAAAATTTTAGGTTATGAAAACGGATTTTCAATAGAAAATACGTAGAAAAATCTAAAACATGCGACAATTTTAAATTTTCAAGGATGACTGCTCCACCCATCTCCCTCGGTCTATCCCCACAAATGGATGCTTTGATGCTGGGGAGAAGAGAATCCTCGAGAATGGAGGAAAAATCTTCTTTGTTCGGGGGGAGATAAAAAAATTATCATCTTCCTCCTAGAACGAAAAAACGCCACTAAAGGTTTTGGGTCGATAAAAGACTCAAAACTTGCGGTGTTTTTAATAACAAACGCCACTATATATGAAACTTATTGCAGCGTTTTTCAAAGAAACGTCGCTAAAGTACGAGTCTATAGCGACGTTTCTTGAACAAACGCCGTTAATGTTACCATTATCTGGCGTTTTGGCTGAAAACGTCGTTGTACGTATAAAATTAGCGGTGTTTACTAACAAAACGCCACTACAAACCTATTTTGACGTAGTGTTTTGGCAATTGTACGAGGATACATTCAAGTAGGGAAGATGATGAGCAACGAAGAATCGATAATTTAGGAAAATAACACTTACTAAATTGAAAGAAATTTTTAAATATTAAGAATTAAATCTGTTGAATTATAATCAATCCGATATAAGATATAAGTTTTGAGGACTAAAATTATTATTATATCGAACCACTTAATTATTTCGTCTAATATTAAACGATAATATAATTTATTTATAATTATATTATTATTACTACGTAAAATTCAATTATTGATGTGAAAAAAAATCACATGAGTTATTATTAACAAGCAAAAGTTAAATATGGAAAACACATGCTGCTTTGGACGTTAACATATTCACATTTTCATATAAAGTTTTGGGTAAATTCTTGTTTAGTACCTAAACTATCAATTTTGATTTATTTTAATACCTAAACTTTCAATTTTTCAAAATCATACCTAAAATTTAACTTTTGTTTCATTTTAGTACTGTGTCGTTAAAAACTGAAAAATAACAAACAATACTTTATAATCATAATTAGAAAATTGTATTAATTTTAGGGATAAAATTTATTTTAGTTAGCATACAATAGTTGTGCCAACTGTCCAATTTAATTTTATAATACACCATAAATGTGGTAGGGCACAAATCATAAATAAGAGTGAGTAAAATTTGACTCGATTTTAAAAAATTAATTTTTTTAACTTGATTCAACTTGAGAAGATTTAATTCGAATTAATTTTTAGTTGTAATTTCATAAACTTGACTCGACTCGAAAAAAATTAAAGTTCAAATCGAGTTGTTTTTTACAAATCGAATAGTAACTCGAATAACTCAAAAATTTTAGTAATTAGTGTATTGATTTTTCAAGTTTTAGTCAAGCACCTCGAATCCGTATGATATATGTATATTACATGCGATAAAAATATGAAAAAACATATATATATATTGAATATAATTATAAAACTATATTTAAATTGGAATAAAATAATAACATAATTATAAATATTTATAATTAAATTTAAACAAAAACTCAAAAATTCGACTCGAATTTTATAAATTAGACTCGAAAATTTCAAATCAACTTTAAATTATAAAATAAGATTCATTAACTAGAATAATTTTATTTTTTTAACTCGAATCGATTCGACTTATCTAAAGCTTATTACTTATATCATAAATGATAGTGGCCATCCACTCTGGATCATTACTGCAAGCCGAGTCGAGTCACGTCCATCGAGCCAAGCCGGTCGGGACGTGCCATCTCGAACCTGATAGGACAGAATCGGTTCGATGACGTCACACATTGGGAAAGCAGTGACGTCAGGACATCTAACCGGGCTTTCCGTGAAGGGCCCTTTGTTCTCCATTTTCACGCCTTAAACAAGCGCGTTATATATACGCTCTTTATCTCTTTTTGATAAAATGTGTTTTCTTAATATATGTTTAAAGATTCTGAATCATTTGATAATGAATACTCATATTTTTACATAAACGATGCTCAAACCTCGGATATCAAGGAATAAAAATTAATTAATTAATTACTGAGATCACTTAATTTATAAATATTTTTATTTAAATATATTTTAACTTAAGCTTAAATATTATTTTGATTACTGATCTAATTGTATTTTATAACGATTAATTTACTCTAATTATATTTTTTTACTTATAACTATAGTGGCTAGGGGTATTTAAAAATACCCAAACCGATTGATACGACCCACCAACCTGGTTAAAAAATAACAGCTACTTATAATAAAAATATTTGATTTTTCAGGTCTGGTACCCGACCAACTACTTTTTTTCGAGTTTTCGGGACGGGTTTGACTAAAAAATATTGCTTATCTGGGTATCTGCAGACCCAATACTCAATTTATTATATATATATATATTTCATTTTTATTTTATATTAATTTTTTATTCATAATTCTCAAATTATTTCACTCCAATATTCTAAATTTTTAATTTCTTAATTTTTACCATCATAACGTTATGAATTCTTAATTTCTTAAACTATTTCACATTAACATTCTAAATTATTTTTAAAAAAATATTTATTTTAACTTCATAATATTTAAAATTTAATTATATTTCTTAATTTTAATAAATTTTCTTTTAATTATGTAGTTTGAATTTTAAAACTTTATTTGCAATATTTAAATCACTTTTGTATTACGTAACGGATATTAAATTTTTAATTACAATCAGATCACTTTATTTAACGATTATAACAACTAAGTCACACAAAGTGTGTAATGCATGCTAACTTTTTGGTTACAATCATGCCATTTTTTTATTGTAATAATCAGTTCATTCAAATACAGCTTACGAGTTAATATTCCTTACAAACTTAGTGATAAAGTGATATAATTGTTAAAGTCAATAAATAGATTGACCTGATTGTAAAAATATTCATAGTGCAATGACTTATATAATTCATCCAAAAAAATCGGGTAAATTATACCATTCCTCACTGAACTTTATTCTATCTCCTATTTTACTCACCGTGCCTTTAAATTTTTAAGTTGCTCATTGAATTTTATAGTTGCTCACTCTGCCGTTATCTTTTTAACAGTGTTATGACATGACGCAAGAATCAAAACGACTTCATTTTGAAAAACTCAAATATATAACAAAGTGACGTCGTTTCAAATTCTTGTCTTTATAGTTGAGTGGACAAAATAGGAGAGAGAATAAAGTTTAGTGAGGAACGGTGTAATTTAATCTTTGTATTTTCAATTATTTTACATTAAATAATAATAAAAAATGATATGTCATCACAACGTCAGAGAATTAAAGGGAGAGTGAGCAAAATGATTAAATATGAAAGTTTAGTGAGCAAATTAGAAAAATTGAAAGTACAGTAAGTAAAATAGGAGAGAATAGAGTTTAATGAAGAACAGTGTAATTTACCCAAAAAAATCTAGCGAGAGCGTGGCTAAAGCACGCTTTAGCTTATGCGTCTGGCTTAGTACATCATTGATGAGCCTTCATTTTGTCGTTTATATCCATCGTTTAAATCCCAACGTCCCATTGATAAGCTTCATCTTAATTTCCAGGAAAATTGTTCATTTTCCTAGGAAGAACACTCTTCTCATCAATCTTTTCCTATATTTTCCCTAGAAAATCAGTTAATCATTCAGGGCATGGAAATGGATTATTCGATGAGCAGTACTCTGCAGGCAAGAAGATTATCACCCAAAAAAGCCAAATCCAAGAAGCCTATCAAAGTAGTGTACATATCAAACCCCATGAAAGTGAAGACCAGTGCCTCGAAATTCAGGGCCTTGGTGCAGAAACTCACCGGCCAAGACGCCGAATTACTCGACGACCTGACAAAGTTCACCGACACTGGAGAAGCGGTCGACGATGTTGGCGGAGAAAATGACAACGACAACGACAATCAAAGGGTCCTCGAGACCGTGGCAAAGAACGGTACCACTTCTCCCTATTGCCGACAACAGTGTTCCGCCATTGCCGTCGATGGCGACCGAGGTGTCCCGCTGGACGCCTTCGACTACGACGACGTATTTACTCAGCAGATGATTGAGAATTTCACAGGGATGTTGCCCCCAGGGCTTTTCATATAAATAAAAAGAAGCTTCAATGTACGCTCTCTTAGGCCTTATTTTATCTCCTTTTTTTTTCTATTTTTCTCCTTCGAGTAGAAAAAAAAATATTGAAGATCGAACTCAAGATCGATATTAATGTCAATATCTCTTTGTAATGAGTATATTTCGAATATATGTTGCTGTATTTTTTTTCTTTCGATCTGTGTTTGAATGAATTTAATTTTATTATTATCGTCATTATTGTTATTAGGGTTGCAAGAAATATCCATGGATGTAACATTCTTTGCTGTTTCTTTCTTGAGGGTTGTTACCTTTCTTTTATCATTTTTATGTTTGTTCGGGTTTATTTCGATTCGAGTTATGGCCCGGACCGAGATCCTACACGTTTGATCTTAGCAAGTACCGTACAGATAGCTACCCTAAGTTAAACAAAGTTGGATTTTTGACATGAGTTAAACAATGAATGTTACATGCATTTTGTTTACATGTGTTATTCCTATAGATGTGTGTGTTAAGAAAAGGATAGTTACAATAATTCATAGTATATATGTGATGATTAAATTACGATAATAATAAATAGAAAATAATCGTAAAATAAAGAATATCAAGATTTAACATGAAAAATATTTTAAAAAAAACTTACAAACAACCAAAGGGAAAATTTCACTTTGCCGAAAAAGAGTACAAAAGATGAACGTCTAAACAAGATTCATGATTTATACAGTTCGCCTCTAAACCCTAATTCCTAATATCGATTTAGAGTGATAGATTTTATGTTTAAAAACGAAACTTGCATAAAATGATATCTACTAAAACCGAGTTTACTACTGTTCACCAGCTTGCAAAGGGAAGAAAGTAGGGTTCTACATGGATTGAACTTCTTCGTCCGTCATCGTAAATCCTCATTTGAACCTTTGTTTTAAGTGAATTTCTTCTTAATCATCTCAGGCCCGATCGAAAAGAATTTAGATCATACAACTCTAACAACACAGAAAAAAAAAACTTTTGGGAATTCATTGCATTTTCTTTTACTTTGTTAGATTTATATAGAATGCACTTACATCAGTTTAATTATACTTTTATACACTAATAGTAAAACATATTAAGAAACATTATTAGTAAATTAACGAATAACTTTAAAAATAAAATTGCATTTTCTTTAACTTTTGGCATGTTATGGTGAAGAAAATGAAATGTCTCTTTCTCATCTTTGTAGTTGCATAAAAAGATGTATTGTCTACTTGATAGGTAGTGCACACATTATTTTTTGTAAAAATAATATATATATATATATATATATACTCTTGTAATATTCGATATGAATTAATAGGTTAATATATCGGATACTTATAATTAAATGAAAGGAATAAAATATAGTGAGAACGACAATGATAATTTACTTAAAATAAGAAAATAATCAATAAAAATATAGCACATAACACTTTCTAATGAACACCGATAATTTCTAAGGAAAAATTATACAGATAAATTTAAAATAATAATTTTTTTGATAAACCCTAGATCTAATCATAATCCTACATGATGGAGGGGAATAAGGAACTCTTGGGGAAGGAAGGAGAATGCTCCTAATTTTTAGCTGACCTTATTCCCATATGTAATAGGGTAAGGGGGAGGTAGGATAGTAGGCTGCCCCCAATGCCAGGTTGAGAGCAGCTTCCATGAGAGACCTTCAGCAGTCAGAATTATGAATTGCTCACCATGGGACTCGATCCCACGACCACAAGGTTAAGAGCCTTGCGCTCTACCAACTGAGCTGGACGGACAATAATTAACATAATCAATTTAAGGGGGAACATAATTAACCATAGAAAATGAGGGGACATAATTAAGGGGGGAACATAATTAACAATAGAAAACGAGGGGACAAAATATAATAAATTAATCATAGAAAATGAGGGAAAAATCAAAATAAATTAAAATTTAGAACCCTATTTAAATATTTGACCATATATTTTTTAACAATAAAAAATGGGAGGCAGTGGCCCTCGGGACGAAGCATAGCTTTGTGCCTACTCCTAATGGGTCTAGAATCTATGATCTAAAGGAATACGAGGGAATAAAGATGAGTATCTCGATCAATCGATCAAATGTATTTGTTCAAAAATAATAATAATTTAAGACTCAAAGTGAATAAAAAATGTATACTTTAAAGTGAAATGCATGCACAAGTTGTTGTATATTGCAGAACTGATATTCAAACAAATTCATTAAAGAAAAATGCAAGTGGGGGGAAATAAAGTAGTGAGGAAAACATGCAATACAGATTGGGGGGACAATGGCTACTTGAAAGCCTAATAACCACAAATTCTGCAATGGAATCAATGAAGATAATTAAACTGTTCCAACCACATATGGATAAAGGTGTTTCTGCAATATCCAGTTCCGGAGAAAGACCTAATCCCAAAACTCGAAAACTTAAAAGGTCGAACTTATGATTTTAATAGTAAAAGAAAATGTTGTTTTCCGTAAAAAATTCGAGTGTGAGCAGCTACTACGTCAGTAGGATGGGTGTACATTATCAGAAAATTCTGAATAGATGATATCTTATAATCACATTAGACTGTTCAAAAAATATCAAAGGTTAGTATTTTATTAAGTCATCGAAGTCTTGATTAACTTAAAATAAATTAGAAGTCTAGACTGTTCACTAAAGTACAGATGGCCGGCTTCCTCCATTGCCTGGTTACAAAACACAGGTAATAGCATGCTTCTACAAACTACAATGAGTTCTGTACTCAATGCACTGATCACTGTATAGAAACTCATCCGCATTCTTAACCTTTCAGGTGGGAAGCAATCAAAGGAGGAAATATACTCCGAACCCCAGGTTTACAATGGAAATTTGGGACAAATTTTAGGGTTTAAAAGAAAGATTTTGGGATTCTTGAGTCGAACTCTTCTTTTCATTTGGATTTAAGGATTGGGTCAACCCATTGCCATGGACTTTGATAGAAGAAGGAGAAGGAGAAGAAGGGGAGTTAACAGTAGTTAAGTGTAATTTCAGCAAAAACTAACAGGAAATAACAGTATATACTGAAAACGAATTAAAAGTTGAATTACTGTATTGCGAGTTTTAAAATCTGATGATCAAAATGTAAGTTTCCTAAAAATTTGAAGACTATTTGTATACTTTGCCCCTAATGTTATTTTTTATTACCAAAACAGAGAAAGGTGAGTGCTTTGCTTTTGCTCACACTTTCTTTGTGCATATCTTCAGGGATTTTACTGCAAATTTCTTAAACAGAGTCGTTAAACCTAATGAGTCAAAGCTGGTCATTGGTTTTTTTCTGTAATGGGTTTCACTTAAATCTTTGGTTTAGGTTTCAAATTGGAACTCGCCACTGATCAATGCCTCTTGCTTTGAATTGGAGGTAAAGTTCTCATCTTTAATCTATTAGCGTTGCCTTTATTTAATTTCGAGTAGCTTAATCAGTTTCAAATTGCTCCAAATCGTTGGGGAAAAACATGTCTCGAATCATTTCGGCTTGTATGAAATTGGAAGGTGGTGATGGGTAGAAAAATTCTAGGGTTTTGCTTTGAATTGGATGTGATTTCTCCTTTTTAATCTGTTAGGGTTTCCTTTGTTTAGATTTGGGTTACTTAATTAGCTTAACAGTTATCCAAATCGTTGAGAAATACAAAGTCTCTTGCAATTCGATTTATATGAAATGGAAGACGGAGGTGGGGAAGAATACATAGATAAATCTAGGATTTTGAATGTTAAGCCACTACGATGTTTGGCTCCCATATTCTCACCGATGCCGAGTTTCCCTACGTTTCCGCATCCCCAAGCTGCCCCGCCTTTTGTTTGTGCGCCCCCTGCTGGTCCTTTCCACTCTGGTTTTGCGCCATTCTATCCGTATTCCGGTTACCCGAACACTCAAAACATGCAAACTTCGATGCCGTATGGGATCAATGGCATTGGCACCATTCCCGCGGTTCCTATCAGTTCATTCAGGAGTGAAGCAAATGGGGATGCCGGAAGGAGTTCGAGAAATCCGGGTTTGTCGGAACATGAAGAGGATGGTTACAGTGATGAGGTTCATGTAATTGATGTTGAAGATTCAAGCAAGGCTGCCCCAAAAAGAAAAAAGACTCAGAAGAGGACGCGGGCTGGCGGCAGCCAGGACGTCAATGTTGCGTCCTCTGATGTGGATATAGATGGTGTCGTTGATAAAATTGTTGAGTCATTTAATCTCTTGGATTTCGATACGTTCAGGCGAGCCGATGGTGACAAGGAAGCAGTAGAATATATAAGGTTGACCTACGATGTGCTCCGAAGAAAAATTTCTCAAATTGAGGATGCGAAGGAATCTACTCCAGGAGCAACGAGACGACCCAACTTAAGAGCGGGAACGATCCTAATGAACAAAGGGATTCGGACTAATGTGAAGAAGAGAATTGGTGTTGTGCCTGGTGTGGAAATTGGAGATATTTTCTTTTTCAGGATGGAGATGTGTTTGATTGGATTGCATGCTCCAATTATGGCTGGCATTGATTACATGGGGCTCAAGGTCTCTCAAGGTGAAGAGCCTGTAGCAGTTAGTATTGTCTCGTCCGGAGGATACGAAGATAATTCGGAGGATGGCGATGTGTTGGTTTATAGTGGCCAAGGTGGAAATGTTAATAATAAAGGCATGGAAATAACTGATCAGAAGCTTGAAAGGGGCAATCTTGCTTTGGAGAAGAGCTTGCATCGAGGTAATGAGGTTCGAGTGATTCGTGGTGTAAAGGATATATCAAATCCAACGGGAAAGATATATGTTTATGATGGTCTTTATAAAATCCAGGATTCATGGGTGGACAAAGGGAAGTCTGGTTGCAATGTTTTTAAGTACAAATTAGTTAGGTTATCCGGGCAGCCTGAAGCATATACAGTGTGGAAATCTGTTCAGCAGTGGAAGGATGGCAGTGCTGCTAGAGTTGGCCTTGTATTGCAAGATCTCACTTTTGGGGCTGAAAGCATACCTGTTTCTCTTGTAAATGATGTCGATGATGAAAAGGGCCTGGCAAATTTCACATATTATCCCGGTCTAAGATACTTAAAGCCTGTAAATTCAAACGAATATTCAACTGGCTGTGATTGCCATGGTGGGTGTATAGCTAGTAACTCCAACTGCCCTTGCATTCAAAGAAATGGTGGCTATCTCCCATATACTGCCAACGGTGTTCTTGTCAGCCAAAAAGCCTTGATACATGAGTGCGGTTCTTCATGCATGTGCCCTCCTAATTGCAAGAATAGGGTATGTCAGAGTGGTCTGAAAGTTCGTTTAGAGGTGTTTAAAACTAAAGATAAAGGTTGGGGTCTAAGGTCCTGGGATCCTATCCGCTCTGGGGCTTTTATTTGTGAATATGCAGGGGAAGTCATTGATATTTCTAGGGCTGAGGAGCTTGGAGGCGTAAATGATGACGATTATATTTTTGATGCAAACCGTTCTTGTCAGTCGGGGGAATGTATCCTGGGTGTATCTAATGTGACTCCAAAGATCCCATTTCCGCTAGTCATAAGGGCAAAACATTCCGGTAACGTAGCGCGGTTTATGAACCACAGCTGCTCCCCGAACGTCTTCTGCCAACCAGTTTTGCGAGAGAATAGCAAGGAGTGTGATCTGCATGTTGCGTTTTATGCATACAGACATATTCCTCCAATGACCGAGTTGACATATAGCTATGGCATTGTTCCACCTGATAGAGCACACCAGAGGAGAAAAAAGTGCCTTTGTGGATCAGCAAAATGTGTAGGCTACTTTTACTAGTGGTCTATCAACTCGTGAATTCTAATCTGCGTGTTTTTCTTCTTTAGAAAGGTCAGTTTTCTCCAATTATGTGGTATTTTTACTTTAGATACGCTTAATCCTCTTAGATTTGACAAAGTATTGTAGATCAGAGGTGGTCGTTATCTTTAATTGTACAAAGTGCTTGCTTCCTTAATACGGCTTTATCTGATTAAAATGAAAAACAGAGCTCCCTGAAACCTTATCTTTGTGAACCCTAAATCAGTGATAATGTTATTGCTTAGACATTGTTCTAAGCTATTTGCTAAGATTTAAATTAAGATTGCTATCATTGTGTGTGAAAACTGATTGGGATTGAGAAAAGATCACTTTAATCTTTTAAGAGTATTAATAGTGCTCGATGGGGATGTATCCCATATCTCTCTCGTTAGCTTAAAATGATGTCAACCGGTTTGAATATGAATTTTGCTATGCAGTTATGTACTGCTGTGTCTATCACTGTTATTAGCCACGCGGGGGGGGGGGGGGTTAATCCCGTTCCTCTCGTTGGCCTAGGCGTGCTTTTTGTCAAGGCGATAGGCATACAAAAACTCATAGAAATTGCATATTGAACATAAGGAAACCAGTGCATATTGAACATAAAAGAAATTGCATTTTGAACATATACACATAAAGGCATACAAAAACTCATGCATATACATGGTCGATATGAGTGCCTAGAGTGCACCCTGTGCATTGACTGTTCCAACTAGTCAATGTACGAGTGCCCTTTATGTCCTTTACTTCATGCTACATTAGGGTAGGTTGATCCATGAATGCATTTGTGCTGAAGAATTGGCAATTGATTTTACAGGTGCGGAGGCATACCGACATCTCCGCTCGTGGCTGATGAGCTCGCACGAAATGTTCCTCCTTGCCCTCTCTTACTTTTTGACACCTGGGTTCCCGTAATGAAATTTTAACTTTCGAAAACGGAGCATTTTAGCAGAACTGCTGATTAAAAAAACACATGTATAGTGTAGTTTCTGTTCTTCTATCTCCATGTTTTTTTTCTGTAATCACCAAAGTTGTTTTTGTGTTTGGTCTAGGGCAAGGTGACCACTAGGGATTCACCTGAACCGAAGTACACTTTTGAGGTTTTTGAATGTTCAAATATATCAATACTTGATGTCTGTAACTAGGGAAACATGGTAACTTATGTATGACATCAATATCATGCATATTT
Source organism: Hibiscus syriacus (assembly GCF_006381635.1). NCBI lineage: Eukaryota > Viridiplantae > Streptophyta > Magnoliopsida > Malvales > Malvaceae > Hibiscus > Hibiscus syriacus. Next base: position 96,090 of record NW_024061995.1, on the reverse strand, counting down.
GCTCAAGTTCGATTCGGACCTGAAACACGAGCTTTAAAATTTTTCGAACTCCTTTATCTATAATCTATCTTTCTAGTCTGATAGTGTGCAACTATCAAGCTTGGTTCAGAAATCGAGTATCTGAAAAGAGAGACAAGAAAATTGAAGCTGTCACAAATGAACCAAATGCCATATATCACATCTAAACCAGAAAAACAAAAACAATACAACACCACAAATTGTAATACAAAGACCAAGAAAACCACTGCTTTCCCGCACAAAGTGAGTGGTTCAATACATTACATACATTTTTACTTTAAAGTGGCTTCATACATTGGTCCTCTATAATGGGTATCTGCAAAACCTGAATAGTCGATCAATATATCAGATATCGATGGTTAAAAAAAACTTCATACATCAATTACTTGTAAGAGAACGAGGTGCTACGCAATCCCAGTGAGCAAAATGTGTGCATCCTTCCTCTATACACTCGAGGGCTAGATCTTGATAAGCAAGTGAGGGTGTGAATCATCTTCAAATGTGTATGTGCTTCCAGCATTGATAAATGGGTGCTTCCCCAAAACACATTTGATATGCATAGCTTTGTCATAAGTTTCACAATGATAAAACCATTGTTGTGGATCTTTTTCTTCTTCACAGATGTCACAATAGTGTCGTAACGGATAGTCATCGAGATCGTGATAAGCAAGTGTCAAAGAATGTTCATCTCACATATGCCATGCCATACTTGGGAATGTAACCCATCTCCCATGCCAGAGCATATGTGCAATCCTTGCATCTGTATATTTTATCAAAACGGGTAAAATCTTTACCGCAAGCATTGCAATTCCTTTTGTAGTTGTCGTCATTGAAGAGGAAATGTGGCTCATCTGCTTGATATGTAAAACTGTGAGATACTGAAGCACATCTAAGGCATAAGAGCATGAAATCATTCATTTAGGAGAAACCACAACGATAATAAAACCCCAACCGATTGTAGAGTTTGCACAGGCTGCATTCAGGGAAGTCTTGATCGGGATCATCGGAAACAAGCGAAAGTCGGTGTTTGCGGTGGCAAGGGTGCTTAATTGTTGAGGCATCATCTGTTTCTATTGAGTGGAGGCAGGCATCGCAGTGAAAAGACTCGATTGGATTAATTGAAACCAAAGGATGTTCATGGGAAGCATGGAGGGTTTCAGTGAAATCTGAATCAAAGTAGGATGTTTTTTTCTGTTTGACACAGGCAACTTGAACATTGATTGTAGCGTAGAGCCTTACAGATGATGAAAGAACTCAAGTCGAGTTCATTCCATTTTAGTGTTGATCAATATTTGATCGAGTTGAATTCGAGTAGTTCGAAATTTGTCTCGGCCCCTACTTAGAAATGAAATCTGAATTAGGATGTTTCGTCTGTTTGACACAGGCAACTTGAACATTGAGTATAGAATTACATTTTTAGAGAGAAGTGTAAAATAAATAACATAGAAAAGGCACTCAAAACATGTTCATATTCCATAAAATAAAACAATATAGCTTAGCACGAACCAATATACCTCAGTAGTTAAAGGAATCGTTATTGTTCCTGGAGGTCACGGATTCGAGCGCCAACGACCGCAGCAGGGTGATTGAGCCTGTCAATGTCTTTAATAACATAATATAGGAAACATAATTTCTGGTTGCCATATGCCATTATAGTCGAACAGGTCATTTGGATTAATGGAAACCAAAGGATGTGGGTGGGCAACATGGAGGGTCTCAATCAAGTCTCCAACAGTGTCACGAGGAAGTAAAGCGCAATTAAAGTCGAGGTAAAATTCACAAGAAGAACAACGATAAATAAATCCCTTAGTCTCATTGAAGCAAATGTTGCAATAAACTTCTCTATTCTGATGTTCCGAGGCTGAAAGAAAAGAAGAGGGTGATTGCGGTGAGCAGGGTGATGCTGAATCTCCGAGGGCGCCTCCGCACTTTTCTTGTGCAGGTAAAACCGACACTCGCCGCAGCTGTAGCTCGGACCTGACACCTTTTCCGCACAGCCAGCGCAATCGTATGTGGTGTCGCTTAACTTGAACATTGCATGCATAACATAGGATATTGTGGGTGAAGAATATTCAAATCCTTGTCTGCTTAACTCGGTCCGCTTAACTCGGTCTTTAGGGAAAACCCACACACACCCGCATACGCGACCTTCAGGGAAAACAACACTTCTTTCGACCACTCGTTTTCTGAAGTCCTATTAGATTGAAAGAATTATAATAAGACAATATCAACTACCAATACCTTATGAACTACACATGAACACATATAAACATGTTTGACTCAAACAAGAAGCTTCAAATAAGCAGGCAAGGACCTTCATATCATGTATTTCATGGCTTTCAAATAAGGTTCTTTCATCATTTAGGGCTTATAACTAAATATATGTCCATTATATTAACCTTTAATCATGTAAGTTCCATATACTTAAATGTTATTCTTTTAGTCATTTAGTTCCATGTACTCGTGTATAGGCCTTTAGGCAATCCTTTACTTGTCATGTACTCATGTCTCATCTTATAGGTCATAAAGGCAACATAGCTTGTTATAGGGTAAATTACACGTTTAGTATCCAAATATCAGTTTTGGTCCGTTTTAGTACTTAAACTTTCAGTTTTTTCAAAACCACACCTAAAGTTTAGTTTTTATTTCATTTTAGTGTCCGTTGTTAAAAACTTTAGCTTTTGTTCCATTTTGGTACTAAAACGGACCAGAACTGATAGTTTAAGTACTAAATGCGTAGTTTACCTCTTGTTATATTATCATGTAAACACCATATAGTCCGTATGGCAACATGTTCATTTAACCATTTGGATTATTCACTTTAGGGCATTTCACTTAAGCATGTAATTCATTCAAGCATACATTAGCATGCATTTCCTATATCAAGCATGCATATCATCCAAGCATACATATTCATTCAGACACTTTGGCACGTAAATCATATAAGGTTCAACTTCAGACATGGAATCTAAAATCAAACAATTGAACAAAATCTGGCACTAATGAACCAAATAACCATATATTTCATCTAAGACTAAACCAGAAAAAAGAAAACAATACAATACCACTGATGGTTACACCCAAGAAAACCACTCTGTTTTCCGACACCAAGTTCTCTTATTGAGCGGTTTAATACATCATTACCACTGGTACCAGTGTTGCAGCCACTACCAGTGTCACCGCCATTACTAGTGTCACTGCCGCTATCAGCTCCACCATTAGAGATTTCGGTACAATGCAGGTCCAATGAACAATATATTTGCATCCATGCTCCTCACACACGAGGGCTAGATCTTGGCACGGTTCACCACAGTCATTGCATTCAGGGTAGTAATACATCTTCCTGACGAAAGTGAGAGGATGCGGATGACCTATATATGTGTATTTAGTTCCGGCCTTGATAAATGAGTCTTTCCCAAGAACACATCTGATATGCAAAGCATTGTCACAAGATTCACAACGATAATACCATTTCCGTGGATCTCTTCTTTCCTCACAAATGTCACAATAGTGTCGTAACGGATAGTCGTCGGGATCTTGATAAGCAAGCGTCAAAGAATGTTGATCACACTTATGCCGAACAGTGCGTGGTAATGTCAAACATCTCTCATGCAAACCAAATGTGCAATCCTTGCATCTATAAACCCCATAATCACGCCGTAAATCTTCACAACAAGCATTGCACTTGCCTTCATGATTTTCAACATAGAAGATGAAATGTGGCTGATCAGCTTTATATGTAAAACTGTGAGATCTTGAAGCACATTTTATGCATATGTAAGAATAAGAAGCATTCGAACTCCGATCCAATTTGTAATAGAAACCACTATGATAATATCGACACATACGACAAATGAAAATACCATCTGTGCGAAGACTGAAGCGTTCAAAACCAGACCATGGTTGATATTTCCTTGGTAGCTCAGCACATGTCTTGTGGATAAAGAAATCACAGTGTGGACAACAATAAAATGAGGATAGGAGAGGTAGCACACACCCATTGCAAAAAGTATTTTCCTTAATTTCATTTGAGAGTACCAACTTATGCTCATGACTGACATGTTCTATCTCTCCCGCTATTACATCATCCCCTACTTTGATTTCCTTGATAATACGAATGATGCAGCTCATGGGCTTGTACAGCGGATCAGGTTCCTCAAATTCGTCCAAATTTTCAACCTCAAACACACTATATGAATTCTTCTTCTTAATGGAACACTGGACATGGATAACAAAATCGCAACCTGGCCGGGAACAATAGTAACTCCCATGCTCGATGTTTACATTTTCGAAACAGATTTTACAGTCCCAAGTTCTAGGATCATTGTGGTCAATGCAATGGAAAAAGCAGTGGGAAAGGGGATGGGGATGGAGACGAAGTGTAATGTGACGCGGCAATGAAGTGCAATCTTTATGAACTTGAATGTTGCAGGTAGAACAGATATAGGAAACATAATCTCCTTGGTCGCCACACGCATTACAAAAGAAGGGATTATTTGGTCTTAACAACAAAGTGAAGGGGTGATCATGGTGAGATTTATCTTCAATAACAGGTGGTGGCCAAGCACATCCGGCATGAATGTCGATCTTGCAAGGGACACAACGATAGAAAAACTCTCCCTGAAAATTTCTTCGACACAGGTTGCAAACAGAGTCGGCACCCTTGAAATCGAGCATAAGCTGGTGTTTCCGGTGGCAAGGATGATAGATTGAAGTGGGTAGTTGAAGACATTTTTTATGGTAGAGCTTTGTACAATCAAAACAAGCGTATGAAGCCTCATTTATTTGGCAGAAACAACCATTGCACTTGAGATGTCCTGCTGGATTAATGGGGATCAAAGGATGTGCGTGAGCAACATGGCTGATCTCGAAGAAGTTTCCAGCACCAATGTCTTGGGGAAGGAAAGCGCAATTAAGGTCAAGATAAAGTCCACAAGAAGAACAATGATAAACAAATCCCCTGAGCTCTCTGTAACAGAAGCTGCAAACTTCTCTTTCCCAATACAACGATGGTGGAGAAAAGAGAAGAACAAGACGGTGTTCGCGGTGGCAAGGGTGACGAATTTCAGTAGGTAGTTCAAGACATTTTTTATGTGCGAACATTTTACAATCAAAACAAGCGTATGAAGCATCGTTTACTTTCAAAGGGTCTCTACAACCCATGCAGTTAAAACATCCAATTGGATTAATGGAAACCAAAGGATGAGGGTGGGCAGCATAAAGGGTCTCATCCAAGTTTCCAACACTAGTGTAACATGGAAGCAAAGCGCAATCGATGTCGAGGTAAATTTCACAAGAAGAAGAACAATGATAAATAAATCCCTTGGCCTTTTTGTAGCAAACTTTGCAACAAACACCGGTTTCTGGATGTTGGGATGGTGGAAGAAGAAGAAGAGGGTGTTCGCGGTGAGCAGGGTGGTGAATCTCCGAGGGCGCCTCAGCACATCTTTTGTGGAGGTAAAACCCGCACTCCGTGCAGCCGTAGCTCGAACCCGACACCGGTTTGGCGCAGCCAGCGCAGTCGTGCTTGGTGTCGATTGTACCGGCGGTGTCTTCTTTGAATACGAGTGGATGGCGATGACTCGTGTGGTGAAGCTCCGCCATGTTCCTTTCTCTCTGCGTCTCTCCGATGATCCAAATTTTTTTCACTTACAGGCACCAACTCCGGCCAGCCTCAAAATTATCCTTTATTGGAATCTGATTCAACTTTGTCTGTTTCACACAGGCAACTTGAACATTGAATATTGCATGGAGTGCGGTGAAGAATATTTAAATCCTCCTCTGCTCGACTCTTCTTTACCTTACTTACCGAATATATATATATAGGGTAAATTACGTATTTAGTACCTAAACTATCAGTTTTAGTCTGTTTTAGTCCCTACACTTCAATTTTTTCCAAAACCATACCTAACGTTTAGTTTTCATTTCATTTTAGTACTCCGTCGTTAAAAACTCAACGCGTTTAACACATAAACTATTAGTTTTGGCCCATTTTAGTACCTAAAATTTCAATGTTTTCAAAACTTAATGTTAAATTTTGAGCGGGGCACTAAAATGAAACAAAAACTAAAGTATTAAACGACATATACTAAAATGAAATAAAAAACTTTAGGTATGGTTTTGAAAAAATTGAAAGTTTAGGTATTAAAAAGGATAATAAGTGATAGTTTAGGTATTAAACACGTAATTTACCCTAATATTTATTGTATCGAAAAACATTAATAAATGGGTAAATTACATGTGTAGTATCTCAATTATCACTTTTATTACGTTTTGGTCGCCCAACTATTTTTTTCAAATCATACCTGACATTATGTTTTGGTTTCACTTTGGTTACCGTTGTTAAAAAATCAACATAACTGTTGGCGTGATATTTTTATTTTTGCAATGATGATGTGTTAAGACCATTTTATGGTTTAAGCCATAAAGATACCCTTTTATTTTTAAGGAAAAAAGGGTTAAATATATATTTTGGTACTTAAATTTGGTTTCAAGATTTAATTTGGTACCTACATTTTTGTCCAATTATGTACGTAAACTTGACTTTAAGGTTCAATTTGGTACCTACGATTTTTTTGTCCAATTTGATACTTAAACTTGACTTTAAGGTTCAATTTGATATCCGGAGTTCTTTTGTCCAAATAGGTACCTAAACTTGACTTATTGATTCGAAATTGTACTTGAGCATGTTTTTATCTTTCAATTGGTACATATGATAAATGACTTATTTGAATCAATTGAACACTAAAGCCAAATTTGAATCAAAATATATTATAATTTTCGATAAATACATAATTTATAAATTTTATCTATTTTGTTTTAAAATATAATTTCCAAAACAACATTTTTCACCTTAAATCAATTTTGTATAGAATTTATATATTTTATGCTAAATTTAATGATGCAAACTAAGTTCAATAAAATTAAACAAAATTGTGGTATTTTAAACTTCTAATTTAAATAAAATAGATATTTACTCGAAAACTTTGTAATTTTAAGGGTAAATTATACCATAGATCACCCAACTATAGTCCATTTTTCATTTCGATCACCATTTTTGAATTCTTGTAAATCAGACCACTCAACTATTTAAATGCATTCAATTAGACCACTAGCCGTTAACATTAAAATAATGATGTGTCAGTTAATATAACTTGTATAATTACACATTTGATCCCTGATATTTTTAAATTCTTTCAGTTTGGTCATAATTTTAATTCAATTTGATAAATTTAACCTCCAATTTGGTGCCGACATTTGTCACTACTATATTGGAGTATATTTATTAATTTTATTAATTTTATTAATTTTATTTATTTTATTTTGTATCCAATTAGGTGGTGACACGTGTCCCACTTTAATGGATACAAAATGTTGAAAATTTTCAACTTGCTCTTGGTGGGGATCAAACCAACACCCCACAACCCCTTTAGGGGCATGCTAAAACCACTGGATTGAGTCCCTCAATTCGTATTATATTCCAACATTTTATATATAATATGTTCTAACCAATGGTAGAGGAAAATAAGAAACATGTCAACACCTAATTGGATACAAAACAAAACAAAATAAATAATTAAAATTAATAAAATATCATCTAATATAGTAGTGACACATGTCAGCACCTAATTGGAGGTTAAATTTATCAAATTGAATTAAAATTATGACCAAACTAAAAGAATGTATAAATATCGAGGATCAAATATGTAATTATACCAGTTTTATTGATTGACACATCATCACTTCCGTTAAATGTTAACGACTAGTGGTATGATTGAATGCATTTAAATAGTTTAGTGGTCTGATTGACAAGAATTCAAAAATGGTGGTCAAAATGAAAATGGGATATAGTTGGGCGGTATCTGGTATAGTTTACCCTAATTTTAATTATTTTTGGGTAAATTACATTATTCCTCGTTGAACTTTACCATCCTCTATTTTACTTAGCGTACTTTCAATTTTTTCTAATTTGCTCATTGAACTTTACAGATTGAATCATTTGACTCACTATGACGTTATCTCTCTAACGTTTTGACGACGTTCCATTTTTTATTATTATTCAATATAATATAATTGAAAATATAAATGATAAATTACATCTTTCCTCGCTGAACATTACTTACTCTCATATTTGCTCACCCAACTATAAAATAAAAATAGAAGGTGGCCTAATGCCACCGTTGTCCACTGTTAGGGGTGTTCAATCGGTCGGTTCCATTAACCGACTGAACTGGACTTTCAAAATTTCATTAACCGAATTTTTTTCGCTTTAACCATTAACTGTATCGAATTTTTTTGAAAATAATTAACCAAACTGAACAAAGTTCGGTTAATCAATCGATTAATCAAATTAACCAAAATTTTAAATAATATATATTATATATTTACTATTTAATATTTAATATTTTTGGCTAATTGTATTAATTTGATCGATTAATTCAATCGATTTATTAGGTTAAAATTTAAATTTAAATACTCCTAAAGCTATTAATATATAAATAATATATTATATATTTAAAAATTTTGGTTAATTCACCGATTTTAAACCGAATTAACTGATAAATTAACTTTAAAAAATATTAACCATTAATCGATTGAACTTAAAATTAACAGACCGATTAACCAAAAAAATTCCATTTCAGTCGTTTTATAGGTTAATCGAACTTTTGAACACCCTTAGCCACAGTCGACCGGTGGAGATGGTGTTCGTTTGGTCCCAAATTTCGTGGATCGCCTCGACACCTTGAGTCCGAATCTGACATTCATTTTATTGGAACTTGCTCCGAAGTCCACGAATTGAAGATTGAAAGTAAGGAAGCCGAAACATTTCAGTTGAGATTCACAGATTTTGGGACATTTTTCGGTGAATCAACCACCAGATATAGACTCAGGGGGTCGAGACAAATGACCCATGAATTTTGAGATCGAACGACCACCATCAATGACGATAGATATTGATAATAATAAAAAATGACGTGGGCAACCGATCACCTTATTTGCAAAGTAAAGAAAAAATGAGAGATGGGGAAGAAGAGTATTCGAAATGACATCGTTTTGGTGTATATTTAATTTTTTAGAAAGACACCATTTTGATGCTCGTGTCATGTGATAACACCGTTAAAAAGTTAACAGCATGGTGAGAAAAATGATTCAATATGTAAAGTTCAATGAGCAAATTATAAAAATTGAAAGTACGATGAGTAAAATCAGAAATAGGGTAAAATTTAGTGAGGGATGGTGTAATTTTCCCTTATTTTTATGGGTAAATTATATGTTTAGTACCTAAAGATCACTTTTATTCTATTTTAGTACCTAAACTTTTAATTTTTTTAAAATCATACCTAATATTTACTTTTTATTTCATTTTAATACCCGACGTTTATTTTTTATTTCATTTTAGTACCTAAATTTTTAACACGGGTTACAAAATTAATAGTTTAGATAATAAACATGTATTTTACCCTATTTTTATTTAATATATATGATCAATTCAATTTACTCATGTTTGTCAACAAAACCAAAACACAAAATTGCAGGTAGATTAGGTATGTAGGGCCATTTACTGCCGGAAGAGATATCTTTTGTTTCCCACGCGCACTTCCAAAGAGTGAAATGCAAGGCTTCATCTTGATAATCTCGAGGCAGGCGCGTGAAACGTACACAACCTCAACTCTGCGCTCTTAAATCTCAATCCCGTGAATCTCGTATAGGCCGGTCTCATATAAAAAAGTTATCTTTTTTTCCTTCTTGTCCAATAATAAAATGTCTTTCTTCCTTGTGATTATCTAATAAATGATTGAAATTTGATTTGATTTAACAAGATGAAATATTAATCGATTTTTTATAATTATAAAATATTAATAAATTCGATAGCAATTAAAAAAATAAAGGTAAATTATATTTTAATTTGTCACTTATTTCTATTTATTATTTGATTATTTTTTAATAAATTATATTTAATATTATATTATATTTTTATTTTAATCATCAATCGTTAGAGAAGTTAAGGGTGGACTTTGTAAGGACTCATCCAGTTTCTCATCCAATTGGGAGAGGATAAATATATGTTTAGTTGATGGTGGAACGAGAGAAATGATCACATGCGGTAGTTTTAATATACGATTAAAAAAATATTATCGGTTTTATTATTATTTAAATAATAAAATCAATAAAAAATTATCGAAAACATTATTATTTCTACCGATTTTGTTATTGTTTGACACTTTATCGGAAATGTTAAAAAACATTAATGTTTTAGATAGAAATAATTATGTTTTAGATTTTTTTTACCGATTTTGTTATTTAAATAATAACAAAACCGATAATATTTTTTTAGTTATATATTAAGGGTGTCGTATTGTAGAATTTCCCGAAACGAGGATAGAGATAAAAATTAGACTTGGGTGATGGAATAGACATTAATACACAAAACTTTCGAGATAATGTTCTGGAAAAAATTAATTCACGAGATAAAGCACTCCCAAGATTAATTGCTCAAATAAAGTGAAATCCACAGTGTTGACAGTAGGTCGCCATGCCTTCCGGGCAACCTACTAGGTCGCCATCTTCCTGGCGAGCTACAAGAGATTGCATGTGTCATGCACGTCCCAACACGCCATCCAACCGAGGCCATCCGAGAGCATCCGATGCCATCCGAATGAGCTATGCGAGGGCATCCGAGGGCAACCGAGCGAGCTATGCGAGGGAATCCGAGAGAAGCCGAGCGAGGGTAGGTCGCCCGGAGGGCATGGCGACCTACAAGGTCGCCTGGAGGGCATGGCGACCTATGTGTTGGGACGTGCATGTGCCATGCAACACGTTCATTCTCTCTGTTTGAGCAAGGGTAGGTCGCCCGGAGTGCATGGCGACCTACGACCAACACTGTGGATTTCACCCTATTTGAGCAATTAATCTTGGGAGTGCATTACTCGTGAATTAATTTCTTTCAGAACATTATCTCGAAAGTTTTGCCGACATTAATATGACTTTATACTTGTCTTCCAAACTATTACCACATGTGTAACATTATTTCAATTGTAACTATTTTTAAAAGATAATAATAAGTCGTGACCTTTTAATTAATATATCAAAATATAACTCCAATACATAGTTTAAAAAATTCAATAAATAAATGAATCATTGTTGTTCTTACAAGTTACGGGTTCGAGTACCAACGACTGTAATAGGGTGATTGAGTATTAATTATCAAATGATTGAGAGTATTTAGAATTAATAATACTTTGTAAACATCTTTGTTTAATAAAAAAAATCAATAAATAAAGTATTTATATAATATTCAAATGCAAACAATACCCAAATAAAGTATTTTAATTTTTTTAAAATATGCTTATTATGAATACAAGGTAGGAGTGAGCAAAATTTGACTCGACTCGAAAAATATATTTTTTTCGTCTCGACTCAACTTGAAAAAACTTGACTCGAACTGATTTCGAGTTGTAATTTCATAAACTTGACTCGAGTCGAAAAAAATTCAAGTTTAAATCGAGTTATAAAATACAAATTGAATAACTCGAAATTTTTAATAATTAATACATTGATTTTCATGTTTGATTCGAAGTTTGAGTCTAGTCTCTTAACTTTATATGGTATATGTAAATTACATATAAAAAATACAAAAAAAATATATGTGTAATGTATATGGTTATAAAATACCATTTAAATTGGAATTAAATAATATTATAAATATTTATAATTAAATTTAAATCAAAACTCAAAGATTTAACTCGAACTCACTCGACTCGAATTTTATAAATTCATCTTAAACAAATTTCAAGTAAACTTCGAGTTATAAAATAATATACTCTCCTCACAATCAACCAATCAGAATCTTCAGCTTTTGTGCATAGTGCCCTGGGGTGATATTTCCCAAATCTCTTCAGTCTTGTTCGATCTCAGATTCTGTATCTATTTTATTTATCGATTTTTTGGGGCTTTAATTTAATTTTTCTTTTTGGTGTAAAAAAAAAGAAATTATAATGATCCACTCCTTTTCTCTTTCGATTATTATGCTTTCTTGGTGAAATGGGCATGTTACAGATTCTTTTTTTGGTCGATCTTTTGTCTGGGTTTCCCCTTTTTTCCCCCTCTTTTTTTAATAGATTTATTATATAGGGGTTCTTGGGGTTAGCTTCTGGGAAGCGTGTTAGACTTGGTGTTTGATTTAGGCTTGTTTTTGTAAAATCAGTTGTTGGATTGAAAACCCTTTTTTAGGGTTTTGATTGTATGCACAGAGTTTCAATAATGTTGCTCATGGTTTGTGAGTTGCTGATTATAGGAATATGAGATATCACCTACTGCATGTTTCAAGCAGATTTTGCTTTTGCTTTACCATTTTACGGGTTCTTTTTTTCCCTGTTTTTTAATCGATGGATGCTTGTTGTGCCTGTTTGATTGTAAAGAAAAATGGGATTCGGTTTCGTTTCGTTTGCAGTATAAAATATGAATTCCTTCAATCTTCTGACGCTGACCATTCTTATGGCATGTTTTGGAATCGTAGAATTCCCACTTTTCTCGCTGTAAGTGCAAAAGTTTGTGAACTTTTGGGAATCGTCTTACTGACAGAGTTTCAAATAGCAGTAGCGATTTCGGTCATTTTGGGTTTACCGTGATTGTGGCTGTCGAGGGCTCTATTGCGGGTATAGCTGGTAACTCGACTCCGGCGAAACTGCTATTTCGTGGACGAAATTACGTTTTCGGACCGTGATTTGAAACCCTGCTTACTGAGGCTTTTCTTCTAGGATTATTGTTCTTCCCTCACCATGGTAAGTTTCGTCCATTTTTATATGTTGAATTGCTAGTTGCATGTTATTATTTGTCCTAGTCAGCTAAGAAGGTTTAGGAGTCCGATTAATATGCTGATTTAAGAAAAACCAAAATTGAAGGTTCTTTATGTGTTATGACATTTTCATTGCGTATGAACTCATTATTTGATCGTATTGTGTTTATTGCATTGTTCTATTGTGTTTTGTTAGGTAACCAATGAAAATCTTCCAACAAATGTTATAAAGCAACTGGCAAAGGAGTTGAAGAGTCTTGATGTATCGCCACCGGAAGGCATTAAAGTTGGTGTAAATGATGATGACTTTTCAATCATTTATGCCGACATTGAAGGACCAGGCGAGTAAATCTATCCAGACAAATTTACTTCCTTTGCAGCATTCTTGTTTCCATTTACTGAGAATGTTTTTGGCTTTGCAGCTGGGACTCCATATGAGAATGGAGTTTTCCGTATGAAGTTATTACTGTCTCGTGACTACCCTCATTCTCCTCCAAAAGGTATGTTTATTAGGTTATTATAGTAATCCAGACATAATTAGATTTCAACACTGCTCTGAGCTAGAAAATTTCAAAACTGGGTCATGCCATTCGGACTTCTGAAGTATAATAACACAACTTCATTGCTTGCAGTTGCGTTTAATAGGCTTGTTTTATAAATTATTATAGTAATCCAAGCAAAGTTAGATTTCGACACTGCTATGAGCTAGAAAAAATCAAAACCGGGTCATGCGAATCATCCTGTATTTTGTAGTCACCAAACTTGTGGTGATACTATATGTATTAAAATGTTATATTTTGTGCAATAGTGAATATTATGAAGTCCATGGGTACTGCAGGCTATTTCATGACAAAGATTTTTCATCCAAATACTGCGACCAATGGTGAAATTTGTGTGAACACTCTAAAAAAGGATTGGAATCCAAGTCTTGGACTTCGACATGTACTCATTGTAAGTTCCATCGAACCCATACTTGATTCTTGTATTTCTTTTATCAGTTTGTTTGATAAGAACCGCAAAGGGCTGCAAATTTCATTCGGTAATTCAGCTTTAGATATTTAGATTCATGTCTTTTATCTTCCTTGGCACTGCAGGTAGTTAGGTGTTTATTGATTGAACCATTTCCAGAATCAGCTCTAAATGAACAGGCAGGCAAGATGCTGCTTGAAAATTATGATGAGTATGCCCGGCATGCAAGGTGTGGCTTGCCTAACCCATCTAGACCTTACAAATTTATTTGTTATTGTAATATTTTGCGATGTGGGAATATAGAACCTTCAGCTGGAAGGTCACAAACTCGTTCAGTTGGAATGGCTTCACATTCTGTATATTACTTTAGTTGTTCGACTTTTTCTACAAACGGACGATCGAGCTTTCAAATATTGTTATTCTATTATACCTTGCAGATAGATAAGATATTATAGTTTAATATCATATAAAGAGCATCTATTGTTTTGTGAACCGATTGAAATAGGAAGGTCCAAAGATGGTACGAGTGATGCACAACCATGCAGGTCTCACAATCTTCTGTTCTTAACACAGGCTTTATACCGGAATCCATGTAAAACCAAAACCGAAGTTCAAATCAGGAGCTATTTGCGAGTCAACTACAGCATTGAATGTGGAGCAGCGTAACACCTAGGTTCTGAATGTTGAGCAGAAAAATGCAGCAAGTGGTGCCGGGTTATTGTTACCTACCCCGACCACTCCAACCACATCAACAAAAGGAAGCAACAATCCGGACCACCAGCATCAACAGTCTACGGTTCTGGCAACTGAAATTGGGGTTATTAGCGGAAGCGGCATAGTGGGAATATCGGGTACTGCACCTAAGAAGGAAGGTTTATATAAAGTTCCTGCAGACAAGAAGAAAATGGATGCTAGAAAGAAAAGTCTCAAGAGATTGTAAAATCGTAGTTTTTTTACGATGCTGCTTCGTACGCTTGTTTTGAGGCTGACTGGTGTAGGAATACAAAAGTTGGAGCCATGCATTGAGCTGGTGCTGTAAGTGAGAAAATTTTGGATGGTTGGTAGGGTGTAAATGAGCAGAACATTTGATGAATTGTTCGTGAACTATTAGTATAATATTCATTTATTAAGTTAAAAAACGAGTAAAAACAGAAAAAATTATGTTCATTTAATAAACGAATGAATTCGAACAGAGGTGTGTTCGGTTCGTTTATGTTAATGACAATATTGTTTATCAACTCGTTTATAAGCTTGTTTACTCTATTTTCATTTTTCTTTTGTTTTTTTTCATTTTAATATTGGTGAAGATATGAATTTACTTAGGAGTTCAAATTGTGAATTTTAAGGAACTTGAGGACTAGTGACATAATTTCACCATGTTTCTTTGATTTACATATAGTAGGATAAAATGAGAGTGTTGGTTGATAAATGTTAAACGAATATGTTGGCGAATGTTAAATGAACATGTTCGTGGACATTAAATGAATATGTTTGTGAGCAGCTGGACAAATCTCTATGGCTCTAATGCCATATTCAATGTTCAAGATTCCATTTCCACGTGGGATGTTACATATCTTAGCTGGAGCTAGGCATTGCGTTGTTGCCTGTAAGTGAGAAAATTTTGCATCATTAGAGAGAAAAGAACATGGCGGAGCTCAACCATATCAGCCATGAACATCCATTGATATTCAACAAAGACACCAGCAGTCCAAGCGACACCACTTACGACTGCGCTGGTTGCGCCGAAGTGGTGTGGGTTCGAGCTACAGCTGCAGGGAGTGCCGATTTTATCCCCACAAGAGATGTGCCGAGAAGCCCTCAGAGATTCACCACCCTGCTCACCACGACCACCCTCTTCTTCTTCTTCCACCATCAGAGGATCCGGAAACAGAAGATCATTGCAGCGTTTGCTGGTTCAAGTTCAAGGGACTTGTTTATCATTGTTCTTCTTGTGAGTTTTACCTCGACTTTAACTGCGCTCTGCTTCCGCGTGACACTGCAGGAAACTTGATTCAGACCCTCTATGCTGCCTACTCACGTCCTTTGGTTTCAAATAATCTAGGGTAAGTAATTTGGATAGAACTTAAAATTTTATTTAAATTTATAATTTTCATAATTAAGACAACGCGATAATCACCTTTCCTCAATCATAAACGACTCCTGAATCTGACAATTCTCTGGTAAGACGCAGATCCAGTAAATGAGCAAAATCAAGAAGGTCTTCGATCTACCTAATTCTAAAACGATCGGTGGCGACTCCATCACAACTCCAAGTCGAAACGCGAACCCGAGGCCACCCAAAGGACCATTGCTACAGCTTGACTACTTCGTTGGGGACTTTGAGAGTCGGGCCAAAATTAAATACCCGGTTGTCTTCTTTAGCGAAGGTTGTAAGTTTAAGTCTAAATTTATTTTCGATTCATTTTTTATTTACCTTTGATTATTTTTTTCTTTTTTCGAATAAATAGTTGTATTAATTTTTTATTAAGTGTTTTCAGACTTTTCAAAAAAAAAGTCATCTCAAGCTCTATACCTAAGCTCCAACCTTTATGTGGGGTGAAAGCGAAGTCTTCGTAAGAATTTATTCTTTGCATGAGCCTAGCAATTAGCCTTTGGGATTCATACTCTATGTCTTCGTAAGAATTTATTCTTCGCACGGGTATAGAGGAATGTATCCCTCGAGTTTAACTCGGTCCACATAAGCATGTGATGGATTTATGATCGAGGGTTTGGCAGGCCCAATGAGGCACCGAAAAATAGAACTCGGGTCCCATTTTTAAAAATCATGATCATATACGAACAAAAGCATGCAGGGTTGATATCATGCGGAGTAGAAATTATTTTTTTGCCTTAATTATTAATTCCCCATACTAATTTGTTTTCTTTTGTTTTTTCCCTTGTCGTTTTTGTCAAACTCTGAATAATCTTCATTGATAGACAACGGGGTTGTGATGCAAGAGGCTAAAGAATGCAGTGACACGATTGCGATCTAGGAGGGCCCGAAAAAAAGACTACAAGTCAGCTGCGATAGCTGGCTTCACATCAATTGAGTAGAATGACGTCCAGAAGCTGCGAAACATGTGGGACAAAAGTAAACGCGAGAGGAGGTGTTAATATCGTTATACAACCCTAACATAGTTTCAAAATACGTAAAGATTTGTTGTAGTTTCAAACCTAATGAAGATTGCGGGAGTAGATCGAGTCAAAAGGCGACGACGACGACGACGACAACTTGTGACGACACCATGCATATCGAATGTGTTTCTGGAAAGTACTCGTTTATCAGGGTCGGTAGTAGATTCATTTACGGAGGTCATCCACATCCTCTCACTTTCGTCAAGAAGATGTATTACTACCCTGAATGCAATGGTTGTGGTGAGCCATGCCAAGATCTAGCCCTCGAGTGTGAGGAGCATGGATGTAAATATATTGTTCATTGGGATTGCATAGCACCTCAGTCTCTTTCTGGTGACTGATGTATGAAGCAATTTTAGTTGTTTAAATAATACGAGAAATTATTTTATGAACTCTCATGATCACGTTTTTTTATAATTCCAATCAGTAAAATCCAATTATTTCAATTTTATATTTATATGGAAAAAAGGTGACAATTCAACCTCGAAAAATAACATAAAGAGAAAAAAAGAATAAGTGGATAATTTTCCATTGTCGGGACAAGAGTTAATTGCATCATATGTCTTTAAATTATGTCCCTCGTTTACAATTGATCCCTAAACTTTTGAATATTTCAATATCATCCTTAAACTATAGCTCTTATTCTGAATTAGTCCTTAAACTTTTGAATATTCTAATTTTATCCCTAAACTATAACCGTCTTTCTACATTGGTCCCCATCCTTTTGAATATTCCAATTTCATCCCTAAATTCATCCAAATATGGAATTAGTTTCAACCATAATTCAACCTAAATTTTGTTTTTTTTTCAAAACGTATAATAATATAACTTGGCCTGACAATTTTATTAACAATGAATGTGACTAGTATATACGTATAGTTTGCGATAAAATTGGAATGTTCAAAAAGTTTGGGGGACTAATTTAGAATGAATGTCATAGTTTGGGGATGAAATTGAAATATTGAAAAGTTTGAGGATCAGTTTAGAATGATAATCATAGTTTAGGGATGAAATAAAAACATTTAAAAGCTTAGAGACCAATTTAAAACGAGGGTCATACTTTGAACACATGTGGTGCAATTAACTCATGGGACAACGATATAATAATATTAATTCTAAAAAATTAAGATCATATAAAATGAAAATCTTCACTCTATAAATTCTAGGAATATCTATGAAGGATATTAAATTATTTCAAACTTAACATCAATAGATAAATAAGAATTATTTTCTTAATGAAATATTTAAAATTATATTTATTTTATTTTATGAGTATGAAAAAATTATGTTTATTAAATAAATGAACAAACATAAACAGATGTGTATTCATTTCGTTTATGTTCACGAACAACCTCGTTTATATGCTTGTTTACGTGATTCTCATTTTTTTCTTATTTTTTATATTTTAAATATTAGTGAAGATATGAACTAAATTAAATTTTAGGGTTCAAATTGTGAAGCTTAAGAAACTTAAGGAATAATAACATAATTTCACCATTTAGTTGGTTTTGTTTAATTTACACTTTGTTTGTTCGTTCATTTAGTTAACATATCTTAATAAAACGTTTGATGATACGATATTAAAAATTTAAATAAACATAAATTAAATATGAAATATTTAAAGATAAATAAATAAATATAAATACATTTTATTTAAACTCATTTATTTAAAAAAGTTTTGTGGTGTAACAATTTAATTTAAGAATAATTTAATACGATTTTAACTTAAAATGTTATATCGTTCAATTTAAAAAATTATATAAATTTGTAATTTTCTAGTTGTAACTGAAAGTTTACATTGCCAGAGATTTAGAACTTACAACTAAAAATATTATAAATAATATATCATTTTCGGTTGTAACAGAAAATGTTCGAAAATATTATGAATAAACAACATTTTCGATTTTAACTTAAAATGTTATTATATTCAATTAAAAAAAATGATGTTTTTGATAAATTTTTAGGGTAAATTATGCGATTAGTACCTAAACTATCAATTTTGGTATACTTTAGTATCTAAACCTTTATTTTTATCAAAATCATATCTAAACTTTAGTTTTTATTTCATTTTAGTATCCGTTCAAAATGTAACGATAAATTTTGAAAAAAATTAAAATTAAAATATTAAAATTGAACAAAATTAAAAATTTAAGTACTAAATATGTAAGTTTTAACGATAATGTACTGTTCTGAAACTAATAGTTATAACCAATTATTGTTTTTTTTTAACTTTATATATTAGCAAACTATTCACTTATTATTAGTAGACTTTATCTCTCTTTTTTATCAAATTATTTTCTTCACCAGCCGCAATCCATCTCCAAGCTCTGCTGCTTCCATCGATTTCTCACCGTCCGATCATTATTCATTTCTAGGGTTGCTTTCTCTCAGATTCTTCAATCGTCAATCTACTCACTGATTTTGTTAATTCCTATTAATACATTAGCAATTGAAGAGGAAAGGAAAGCAGCGGGGAAAATGGAATCGGAGGATGAGTTCGATATGCACGACGCCGACAACGAACCAGGAGAGGAAGACGACTTCTACAGCGGGGGTGACGATGATGCCGGGCCCATTACCGCTGCTTACGATGATTCGGATGCCGATGTTGCCGACTACGAGTTCATCGACAATGATTCGGATGATTCCGATAATCTCATCTCTCATCGACACCAGGTATTTATTCTTCTTCTTCTTTTTCGATTTTGCTTTGTTTTCTTCGGTTTTTCATTTTGCATTTTGGAAATTTTAAAGCTATTGGTGCCTTGCTGTTGTTATTGTTAATTTAGAGTATTATGTTGTCATTTGATGATAAGGGTTGGGTTTGGTTAATATGTTTGTCAAATCTGTACTATTTAGTTGTAGGAACTGGGATGAGCTGAGTGATCAGCTCAAATGGTGAATGTGGAAGTATAAAAGAACCGATAAAATCATAAAACTAGAAAGGAAAAAAAGGATAAATTATATGTTTCAAATTATATATATATATTTTTAAAAAAAAGCCTTATTTCTAAAAGTTGTTTCCTATTTTTCAAATTTTAGTTTTGACTTGTTTTCAAACTTTTGACAGTGTACCCAAAGATTTTGAATCTTTTTGGAGCATTGGTGGATTTGGTTTAATTTGTGTGGTGTCATTGCACCCTAAAAACTAGAAAGGAGACCTCAACTGTGAAAGGAATTTACCTATTATTTGCTTCTTCGATCGAAGCTTTTACTTGATATGAACTATTGGATTATGTGTAACACTAAGATTATTGAACAGTCCATAGTGAATGTCAGGAAAGACCTACCTTTTTGAATGCTGCATAGTAAACTTACAACCGTATCTAATGTCTAAAATAGAAACATGTTCTCTTTGTCAACCTTGAGTACGTAAATTTTTGTGGTTTTTGAGCCCTTGTTTTGTTAATTATTAATTTTTTTTTGAAGCAATTTATCCTAAATTGATGTCTCTTTTGTCTTAGCAAAATTATACCATTTTGAGTGAAGTAGATATTCGCCAGCATCAAGAGGATGATATCATGAGGATATCTACCGTGCTTTCCATCTCAAAGGTTGAAGCAAGCAACCTGCTACGGTACTATAGTTGGTGAGTGATCTTGATTGATTTAAATTTTTTTATTTGAAATCACTTATGTTCCTTTTCAAATTCTGCAGAGGTTTCTTTACTTATTTACAAAATCATTTTTAATGGACTTTAACTGTGTCTATGTAAATGTAGAGTGAAATTATTGTCTCTCTGTTTTGGTCAATAAGAAACTATTTTGCAATCTCTTGGCAATGGTATGTTTGTGTGGCTTGTTGTTGTAAATGATTTATGTTCATTTTGGACTTACAGGAGTGTCAGTAAAGTACATGATGAATGGTTTGCAGATGAGGAAAAGGTTCGTAGGTCTGTTGGCTTATTGGAGAAGCCTGTAGTTCCATTTCCTGATGGTAGAGAAGTGAGTTTTCACATGTTTATTTTTGAGCTAGGATTTCCTATGCTTGTTTGCTCCGTGCTCTTTGACGGTTTATACCTTTTATTTTTTTTCAAATTTCTTCTTTTGGCAGATGATTTGTGGGATATGTTTTGAAAACTATGCTTATGACAGGCGTCACGCTGCTGCATGTGGTCATCCTTTTTGTAAATCTTGCTGGACAGGTCTGCTTTGATCCAGCAATGCTTTATGTTTTTCAGCTTTAATGTTGTTTCAAGAGTTATAGGTCAGACTTTGGAAATCTTTTTTTGGTCAAAGCAATGGCTGCACATCCTCAGCTGGCTTTGAAGGAATCTGCTAATAATTTTTTCTTTCTA
The DNA here is from genome assembly GCF_006381635.1 of Hibiscus syriacus. Lineage (NCBI taxonomy): Eukaryota > Viridiplantae > Streptophyta > Magnoliopsida > Malvales > Malvaceae > Hibiscus > Hibiscus syriacus. The sequence goes on along the minus strand of NW_024061995.1, from coordinate 74,875 downwards.
CTATTTATCCTGATTATGATGAATAGTCCATATTTTGGAACTCTCAGCTCAATATGGTCCTTGTACATGTAAAAAATTATTTTTTGTACATGATTATTGTACTTTAGCTGTATGAATTGGTATGCTCAGTAGGTAGCCTGACAGTACTTTAGCCATTCTAGCTGTATTCTCCTAATCTTTCTATGGAACTGACCATCTCAATGATTTCTCTTAGAGTTTATTGGCAACTATTTGAAGTTTTGTGTTTACCGACCTTTTCATATTTTCTTATGAAATCTTCCTATACAGAGTCTCTTGTTTTCTTGCTTAGGTTATATTAGCACTGCCATCAATGATGGTCCTGGATGTTTGATGTTGCGGTGCCCTGATCCATCCTGTGCTGCTGCTGTTGGTCAAGATATGATTAGTTCATTGGCTTCTGAAGAAGACAGAGAGAAGTACTTCCGTTATTTCATTAGATCTTATGTTGAAGACAATAGGAAGGTAATAATACTTAAGATAGCTTGATTAATTGGCCAGTTGTACATTAGTGACATTTAATGTGTTCATTTATTTTTGCTTCACTTGTTCAATTTGCAAAATGATTTTAAAAATTACATTTCTTTTACAGTTGCAATATATTTATTTTGGGTTGAAGAATGGGGGAGCCACTACATGGGTAATGGAGTTGTATGTATAATGTTTTATGGTTAGTATTTAATTGGGGATAATTTGAAAACTTTGTTGTGTTCTTTAACATGTTTTCATAAAAATATTAATCACTTTCATATCATGTAGTTGCTATGGCTTATTTATTCCAAAAAATGTGTTTTCTGGCTTGTTGGGTTTTAATTTTAAAATTTTCCTCAATGATTTTTGAAGTTTTCTATATACATTTGAATCAAAATATGAATTTTATGTAAACCCATTTTTTAATATTTTTAAATGTTCTATTTTGTAGACCTTTTTCTTTTCTTTTTTAATTACTGTGGTGTGTATTCAGTAGCAGAATCACTAAAAGGAATAGATGAATAACTTTTCATTATTTCATTTTCACCTCTTTCGTATTGGAATGCATTTTCTATAATTTTTTTGTGTCATTTTGTAGACCAAATGGTGTCCTGCACCAGGGTGTGATTATGCTGTGGAATTTATTTTGGGCAGTGGAACTTATGATGTTACTTGTCGCTGCTCATATAGCTTTTGTTGGAATGTAAGATTTTTTTCTCACTCTGGCTGTAGTACCTCTATTTTGCTTTGAAGTTGCTAACAGCATTTTGATCCATAATGTGCATTTGACCTTGCAGTGTGCTGAGGAAGCTCACCGTCCTGTTGATTGTGGCACTGTAGCCAAATGGATACTGAAAAATAGTGCAGAGTCTGAAAATATGAATTGGTTGGAAATAGTAATTAGATTTATTGGAATACATAGGTTGTTTAATTCATTCCAAAATGCGAAGTTGTTAGATTTGTGTACTATTGGCACACCCAAACGAAGAAATTTGCTATATCTTCCTCTCTAAAAGTAAACAGGATGTGCATAGAATGCTTTGTCATCTTAATATCACTTCTACTGGATAGTATCGGACTCGTCGGAGAAAGCTTATCTTGATTCAGTCCTTAATCATGATTCTGAATCATAGAAATAGAGAAAGGGATTCCTGGGGCTGAGTTGGGGGGTGATGAACTGTTTTTGCTACTGCATGAAGTGGTGAAATAAGAATTCCCTTATACATCTACACTAACGAAAATTTTGTATTCTAAATTATGTATCATTTTCTTCAAAATATGTTGAAAGTTGAAGCGAACAAAATGCACGAGTCTGAAATTTTTATACTTAAAATAAGTTTCATTTTCTCCCCCCCCCCAACCAATGGACCTGAAGGTGAACATTTAAAATGGTTCCACAATATTATATCATTCTGTGCCATTTTTTTATAATGGTCAGTTTATTAATCATTGTGCTTGTCTAAATCTTCAGGATATTGGCTAATTCCAAGCCTTGTCCAAAATGCAAGCGTCCAATTGAGAAGAACCAGGGATGTATGCATATTACATGCACACCACCATGTAAATTTGAATTTTGCTGGTGAGCTTTTACCTCTGCATACATATGTGTTGCTTTTATTTTGATGAAACCCTGACATCACTACTTGATTTGGGTTATTTTGTTTTTCTGTTGAAAAACAAAATAAATAATTCTCCTATTCATTTGTATCTTTTCTCATTGTTTGTTTAGCTTTATTCTGTACTGAGCAAGAGTTAATACTTCATATATTAAGGCTGAACCAAATTGATCCTTCTTTCATATGTGTAGTGTGTTTTTTCTCTTTTTTCTATGAGAATTGCTGTCAGTTGACCATAGATATGTGCAGGCTTTGCCTTGGTGCATGGTCAGAGCATGGTGAGAGAACTGGTGGGTTTTATGCTTGCAACCGTTATGAGACCGCAAAGCAAGATGGTGTGGTAGGGAACTAGTTCTTTCCTCTGGCATTCAGCATTCCCTTAGGTTTGCCATTAGTAATTTGCGTCATTATTTAAATGCCCACCTGTAGTTTCTAATCCATAGTATTTATTTATAGTATGATGAGGCTGAGAAACGAAGAGAGATGGCTAAAAATTCTCTGGAGAGATATACTCATTATTATGAACGATGGGCAACAAACCAATCGGTATGTATTACTTGTGAGATTTCTAGTGAGAATAAGATTATGCTTGTCACTGTACTGAATTTTGAATAACCAGTTGGCATTATAAATATTCTTCTATCTTATAGTCCATAAAGTTCATGTTATTATATCCTATTGTGAATTAAGCATTATTCTCCTCTTTCCTCCATGTTTTCCTACTTAGTTGGAACTCTGGTGAACCTGATCGCCCTTTGGATCTTTGAAAGGGCTGAGGTGAAAATTTGACCAGTGAGCTGGTCCAAAGATTATTTTTTATGTTTTATATATTAATTTTAAAATGGGTTAGATATGCTGAAATTACGCCAATCTGCTATTAATACTATTTATTAAACGTGTATAAATGTGTCATGCATGTCCAAAATTTCCAGGTTTACTTGGCTAGCATCATTCTACTCTACCTGTTATATTTTTTCAGCTATACTATTCTAAAAGCCCTGTAGGATGTGCTAGGACTTGGTTGATTTTTTGTGTCCAAGGAGGGTGATGTGTTGAAAGTCATATTGGTAAAAATAGAATAAGTGCGGAGAAATGTTAGTGATTTCCTTCTCATGGAAAAGAGGATGCTTTCAGAAGTAATTTGGCAGGATTTAAGATAGAAATAGTTATTAAAATGATAAAACATGTGATGGGTTGAAGAAAATCTTACAATCAGCTTGAAAGTGATAGTTTTCTCAGTTATGTATGACCTGTTGGTAATCATCCTGCATATTTTTTAGCACTTTACGGATCAGCTCGAGCAGAAGGCATGAGAGAGCATGTGCATCATTGTGCACATGCAGGAATATTTGATTGAACTCATTTGTTCAATTCGCTATATTATTTTTTAAGTGTGCACATGAACAACCATGTGTATATTCTTGGATGCATGTAATGCGTTATTGACTTCTTTCTTTTGACTGCTTAAGTCTATTTCTGGATGGATAGCCACGATATACTTAAATTAGAAAACACTTGTTGGTACTTCTAAAACTTTTCTTTACCCGATGCAGTCTAGGCAAAAGGCATTGGCAGATCTACAGCAAATGCAATCTGTGCATGTAAGCCGAACTTCGTATAATTTTTTACCAACTATTGGTGATGCTGGCTTGAGACAATTATTTTACCACCATTTATCATGGTTGTCATGAAGATAGTTTTTGAAGGCTATCAAAAACATTGAAGAGTGCTGATAATTATCTGTCAATTGCAGCTTGAGAAGCTGAGTGACATACAGTGCCAACCCGAGTCACAGCTGAAGTTCATCACTGAGGCATGGCTACAGGTTATTTCCAAAAATTTGCTTGGCTCACCAGCTAGATGTTACTTTAGCTCAGCACTGCTACTTAAATTGTGCAGATAGTAGAATGCAGGAGGGTTCTCAAATGGACATATGCCAATGGATATTATTTACCAGAACACGAACATGCTAAAAGACAGTTCTTTGAATACTTACAAGGTAATGTCTCTCCATCTACCAACTATGGCTTATATTGGACCACTCTTCAGAGTTTATTATTATGTTTATATATCTTGAGTTTTTTTTATGTTCACTGATAGACATGCGAAATACACATATTTCACCTTTCTTCTCTTAAGTGGATGCCTTTTTAGTGCCCTTCACGTCAGGCAATATGAGTTCTAGCACCTAAACTGCAAGTCGTGCCCTTTAACATCAGTGGTTTGCACTACCCGTGCCCTCTATTGTCTTGCAGGTGAGGCCGAGTCTGGGTTAGAACGACTTCATCAATGTGCAGAGAAGGAGCTGCAGGTTTACCTCAATGTAGAGGGCCCATCAAAAGATTTTAACGAGTTTCGGACAAAACTTGCTGGATTGACAAGGTAACTTTTATATATATATCTTTTGAAACTCGTCATGGAGTAGAATTTGATAATCTTATCAAGTCTTATTGAAAAGATTGTCAGTTCAAAAGCTTTGTTGCGGAAAAATCTATTACGTTGGAAAGAGATGATTATATTTTACTTGAACCATATTGGAAAGCGTTTTCTCATATACTTTGCCTTCTTTCATCTAAATTAATTACTTGCGAAAACTTCGTGACAACAGTGTGACACGGAATTACTTTGAGAATTTAGTTCGAGCTCTAGAAAATGGTCTAACAGATGTGGACTCTCGTGGAGCCTGTAGCAGGATGGGCAGCTCAAAGGGCATGGGAGGTGGTAGCAATAGGGGAAGAAGTGGGAAGGGCAAAAGCTCAACCTCTTGACCCAATTGCTTCAACAGAAATATTGACGACTCCGGCCATTGGTCCTGCGAATATTGCACCTTCACAAATGTCAAGTCAGCCACCATTTGCCTAATGTGCCAGCAGCGTCGATAAATGTCATTGGCCATACCAGATCCGATTTGGCTTCTCTTGACTCATGGCTCCATTAGCATAGGACTTTAAGGGATTGCCAAAGGGAGAACAAAAAAAAAAGGTTTTTCCACTTCTCTTTCCATCTCTTAAATCTAATTTGCCGTGATGCAGTGCTGTGAAACTGATATCGAGAGAAGGGGTATGTTTATGTTATGTGAATTGTATATAGTTATACAGTGTAGGACCTAGAACCCTTCGACTTCACTTTTCTTCATATGGCAGGAGTCTGTCCAATGTATTCAAAGTTATTTCTAGGGTTATAAGCGAAACAATGGATATCGGGTTTCAAGCGGACTGCAACGAAATGCGTCGATAGCCTGCACTGCGACTGTCTGCAATGATAAATAATTTGTTGTTGTAACCATTTTAATCACACGGGGGCACTAAATTTCCAACGTGCTTGTGTTGTATGTATAGTTCGGTCATATTACTTGTAGATTGGTTTTCAACGGTGTCGAAAGTTAGAAATCGAGTGGCGTTTACGACGTTTATTTTCCGGTGCCCTTTTTTTTCAATCTATGTCGTGCATGATTTGCATGGATATAATGTTAGACAGAGTAGTGAAAGCAACACATTTTGTTGTGTTGTTAACTGGGCTGTTTGAATTCAATGCTGAAATGAACATAAAAAAAATTCTTCCATTGTTTATTATGATTAAATTTTATCTCTTATATGCCTAGATATCTTATCTAGGATGATGTTTAATGCATCCTGTAGTGCTGTATAGAGATGCACATAGCTGGATTTAAATCCGATCCGGATCGGATAAAAACCGATCCGGTTTTTTCACTAAGCCAAAAAACCGGTTTATAAAAAAATTGGTTCGGATCATAACCGGTTTCGAGGGCCGGATGATGTAACCGGTTTCGGTTTGAAAAAAATTGGTTTTTAAAAAAAACCGGTTTTTAATCCGGTAATCCAATTTTTTAAACCCCAGACCAGATTTTTAAACCCCTACCGGATTTTTTTTTCGGATAAAAACCCAGTTTTTTATCTGGTTTTTTTCAAAATGGTTTTTAATCCGGTAAAAAATCCGGTCGTCCAATTTTTTCCCAAATCGGTTATACTATCCGGTTTTAAAATATTCGATCCGGTTTAAAAAAAATCGGTTTTTCCCAAATCCGATTTCGGATATTTTTTACGCAAAATAGGATATTCGGATTTTTTGTGCACTTCTAGTGCTGTATATACATTCAATGATATTATCTCCCCTTCCAATCGTTTTAGAGCTTACTTGATTAGCTATTTTGTGAGGATGAGTATTTGATCGAATAAAGTGAATTTTGAATTTCTTTCGGTCAGTCATTCATTTTATTGATAGTGTCTATCTTGAAATTTTATTTGTGTTCGTTTCATACAAAAAATTTATATCGTTGATACATATGTGTGTGTCCACTCTGGAAATTATTTTTGGATCCACTAGTTTTATATTATTGATATTATACACCATCGACAATGGCAGAACTCTAAAATTTCATCTTTACTCGGTTTTCGACCTTAAGTATAGGATTCATCTGGTAGGGTTGGAGGTTGGATAAGAGTTCGACCTGAAATTATATTTTGAGTTTGCTGGGTTTGGTGATTGGGTTTGGATAGTGACCTCTTTCGGGGTGAGAATAGATTCAGGTTGAATAGAAATCGAGTTGTGATTCAGGCTTAACGTCTAAGTCCAGACAAAATGGGTTATGATAACACCAGTCCAGTTTATTCGATTATTTGGGTTCAAGTAAGAAGAAATTTGATTCGTTTACTATATTTTCAACAAGGAAATGGATTCAATATATAAAAACTAAAATAACCTAATGCAAACCCTATTAAGTAGAGTAAGATTTTATATTTGAGTCAGAAAAAAATGATATTGGGGAGCTTTTTCGTTTAAAAGTCTAATTTAGATCGAATCGGACTGAAATAAGAATTTATATAAGTAATAAAAAATGATAGTAGGAGAGTTTGAAACACAAATAAGAATAGAAGTGCATAACGAGTTGTGTCAGCATTGTCCAATTCACGATCGATACCTTGATTAACACCTATGTAAGAGAGAGGGAGAGAGAGAGGCTGGCAATGTATTGAATGGGGAGGCTGATAACAAAATCTTGGGATGATACTTTCTAGGTAAAAACAAACCTAGAAAGACTGCAAAATTGTAGGGTTATGAGAAGAGAAGAAGAAGAAGAAAAAGAAGAGAAATTCATGGTGGCTGATAATTACCGGTAGGTTAGTGGGTGTGTTTGGATCTCGAGAAAAAGACCTTTTACTACACAAATTTCGATGGAAAAGATTCTGGGGAACAGATCTTGCTTGAATTTCATACAAAAATACTATATTCTCATGTAATAAAATACTTTATTATAAGAAAAATATATAAGAAAAGAGACATCTGGCTCTGACTATGGGGAGATGTTGGGATGAAGAATTAACATATTATTCTTATTCTTTTTGTCTTGAGAGTTCAATACAATAAAAGGACTAAGGTAGAGAAGAGAAAAATAGGGGGAGTAAAGTGATATTTACTACAAGTACCAGACGAGCTTGGCCTCGGTTTTTCAGTCAAACTATTATAAAATTTATTTTCATTTGCTCTCTATTGATTATTACTTTCCTGCATACTCCTTTTATTGCAGTCGAATGGGGGCAGATGGGGCTATAACTTTCCCAGGAAAACCCCCGTGAAAGCATGAAGGTGATGATGGAACCCTAGCTAGTTATATAGAGAGCAAAGAAAGAGAAATACAACCACCAACCAGTTGATCGAGTGGAATGAGGTATTAGATTCCTTAAACAATGTTAAATGTTCTAATCTTGACGTTTGTATATGAAGCAAACTGGTTGAAAAATTCATTCCTATAATAAGTTTTTGTAAAATCTGATCAATAAATCGAATATCGATGATTAATTCAGAAAAAGAGAGAGAAAGACAAAGAAGCATAAAGATATAGAGAAAGAGAAAGGATAGGGGACGTAGTTTATTCCCCCGAGCAGATGCAAAGGGGATGGGGAGAAAGCAAACGAGTGAGTGATTTGAGGGTTTAGTATTTAAATTGTATTTGTTTCATTTTTGTATTTAATTTTTTTTAAAAAAATATACATAATGTTAAGTTTATGTTTCATTTTGATATCATGCCGTTAAAAACTTAACGATGATATTAATATGTCTAAGGATGAGTAAAATTCGACTTCTCTCAAACAATCGACCATTTCAACTTGATTCGGCTTGAAAAAAATTGTCTCGAATTGACTTTGAGTTGTAATTTCATAAACTAGACTCGAAAAAAGTTCAAATTCAAGTCGAGTTATAAAACAGAACTTGAATAATTGGAATTTTTTTAGTAATTAATGATTCAGTTTTCAAGTTTGAGTCAAATTCTTACACTTTATATATAAAAAAATATGAAGAAAATTATATGTATTATATATGATTATAGAAAACTCTCTAAATTGGAATAAAGTAGTATCATAAAATATTTATAATTAAAATTAAACAGAAACTCAAACAACTCGACTCGAATTTTATAAACTCGAATAAAAAATTTCAAATCAAATTTGAGTTATCAAATAAAACTCGTAAACTCGAATAATTCATAATTTTTTTACTTGACTTGAGCGAATGCTCACCCCTAGACGTATCATCATAAGATAATGTCATCTCATCATTGAAAAAATAAGAAAAATATCACGTCAGCATTCTTGTTAAACTTAGATATTCACGTGCTTTGTGATGCCTTATTAAACTTATATATATAGAGCAAAGAAAGAGAAAGAAAAACAACAACATGTTAGTTTAGTGGGACGTCGTACTAAATTTCTTAAACAATGTAGGTTATAATACTAAGGTTTGCGTACGGAACAAACTGGTTTAAGAGGGTCATTCTCATAATAAATTTTCGTAAAATTCAATTTGAATTTGTTGATCAATAAATCAAACATTGATGATTAATTCATAAAAAAAATGAAAGAGAGAGACAAGAAGCATAAAGATAGAGAGAAAGAGAAAGGAAAGGCGACGATGTTTGTTCCCCCGGAGATGTGGCGAAGGGGACGGGGAGAAAGCAAATGAGAGAGTGATTTGAAGGTGGTGAAGTGACTGATTTTGTGGGAGAGAAGGGGACTCTTTGTGTTGATTTTGTTTTCGGGTAAATTACACGTTGAGTATCTAAACTGTATTTTGTTCTATTTTGATATTTAATTTTTTTTAAAATCATACCTAACGTTCAGTTTAGATTTCATTTTAGTATCTTATCGTTAAAAACTTAACGGTGATGTTGACGTATCTAAGGATGAGCAAAACTCGACTTGACTAAAAATTTGATCCTTTCAACTCAATTCGACTTGAAAAAATTTGACTCGAATTGACTTTGAGTTGTAATTTCATAAACTAGACTCGAAAAAGTTTAAATTCAAGTAGAGTTATAAATTAGAACTCGAATAACTAGAATTTTTATAAACTCGAATCGAAAAAATTTCAAATCAAGTTTGAGTTATAAAATAGGATTCGTCAACTCGAATAATTCATAATTTTTTGACTCGACTCGATTGAATGCTCACCCCTAGACGTGTCATCATAAGATAATGTCATGTCATCATTGAAAAAGTAATAAAAATATCACGCCAATATTTCTGTTAATTTATTAATAGTGTGGTACCAAATTGCAATCTAAACTAAATATTAGGCATAATCTTGGAAAAGTAATAATTTTATGTACCCAAACTAAATAAAAATAATAATTTAGATATTAAATATGTAGTTTATCCTTTGTGTTTCCCTCTTCAGATCTTTGGGGCAATGTTGGTCGACCCTTCCTCCTTTTCCTCTGCACATACTGTTGCATTGTTTATATCTCTATTTTCTTTTAGAGTAAACTTCATATTTAGTACCTAAACTATTACTTTTATTCTATTTTAGTACCTAAACTTTCAATTTTTTAAAATCATACTTAATGTTTAATTTTGTTCAATTTTAGTAACCCGCAGTTAAAAATTTAGGTACTAAAATAAAACAAAAAGTTAACATTAGGTATAATTTTGAAAAAAATTGAAAGTCTAAGTACTTAAACGGAAAAGGAGTGATAATTTATATACTAAACATATAATGTACCCTTTATTTTATTTTAGGGTTTTTATTAGGGTTTCAGGTAGCATGTGTCCTCATTCTGTAGGTTTACCCGACCCACCTACTTTCTGTTGTTTTGTTTCAATGGATCAAATGATATTTATTAGCCAAACATCTCTGAATAAGAGAGTTTTGGTACCATCGTTTCCTTAAAAAAATTAAATAGAATATTATGATTATAAGATAATATTTGTTTAATATATATATATATAGAATAAAGTTATGATCGAACTCCGGGGAGACTAATTTACTTTACAATAAAAGAATAAAGATTTTTTTAAGTATTTAAATTTAAAAATTAAGAGAAAAAATATCCTTTGATGGATTTTAAACTGTAGAAAACCCTAAAATATTATTATACATAAATGGCTTTGTCCATGTATATGAACATCATGTGTAGCTTAATTATCGAGTCATGTTATCATTAATCACCGTTAATGATTAATTAACATGGTTTGATTTAAATGATAAGTAGTTTGGTATCGTTTAAGTATGTTTCGAGTTTGAGACCTTTTGTACGTAAAACATTCTTATTGAGAAACTTATCTATCAAAATCGGAGGTACGACGCGAGTCAATCTTAGCTCCATTCTTGCTATATAGTTCAACGTATGAAACTCTTTATTAGCCTCTTCTTTCTTCCAATGGGGGCAAAAAGCTTTCAACGGCAAAGCAATGGGTGTTTGCATATACCAATTAAGGTATGTTGTGCATTTACCATTTAGTACCTAAATTATCAGTTTTGGTCTATTTTAGTACCTAAATTTTTATATTTTTTTTCAAAACATTCTTAAATTTTTATTTTTATTTTATTTTAGTACCGTCATTTAAAACGTAATGTTAAATTTTGAAAAAAAATAAAAGTTTAGGTACTGAAATGGCCAAAATTGGTAGTTTAGGTATAAACGCGTTAAGTATTAACGGCATAGTACTAAAATAAACAAAAATTAAAATTTAGATATAATTTAAAAAAAATAAAGTTAAACAGACCAAAACTGATAGCTTAGATATTAAATATATAAATTATCCTACTAATTATTATACCAGATTTGGTGACATTTGGAAATACATGTTTAGCTGCTTATTACTACAAGGAGTGGTCAAACCATGAACAAAAGAAGTGAAATCTTTGTTTTCTGATTCCTACACATGACAATTATAAATCTGTTGGGTCATAGTGTTAGAGTAGAGCGGATTAGCAAAAATTATCCAATAAAGATTCAAGGGGATGTGTTCCCGGTGAATCTTATGAAATTATCATTTGATGAATTCGAGATTATATTGGGCATGAATTGATTATCTCCGCATTACAGTTGGATTGATTGTCGCATGAAATGATTATTTTTTTAAAGATGCGGAGGGTAATAAAATAATAGTAATTGGTGAAAAAGGAAAATCAGTGTCCAATGTAATATCAACAATAATGGCTGTCCCTTTTTCCCATATGTATGGGGTAAGGGGAGGTAAGATAGTAGGTTACCCCCAACACCAGGTTGAGAGTAGCTTCCGTAAGAGACCTCCGAATTATGAAATGCCCTCCGTGGGACTCGATCCCACGACCTCAAGGTTAAGAACCTTGTGCTCTACCAACTGAGCTGGATGGTCATTTCTAATGTAATATCAACAATGATAGCAATGAAAATGATGACAAAAGATTGCACAACTTTCTTGGCAAATATGATTGACACATGAGCATCTGAAGTTCAACTGGAGGATATTCCAACAATTGGGGAATTTCCAAATGTTTTCCCTGATGAGTTACCTAAATAACCTTCTGATCGAGAAGTGGAGTTTAAGATTGATATTTTTTTTTGGGTACTATGCCTATCTCGATGGCTCCGTACATGATGGCTTCAATGAAACTCAAAGAGCTTAAGGCTCAGTTGCAGGAGCTACTAGATTGAGGTTTTATTAGACCAAGTGTATCTTCGTAGGGTGCACCAGTATTGTTTGTTAAAAAGAAGTATGGATCGATGCGGGGTGCACAGTATTTTTGAAAGACACACGAACGGAGTTATCCGACTCATGATTTGGTACTAATGGCTATGGTGTTCGCTTTGAAAACATGGTGTCACTATCTATATAAACTATCCCTGTTATGCTATTCAACTCATGAAACTAATGTCTTAAATTATGATGTTAGTCCCTATAGTTTTATTTTTTTAATTTTTTAAAGCGCGTTTTTTAAAAATACTTTTAGGAAATTTGATGTATCAAGAAAACCTTCAAAGTCGCGCCCCTTGAAATGCACCTTCCCGCGTGGTGCCATGTCAACATTTCTCCTGGAAGGTGCGCTTAAGGAAACATGCTTTTGGTCCACCTAAGCAAAGGCGCGTTTCACGTAATGTGCCTTATTATAAAGGATGTTAGATTGGTAAAATTTTGAGAAACGGTGTCTGACAGGTAATATTATAATATTTGGGTATTTTTAGGTAAAAATGCCCTAAAAATCCAGGTCAAGACAAATTTGGGTGGATGATACATATTTTCGAGTTAGGTCGGATCATGTGGAGGTTATAAAATTTTCAGATCAGGTCGAGCCTCAATGGAGGATACATATTTTCGGATCAAGTCTGGTTGGGTAGACAAAAGACATGACCCTAATTTGACCCATTGTCATCCTTATATGCGATCATGCAATTAAACTAGGGATGGACATAAGTCAATCTATGTCGAATTTTCGATCAATCCAATTTGACCTGAAAACTATACATCTACTACTGATTTGAACCCGATCTAAAAATTATACATTTTTATTTGATCCGAACCAATCCATCCTTCAAAGATAAAACTTGAACCCAATCTGACTCAACTCGAAATAATATATTTATAAAAATATTACTTTTATTTAATAAAAGTAAAGATTTAATTGAAAATAATAATATATAGATTAGACTTATTGCAATTATCCTTAAGTATATAAGATAAAATTATATTTTTTATCAGATCGGATCATATATTTTTATCTTAAACCCGAATCATATCCAAATCAATTCCAACTCAAATATTATCTTTAAAAATCCTGACCCGAATCTAATTTTTCTTTAAAAACCTGACCTAATATAATTGAATCAAGTCGAAACCCGTCGACGCCGGTCCCTTGCCCGTCCCCAAATTAAACCATGTTAAACGGAGAAAGGAAAAGAGAGGCAGAAGAACCAAGTTCGTATGTAAAAACTGCAGAGAAAATCTTCACTACTCTTAACACGCTCTCTCTTTCTTTCTTTGATCTCATCGATTCACAAATGAATCCTTCGATCCTATTGAATATTCCTTCAGATCCATTACCCTTTTTCCAGATTTCTCTCCTTTGATTCAATCTTCAAAGTTTTTTTTCCCTTAAAAGTTTGATCATCCTATTAAATCTCACGATCCCTCGATTCTCTCTCACAAACCCAGTTTTTCTCGTCATGGGTTCGACTTCCATTCGCTTCCTCTTCATTGCTTCCTTCGTCTTCTTCGCTCTGTCCTTCATTTCTTTTGCTCAGGTACTATTCATCTCTGTTTATGTATTTTTTTTATACTTTTTGAAAGCTTATTCTTTCAAATTAATGTAGATAATGAAATGGTTTTTTTCTCTATTTGTGTAATTTTTCAGGATTCAGAGGTTCAAGCTGAGAGGGAGGAATCTGGTGGGTCAATCAAAGATTTGGGCCGCCGGGGAATGGTCTGCTTTCTCTTCTCCCCCTCCCCTTTTTCCCATCCGTTTGATTGTTGATAAACTTAGAAATTACAGAGTTCACATGATATAGTTAATTTCTATTTTGAATTTTGATTAATTGCTTAGTTATTACCTGTTGGGAAGTAGTTTTTCTTTTTATGATTTTGTTTTGCTTTCGAGCAGCTGATTAGGAAATAGGGTTAAGTAGTAAAACAGGGTGTTAGTTAATTAACCTGAAAGTGTTGGACCTTAGCTTCATCGTAAGATTTGTGTTTACCTTGCAATTTACAATGTTATGCTACTTTTTTCATCCTTGTAATTGAAGATGTAATTTGTGTCAGCATTCAGATTATCCGATTATGTTGATGAATTGATTTATGCAATGCAGATCGGTGTGAAGAACCTTCAGAATAGTGTACTAGACGATCCAGTGGGTACAGCTCTTGGTTTTGATTCTGGTATTGGCATCTTGGATGCATTCTTTGCAAGTTTTTCCATGATAATTGTCAGTGAGGTTTGTGCATTCAGATCTCTCTCTCTCTATATGTGTGTGGGCGCGCACTCGCTTGCGCTTACAAATTTATGTTAGAAATTATGTGCTATCAAAGGAAGGTCTTTTGCTGAGAAACATGTGCATTCATCATATTTTTTTATAACCAATACCGTTTGGAGAAAATGTTGAATTGGTGTGCTGTGGATACAATGACAGATTGGAGATGAAACTTTTATAATAGCAGCTCTTATGGCTATGCGGCACCCAAAGTCAACTGTTCTATCTGGTGCACTAGCTGCCCTCTTTGTAATGACAGTACGTGGCCGTTTTCTCTCTCTCTTATGGCTTTGCTTGACCAACGAAATGTTTTAGGTTCCATCCCTTTTCGTTTCATATAAATGCTTTTTTTTTCATCATGTACTGTCAAAGTCATTTTTGCTAAATTGTTAATGTTATCAGTGTTTATTTTTTCTTCTCAAGTAGATACTTTCCACTGGACTAGGTAGGATTGTGCCGAATTTGATATCAAGGAAGCACACAAATAGTGCAGCTACAGGTATATATATTGACTTTGTCTTTTCATGTTCCTATTTATTCCTTCTAATGATTTCATTTTTTGGTCATTTTGTTATTAAACCATTTTTCCCGATCTGCAGTTCTCTATGCATTTTTCGGGTTTCGGTTACTTTATATTGCCTGGAAATCAGATACAAAGGGATCTCAGAAGAAGGAAATGGAAGAAGTGTGTCTCTCTAACTTTAAATTTGATATTTTTCTTTTACACTTCCATTCTATCATATTTGGTTACTATAGATGCTTCTCACAATAAATGAAGTGGAATAAGGTAACGGATATAATTTTGAGGCAGACCGAAGGGTTATACTTGTAATTTAGTTAATCGGGTTACCAAAGTGTTTCCTTTATCTGTTTCTATATTATAGAAAGTTGGATAAACAGGTGTTCCTTTTCGGAAAGTGAACAAGTTCTTCAAGAGGATCTTGAATTTCTGTTATCCTTTGCAATGTGTGCATATTCTTGCCTATATATGTGTATATATCTATGTTATATACACGTATATATTCTTTGGATTTTAACCTATCCAGCATCAATGATTCGTAATATTTAAAGATTGCATCATGTAGCATCTGAAATATTTTGTTTTCTTCGGTATCTACTTCATATTGAATTTGGTCTTTGATTATCTCGCATGTTTAGGTGGAAGAGAAACTTGAGACTGGCCAAGGGAAAACACATTATCGACGCTTTCTCTCCAGATTTTGTACACCAATATTCTTGGAGGTTTTGTTTCCACATTACTGCTCGTCTTAAATATTTAAATTTAGTCTATTTTCATACATTGATTAAATCATCTATTATTAATGAGTTCTTTTTCTCTTTCCATGCAGTCATTTATTCTAACGTTTCTGGCAGAATGGGGGGATCGAAGCCAAATCGCCACAATTGCTGTAAGATAAATCCTACCCTTGACCTTAAGTTATTACTGTTATCTGATGGTTGCTCATATTTTTGGGTTCTTTTGCTCGAGAAGTGTGTAAGGAGCAATAGCCGGCACGGCCTGCTCATGACAGTAATGGAAAAAGTGACCTAAAATGATGCATGAGCTTTTAGGGTTTAAATCTAGGGCTATGATAAACTTTTTCCCAAGTGTGTCTCAGGTTTGTAATTAGGTAAAAGCTTATATCAACCTTAAGATGCTGTACGAATTTCGTACTACTCTTATCCGGGATGTTTGTATTTGATGACTCTTGTAAACCATGGTTTCTGATGATCGTAACTGGTAAAAAGGAGGTTCAAACAAGTTTTCATCACTGATTTTCCAAGTTGTAAATGGATAAACACCTTATCTATGTGGTTAAATAAATAAAATAATGCAGTTGCGGTAATGTCTGTAATTTCCAAAAGGAATCGCATACCGTTGTCTAAATGAAGTCCTTTCTATTGGTGCAGCTAGCAACGCATAAAAATGCGGTGGGTGTAGCGGTAGGAGCTGTGATAGGGCACACAATCTGCACATCACTGGCCGTGGTGGGAGGAAGCATGCTAGCTGCCAAGATCTCGCAGCGCACTGTTGCCATGGTCGGAGGCTTGCTCTTCCTCGGCTTCTCTCTCTCATCATATTTCTACCCTCCCCTATGATTTGTAGGTTATAACGTGATTCTTTTGGAGAACCCAATTTCCTTTGATACTCTTCAAGTGTTCCTAGTGTTTTGTCTCCATAGTTTATGTGCAACACTGGAAGATAAGGTTTCAATGTTGGATTTTTTCCACAGAAGAAATGATGATGTCTTCGTGTTATATGGATATGCATTTGTTGTTTCTTAAGTATATCAAATCGGTATCGATACTTAAGTATCGGTAATGATTGTTTAGTACAATATCCTTTCATGAGTATCGATATTCGTTGACTCTTTTAATTAGGGATGGGCATGGGATTTGAACCTGACGAGTTCAGTGTTAAAAAAGGCACAAGGTGCACGATAGGGGTTTTATAGTTGAGGCGCAAGGCGCGTGTCTTATTGAACCATCCAACATTTGTTCCTCTTTTCCCCTGTCTTGCCTGTCTTACAAAGCAAATGAACAACTGAGTTAACGTGTGGGATTCATCTTTTACCGAACTCTGAAGCATCATCCTTCATTCCTTCTAAAATTCCTCCTTTTTATAACCCCAAGCAAAGTCGATCCTCTAACAGAACATTACCCTAACATCACAAGAAGTCACTGTTGTTGTCACTGTTACAAGCATGTATTCCGATAAAGCCTTAACTAAAGGTTGTTTCTAATAACGCCTAACTAAAGAATACTTCTCTCTATGTTCTCTCCATCTCACTCTAAGCCTAATTCCAGCACCAAACCCAACTGTCTACTGCTGCTGATCGTCACCCAGCCTAATTCCATCTCCTACTTCAGCAAAAAGAACAAACAATTGGAAAGGCGGCACTTTCTGCGCATTGCTGCGCCGATCAAAATCGCCTCGCCCATACCAAAATAGGCTCTTCACCTTTGCCTTAACGCCTAGGTGCGCCTCGGATGCGCCTTTTTAAACATTGGACGAGTTTCGACCCGACCTTGTTGGATTCTTTTAAAACAGGTTTAGGTCGGTTTTATTAGAAAATATGTTTGGATCGGGTAAGATTCAGTTTTTATCTCAAAAGTTCGGGTTGTGAAGTCGCCCCTAAACTCCGATCGAATTTCGGATGAAGGATATATATTTACTGACCGAGTTGGATTGACCGAAAATCTATCCCAACCTATGCCCATCCCTCTTCTAGAAACTAATTTTACATTAAATGTAGGGAGTATCAATCCCTACAAGGCCTTAAGATTTGGCTAAGAATCTTTAGGGAACTTGTATAGCGTAAACTTTGTCCTCAAAAGTTCAAATTTTTAATAAGTATTAAAAAATACTTCGAAAATCTATTAGTAACATTTTACTATCAATTGATATAATCGAATACAATGTTATCTCTTAAAATTATTTTTTTAAAATAAATTTATATGAGTATTTATAACGATTACGATCGATAGTATTTGTTATAGAGATTCTTAACTATTTAACAATGAATATTCAAATATACCATAGTCGTTAGTGTTTGAATATGAGATCTCTAGGAATAACAATCATATCTAGACTTGTACACGAACCGAACGAATACGAACGAGGGTAAGTTCATGTTCGTTCGTTTAACTTTAACCGAACAAATGAACAAACACGAACAATTAAATGAACAAATTTTTTTTTGTTCATTAAGAAATTTAGCATGTTCGTGTTTGTTCATTAATATGATAAATGATCACAAATAAACGAACGTAACGAACACAAACGAACGAACATAAAATTAATTGAGTTTCTATTTGAAAAAATTCTTTTCTTTTCAAATAATTTTAGTATTTATATTTTCTTTAATTGATTTGAGTATTTTTATTTGAGTTTAAAATTATCTGGAGTTTAAAATATGAATAAGTTTAAGGTTAAAATTTATTAGGTTTTAATATTTCAAAGGGTCTAGATATTGTGTCGAATATAAACAAACATAATTGAATGAATATAAACTAATGGAGTATCGAACACTCACGAACGTAAATGAACGAACGAGTCATTTGTTCATGTAAATTAACAAACATAAAATCTTATCCATATTCGTTCATTTAATAAATAAACGAACATAAACAAATTTCCTCTCAAACAATTCATTGAACATTCAGTTCGTTTACAAGCATAATAATTTTTTTAATCACTAAGTAACTTGGTTATGCTATTATTTTTATTTTTTTATATATATAAATAATTTGAAAAAATATTCCAATGATTATTGAAAAATAAAAGCTTAATATACTTTTAGGTGCCTAAACTATATCTTAAATTAATTTTTAGTGTCTAAATAATTTTTCATTAAAAATAGATGTCTAATATTTTTTTTTGTCACACTTTTAGGTGTCTACCGTTAAAGAAATCATTAAATGACACGTGTCACATTTATATTTTTTTCTAAACTATTTAAATAATATTTTATTTTTAAAAAATCAAAAAATATAAACTTGACATATGTCACTTAACTGTTTTTTTAACGGTAGACACATTTCATAAAAAAAACGATAGACACCTAAAAGTGTAACGAAAAAAACATTAGTCACCTATTTAAACAAAAAATACTTTAGACATCAAAGTCAATTTAAGGTATAGTTTAGGCAAAAATAAATTGAGTTAATTGCATCATATGTCCTTAAATTAAAACTCTCATTTCATATTAGTCTTTAAACTTTTAAATACTTCAATTTCATCCTTAAACTATGACTCTCATTCTAAATTAGTCCTTAGACTTTTAAACATTTGAATTTCATCCCCAAACTATGAATCTCATTATAAATTGGTCCCTAAACTTTTAGATCTTTCAATTTCATCCCCAAATTCATTCAAATGTGTAATCCATTTCAACCATAGTTTAACCTAAATTTTATTTTTTTCAAGCATATAATAATATAACTTGCCTAATGATTTTACAAGAGACATGATTAGTATATACGAAGAATTTAGGATAAAATTGAAATATTCAAAATTCTTGAGGACCAATTTAGGATGAAGATCATAGCTTGGGGGTGAAATGAAATGTTCAAAAGTTTGAGGATTAATTTAGAATAATAGTCATAGTTTAAGGATGAAATTGAAATGTTTGAAAGTTCAGAGACTGATTTGAAATGAGAGTCATAGATTGGGGACATATGAAGCAATTAACTTAAATAAATTGTTAACAAATTTTCTAAAAAACCAGACCCGGTCTGATTCTAAACTTAAACAAGAACCTTTAAAAGAGACCGGGCCGTATCAGGTCCGGCTGGAAACACCTTTACTCATCAATAGCTATCAATTTATTTATTAATTATTAGTTTTTCAATTCCAAATTTCACTGAGCTAAACGAACACAATCTACAAATCCATGAACACGAAATCACTGCAAAAAAAATTAGTGAAAATTCCGTTGCAGAATTTGTTAATATTCATGTAGAACAATTGATTTATTTTTTTATTTTTTTTAATAATTTTGTTTTGCAGTGTGAAATGGTACTGAGCAATCTGACGTTGTCCCCAACGATTCCTCCATCTTCTTCTTTGTTCTTCTTCATTAGAAGCTCTACTGTCTGTGAAATTTCAGGCTTTGAATCCCTAATCACCAACGGCTGCTGCTTCCGTTTCCACACCGCGAGGAGCCGCTGGAAATGCGGCGCTATCGACACTCGCGGCGGAGGCGTCGTCGGCATTGTCGAGAACAACGCGCCGGTTTCGTCTTCTGCTTCGCGAGGAGAAACCGTAGCGGGAAACGCGGTTGTTGATATTCCGGTTAGTTGTTACCAGCTGATCGGCGTTTCGAGCCAGGCTGAGAAAGACGAGATTGTGAAGTCGGTGATGAATTTGAAGAGTGCTGAGGTTGATGATGGTTACACTAGTGATGTTGTCGTTTCTCGTCAGGTGAAATGATCGAAGAGGTCGTTTTTTTTTGTGTATTTGTTTTTCGGAATTCCTTTTTTTGATACTTTCCTTCTTTTTGATTCTCCTTTGCAGGAAGTTCTGATGGATGTGAGGGATAAACTACTTTTCGAAACGGAATACGCCGGAAATTTGAAAGAGAAGATTCCGCCTAAATCATCTCTTCGAATTCCATGGCGTTGGTTGCCTGCTGCTGTTTGCCTTCTTCAAGAGGTGCAATTCCGCACTGTTTATCCTTTTTTTGTAGTTTATTGTGTGCTTTTGCTTTAAAGTTTTGAGGAAGCATTGCAACAGGTAAATGAAACCCGGGATTTCTTCAGACTTGTTAATAAGTAAATCGTACGTGGTAGAACATGAGCAAATGGCTAAAAGAGTATAACAGATAGTCAAACACAATTGTTGCATATCAAATTAAGTTTGTCCGAAAACCTTTTCTGCCTTGGATCCAAATTTTCATTTTTATGCATTTATTTATATGCTTTTGGAAGCAAACAGTAAGTAGAGAAAGCATCCACCAAAGAAAGCCTAAAAAAATGAAGTATTTTTTTGGCTTGGAAAGCTAGAACTGATATGGTATGGATTCCTTGTGAATCAGGTTGGAGAAGAGGAACTTGTCCTTCAAATTGGGAGGGCAGCTATTCTGCGTCCAGATGCTAAGCCATATATTCATGATTTACTTTTATCAATGGCACTTGCTGAGGTGAGACAAATAGGTGAAGAGCTTAGCTTCTTTTACCAGCTTTAACATCAACTTTTCTATGCCCACTTTTCTTATAATAGGTGCTTTCTTGAAGTGTTCAATTGCAAAGATAGGTTTCGAAAAGAAAAAGGTCTCTGAAGGATTTGAAGCTCTTGCTCGTGCTCAGTCTCTTCTCAGGAGTACAAAGTCTCTTAAACAGATGGCGTTGTTATCTCAGGTAATTTTTGTTGCTATTTTATGCTTTTGCCTCCATATTATTCAAGCTTTGCTTTAGTCAGTAATAGGCACTTTCATCGTAACTTGAATAATAATAGCATCCTGTTCATTACCTAAAAAAAGGGTAAAGAGAATCAAAACAATGCAAAACTTCTTATGAATTGATCTGATGGTTAAGAACTTAATATATTCTGCCTGCTGATGACTGCAACAATGTCGGAGGATAGGTTTCACATGTAGACAAGAAATTATGAGCTACCCTTGTTTCTCAAGGTTTGGTCACAGCCTTCTATTTACATTAATTATTTGTCATGGTTCTTAGATAGAAGAATCTTTGGAGGAACTTGCACCTGCATGCGCATTGGAGTTATTAGGCTTGCCTCGATCACCTGAAAATGCTGACAGGCGACGCGGAGCGATTGCAGCCCTGCGTGAACTGGTCAGACAGGGGCTTGATGTGGAAGCATCTTGCCAGGTCCAAGATTGGTCATGCTTCTTGAGCCAAGCTCTTAATCGGCTGTTGGCCTCAGAAGTAGTTGATATTCTTCCCTGGGATAATTTAGCAATGGCAAGGAAGAATAAGAAATCAATTGAATCACAGAATCAAAGGGTTGTAATTGATTTTACCTGTTTCTACGTGGCATTGGTTGCTCATATTGCTCTTGGATTTTCAAGCAAGCAAACTGACTTGGTAATCTCTCTATTCCGCTTGCTCTGTGAATAATACGCTGGGTGGGAGACTGTTTTCCATAATTTATCTGTTATTAATTTCACTTTTTTAATATATTTATGTAGATTATCAAAGCAAAAACTATATGCGAGTGTTTGACAACATCAGAGGATGCTGATCTAAAGCTTGAGGAGGCTTTCTGTTTGTTCATTCTTGGACAGGTATAGATTTATATCCTTTTACCTAGTGTTGCATTTAAATATCGTAGAAATTGAAGGTTTTGTTTCTTTGGAAGCTGGAGCTTTTTTTTTTCATCGAAATGCTTTAATAACTCGTATGTTGGTTATTAGGGAAGTGAGGTTGAGGTTATTGAAAAGCTTAAAAAGCTTGAATCAACTTCAAATCGTGCACCCCAAAATTCTATTACAGGAAAGGAGATGCTAGGCAGTTCTAAGACAAAATCATCATTGGTAAGTCTTAACCTGTCTTCTGCTTTGAAATATGCATCTAAGATTGCAATGAGCGGAAATTAAACAGTTAGGAGATCAAATATGTTTGATTTTCTCTTTTGACTGTGGATTGTATATTGTGATTTTATGTTTGCTTAAGAACTTTAGGAGAATAAGGGGCCTGTGCGTTATTTCAGGTAACAGATGTCACATATGATGGAGTAATGACTTGTATAAAGACTACTAGAGGGGTGATGGAGCATTGCTCAATAGCAATAGTTTAAACCATGGGTCAAATTTGAGCCCTTATCTTTTGGCCTTGGTGATTTTTGAATTTATTAGGTAGAGTCAAGATGCTATACTTTGGTGTATGCTTTTGCGGATAATATCAATCTGGTGGATCAAATGAGATGCTTGAGTTATGGAGGAAAACATAAAATCAAAAGTCTTCAGTAAGCCTAAAACAAAGTGTATGATATGAAAACTCTGTAAAGTCCTGGTAACGAAGCAAACGTAAAATTGAAGAAAAATATATACTGCAAAGTGATTTGTTTTAGTATCTTGGCTCAATCATCCGAAAATAGGATCCTAGCATGATTGGTGAAATTGAGAAAATTTACTTGGGTCTTGACATGTGTGACAGCAATTCAGCAAATACCCCTTTAGCTTATGGCATGCTTCTGCATGATAGCAATAACACCATGATTGCTTAATGCTATTGGATTTTGGGTGGTCAAGCAAAGATGAAAGTTTTTAATACGAGGATGCTGCATAGATATAGGGTTAGGAATTCACACAAGCATCCAGGAAAATATGGAAATAGTAGTAAGCATCACATGAGACATATATATGGTGGTTTGGCTATGTGTTGACAGTGGTACATAAATGCTTCTATTGGAGTTTTTGTTTCTCGGACACTTAATTTTTGTTGAAGTACTTGTGCCCTGCACATTCCTTAAGTAACATTGGTTAGAGTATATGATTTAGTAGAATGTTCTTTCCAGGAGGAAGGATACACCAAGGAATAGAAAACTTACCATTTTCTACATTGTGATATTACTCTAACCTAGGGTTCTTAATAGAAAACAGTGTTCTTTGTACCTGAGATCATCAGGTAGAACAATGTTGTCAAGGCACATGCCTAGGTGCTTAAGAGCAGTGCGAATCAAGCAAACCTCCTACATCCTTCAGGCAAGGCACGGTTAGTAAGATGGATTCTTTTTGTGCGTAGGGACATTTTTCCCTAGGCTAAAGGCACAGAAAAAAATGTGCAAGGGACATTTCTGGTCTATTTTCGGGAATAAAAAGATTAATGTTTTAACTGTTGTACAACTTGTTGAAGGTTCAATGGAAATGCATGAAACTTGGAATTTTGTTTAATGACATTTATTATGATAATTTGTCTTTGGAACACATTAGGTATTGCCACAGTGCAAACTCTAAAAGCTTTTTAACAAAATTATATATTTTAAGCTTATTAGAGATAATAATACATAGATTTTTCTTTCATGTTATTAATTTTCTTTTAGAAATTAGCGCCTCCACTCAAGTAAACGTCTCTTTTGCACCTGCG
The DNA here is from genome assembly GCF_006381635.1 of Hibiscus syriacus. Lineage (NCBI taxonomy): Eukaryota > Viridiplantae > Streptophyta > Magnoliopsida > Malvales > Malvaceae > Hibiscus > Hibiscus syriacus. Next base: position 50,977 of record NW_024061995.1, on the reverse strand, counting down.
GTGATGCAAGTGCTTAGAGCACGCAATGCTTTGACACACTAAGGTATATAGCTTGATTTTTGTGTTCGTAGGGAGCATGAACTTAAGCCTGTTAAACGGGTACAAATTCAAGCCATGGATCATGTTAATTCATGTTCTCTTTTATTGCTTCTTTCCTTATTTTATGTTTTCAAGACTTGTAATTTAGAAAGGTTGTGCACTTGATAATAGTCGTGGTTGGGTTGCTAGTTGAACTGTGTCCACCTCCACATATCCTCTTCAAATTCTTTGAATTTCTTGTTTATCTTCAAGATTGATGCCTTCTCTGATAACAAACTGCCTGCTGACTTAAGCAGGAAATTTGGCTGAAGGATGCTGTGCTTTCTCTCTTTCCTGATACAAGGGATTGTTCTCCTTCTTTGGTAAGAACAAAATGACTGAGCTATCGGTTTAACCGGGAAGTACTAACATTTGTACTTGTCTGCAGGCCAACTATTTTGGTGGTGAAAGAAAAGCTCTTAGGAGCAAGAAAAGTAATGGTGCCCCTCAAACCATCGCTAATGTAGGCCATAGATCACTAGCTACTGCTCTTGCATCTGAGAGGAAAGATTTTGAGGATTCCCTTCCCCGTATGAAATCTTCTCTACATATTGTATCAACTGTTAAGCAATCACCACCCACTGATTTGCAAAGCCCTTTTGTAACGGGTGAAAATAGCAGCGGGAACAATGTCAATGATTCAGTTCAGTTGGAAAGAAAATTCGTGGGAAAGCAGAATAAAGCTTGGGAAAGTTGGTTTTCCCAGAGTAACGTCACTGAAAGGGTAACTTTTGTTGCCGTATTGGGTTGCATTATTTTAACTGGCTTTAAGGTTTCAGGAATGAAACTGAGTGGGGTCGGGAGTATGCCAATATGGGCCTCAGTTAAACCACATATGAGTACAAGTTCCCTTAACCGTAAAGGAGATTCTTTCTTGGACCACAACTCTGCTCATATCAAGGCAAGTGGTATTGGTGGTAGGATAAAGGAACTCCTGGAATTGGCTAAGGTTCAATTCATAAACCCTTCAGAAGCTATGAATTCAAAAGCTTCCCGCCTTCCTGCTAGCCTGTCAACTTCGATCACAGCAGTGGAGAGGAAGCAAATGTTTGTACAAGAAGCTGAAGCTCTTGTCAGGCATTGGCAAGCAATTAAGGCTGAAGCTCTGGGACCTAACCATCAGGTTGACTCCCTTTCTGAAGCCCTTGATGAGTCAATGTTAATTCAGGTAAAACCTATTGAACGGTCTCTTTTGATTTTATGCTTTTGTTATGTTAACAGTAAGATAATACATGAACCTTCACTCGTCTCCTTGCCTAATCACCATAACCCCAAAAGGGAGGAGCTTGACCGTTCGAATAAATTTAATGGATGTAGTACAAACATATACTTTTAGACTTTTAGTTCTTAATGGAAAAAGACTATCTTAAATCGTAATCAGGATTCAACCATTTCTGAGATTTTTTAAAATTTCAAAACTAAACCTTTGCTAGGTACTAACACTGAATTCACGATGTGGGAAAATTTTGGCATGTTTATTTCAAGATTTCTATTCCTGGAGGTGGAAGTAGCACTTCATGGCTAAAACCTTCGGTTTGGTTTTTCATTCTTTATGACATAATTGTGGTCTGCAGTGGCAAGCGTTGGCTGATACGGCGAAAGCTAAATGTTGTTATTGGAGATTTGTTTTGCTGAAATTGACCATTCTTCGAGCGGACATTCAAATGGATGTAAACATGGGGGAGATGGCCGAAATCGAGGCTCTCCTTGAGGAAGCAGCAGAGCTTGTTGATGAGTCTCAGCTAAAGAATCCTAATTATTACAGGTCAGCAAATACAATATAGGCTTAGTGTTATTTTTGGAGCATCTAGAACTCGGAAGCTGTTTAATCAAAACACATGGACTAAATTGTACTTCCTTCTCGACTGATTGCTGCAGCACATATAAAATTCGATATATTCTTCGGAGGCAAGATGACGGATCATGGAAATTCTGTGGAGGCGACATCGGAATGCCATCATGAGACGAAACATCATTCATAACAAGCCACGGTGAGTAGACTGCTAATCTTTTCATAACGGTTGTGTGTTTCTGTAGTAGCAAACACCAACTTAAGCTCGGTTTCGAGTTCATTCTTAGGAGGATTAGGATTTCATCTAGACCTAACATTTCGTGTTTCTTTTCGTTTTCGTGTCATTATCACGTTTATCGAATCATACACTGTATTTTTTTCGACATGTTAATAAATTTTCTGTTCATATGCCAATCTCAAGACCAATCTAAACAGCTCCACTACTTTTGCTTGAGTTTTTCATTGATGTATAAACCAATCTAAATTGCTTGCTTTGATGCATGATAATGCATTTTGGAGCCATTGTCAAACATGTCATATTCAGAGTTAATTCATACAGAGTCTCTGAATCATTCAGCGTTTAATCATTCTGAAGTAAACAAACAGTCCCTTAATTAAAAAAATAGTGAGAATGATATTTTTATAATTGCTTTTAAATATATAAAGGTTAATTATATTTATTTTTGGGTTTGATCAGAGTAGATAATTCTTACTTTAAATATGAACTCAACCTGACTTTATCCTTAAAAAAAATTGAACTCGAGTTTTCATATAACTTTATAAGATTAAGTTAGAACTTATCGTATCCGAATCTCATGCTTATTTCTAATTAGAATATATTGTAATTTAAATAATTCATTTATATTTTGTTTATAAAAGTATAATTCAAATATTTAATTTTATTTAAAGAATTTATGTCTCGTCCGACTATATATATTTGAAAGGGGTAGTTTTATATGTTATTATTCTAAGGAAAACATATAAGATAAAACCGAAAATCTGGTCTCATTAAAAAATTTCCATACACCTATTAGAGGAAAAAGAGTGCATCATACTCGTCGATAACACGAACCAACTATTCATCACTAGCAAGAGCATTATCGCTCTTAGCAAGAGGATACGAAATGTTCTTCTAAATCCACGAAACCTTATTCCTTGGGTTGGGATAGGGAGCAAAGCCTGCTCATCGGAATCTTGCTTGGCTACAATCACTGACCTCTATTATCAAAATTTATAAAATGATCTTCTAATTATAGAGTATTGCTTCGTTGAGTCCATCGACTATCAAAAATTACAAAATAATCACCGATTATTTACAATGTTCCAAACTGATCATTTTTCATTAAAAAATTGGTTTGTACCCTATCGACAAAAGCAAGACTCTATAGTTGAAGGATCATTTTATAACTTTTAATATAATTTTACATTATATATATATATATATATTTGGCACTACTAATTTATTCCAAAGCTGGTAAAAAAGTAAGAGAATAATATAGTTGGGATTGAATATAACATTATAGGATCTTATGCCGAATTATCTTTTCCAGATTCGCCATTGATGCTCATGCTTAAGGTCCCATAAGAGCTAAAGCTAGATGCATTGAAGATATGGTCGGTACTTTATCGGTCAAAAACATGTTATCAGTCCTGATATTTCGGTAAAATTTGTGATTCGATCCCTACTTTCTTCGATTTTAACATCTTAATCCGATCGTGGTTTGGATTCTGGTAATGGGTTTAGTGTTTAGAAGTTTGATAATCAGGGACCGCTTTAGAGAGGACCTCCCAAAATTTACGGTCTAATAATACTTTAGGTCCCTATTAGTTTTAACTTTGAGTTAAATTAGATTTTGATACCCTTTAATTTTTAAATTTAACACTAAATGAACTTTTGAAATTAAATTATATTATTCTAATATATGATCTTAATCGGTGATGCTTAAGGAACAATGTAACTTTTAGTCTTTAAATTTGACAATTTTTTAATTTAATATCTAAATTTTAAAAAAATTAGTCCGTCCTTCAGATAATGCAGCACACCATCAAAGTATCACATATTGTGAAGTTCAAAAACTGATATGGATCAAAATAAAGCTCAAGGACTAATATGAACCTAAATATTAATTTTTAATATTATTTAACCAATAAACCTTTAAAAATATTACTATTTAACCAATTAAAAATAAACCACATTATCAACACCCGGTTAGTGACCCAAAAATATTGATGATTGCGACAAGATTAATTTTTAGGGTAAATTACGTGTTTAGTATTTAAATTATCAATTTTGATCCGTTTCAGTACTTAAACTTTTAATTTTTTAAAACATACTTAATGTTTAATTTTTATTTTATTCCAGTATCCTACTATTAAAAACTTAATGTGTTTAACACCTAAACTATTAGTTTTGGTCCGTTATCTAAATTTTTAATTTTTTTCAAAATTAAAGTTAAATTTTGAACGATGTACTAAAATAAAACAAAAACTAAACTTTAGATATGATTATAAAAATTAAATATTTAGGTACTAAAACAGACCAACATCGATAGTTTAGGTACTAAATGTATAATTTATCCTAATTAGGGGACCAAAATAGAACAACTCAATAATTGGATGACTAACCGTGCAGTTTTCCCACACTATTTTTCTTAGAAAATAAAATAACCTTATCATAGGAAATTAACCATCCCAAAGTTGATATATTTATTCATTTCACCTCATTGATGCTACAAGTGAAATAGACCAGAAATCACTAATAACTTGGGGTTCATCTTAATCCCAGATCACAAGGGCCTTGAAAGCACACCATTTTCATCTCTGTCACACATCAAGAAGATGCAGCAGCAGCCTCCTGCAGCTGTTTCACCTTGGTGATGTAGTCGTTCATCGCGTCGTCCGGTGACTTCCCTGTTGGAAACACGGATGCCGATTCAAAAACATACTCGATTCATAGTTCATACATTGCTAAACACTTTTCAAAGCAAACCAAATAATGATCTATATCGATTCAAACATAGCTGCATACCTTCAACAGCCTTCCATGCATCCCACTTGGCCTTTTCCTTCAGGTTGAACATTCCGGGACGACCTTCGAATACGGGAAATTATACCCTTTAGTCCCTTTATTACACGGAGACTAACAAAAAAGGTCAAATATGAGTTATAAGTGTGTGAATATATATATGTATACTAACTGGTATTCACTGGTCCAACAGTAGCCTGCTTGTAGAGTCCATAGAGAATGAGCTTGTCGTCATTCGTAGTGCTCGTCGGGAGGGTCTTAGCTTTCTCGGTATACTCCTCGAATTCCTCCTATACAGTCAGGAACCAAGGTACAACATTATCATACTAAAACATCATCATATACTCAAACTGAACTCGACTCGATTTAAACATAAACAATCAAGATCTGATCTCGAAAGCTTTTTCGGCATACTCATCTAATTCCTCCTATACAGTCCAGAACCAAGGTACAACATTATCATGCTAAACATCATCATACTCAAACCGAACTCGATTCGATTTAAACATAAACAATCAAGATCTGAACTCGAAATAACTCGATAAAATTAAAACTCGAATTGACAGACTCAAACTTATCATATCCATTCAATAGAGAAGTCTAAAACACAGTACTTGTAGTCAGGGGTGAATCCAGGGGCTGCCTGCAGCTTACCCCCTTGCAAAAATTGGATAAATTGCTTATTTGGTCCCTTTAGGAAACAAAGCATTCAATTGAGTCTTTTGATTAAAAGATTCAGTGGAATCAGTTGAATACAAAGCCTAAAATTTCCAGATATTGGTGTAATCACCTTCAGATCATCTTTTTATAAAATTGATTTACATTTGCTTGAAGAAGAATCAAAAGAACGATGAGGGGAAACAAATAATCAGACGGACGAATCATAAGAACGATCAACGGGAGCAACTAATCGGCGAGAAACAAGAGAAAAAAAGCCAGAAAATTGAATAATAAATTAGATTACGGATTGAATTGAAAGGAAAGGAAATTATACCTTCAAACCCATTTTTGTTCTTCAAACAAATTTCTTGAGTTTTGCTTTGTGATTTCCTTTCTTCAACCTCGAGACTACCGTTTACTTATAAGCACAGCCGAGCAACTTGACAGGTGGTAGCTTTTCTTATCTTACACGAATATCAAAACTAAAAGACAAATTTTAATGGTTGAAGAGGGTATTTTTTTATTGGGTAAAGTTATAAAATGGTCCCTTATTATAGGATATTGTTTTTAAGTCACCCAATTATTAATAGTTACAAAATGGTTACCCAATTGTATTTTAAACTTGTCATTTTTAGTTAAAAAATTGATGGTAGTTTGAGTTGGACGTTAACATTCTAATTGAAATATGACAATCATTTGAGATTATCGGTTCATATTATATCATATCTCATTTAATAGGTTAAAGTCTAACTCAAATTGTCATCAATTTTAATGGAAAATTACGAGTTTAAAACACAATGAATAATCGGATGATCATTTTGTATCTTAATAGTCAATGGACTTAAAAAAGCAACATCTTATAATCGAGGACCATTTTATAACTTTTAATAGTTGAAGGACTCAATAAAATAACACTATATAGTCGGGGGACTATTTTATGTATTCTACCCTTTTTTATTTTTTAATGATATTTTTTATATATGTTTTCGGTTATTTGAATGTTGTTTTTATTTTATTTTTAAGAGTTAATTTGATATTATCACGACTAATCAAGATGTCGTTATTTATTATTTCGTTGATTTTCTCTATTGTGGACGCTCAAATTAGGTTTGGATATTTAATTTATGTTCGGGTATGACTTTTCATGTTGCTCAAGTTTAATTTATAGTTTATCGGTGAGCTTTCAGTAATTTGATCAATTTTATGTATAATTTTAAAAAATAATAATTAATTAACCAAATCGAACAAAAACAATAATTAGATAATTAAATACATAGATTATATGATGGTTATTGAAAAGTTGTTGATAATACTTAGAATATTACATTAATAATCGATATGTTCGATGAGCATCTTCTTGTTGTGCGAATGACTCGACATGTGTGCCATAAAAATATATTAAATTACATATAAATGATTTTTTATAATAAATTTATAAATGCTTAATTTATGTTATGGGTAGAGGACAGAAACAGTTCTTTTATTATAGATTTTTATTTTGTTGAGTTACGGATAGGGATAAGCATGCGACTCGAACTCGACGGGTTTCGACCTAATTGAGTTAGGTTTTTTTTTTTTAAAAAAATTTAGTTCAGGTCGGGTCGGGTCGGGTTCGAGTTTAGGGTGAAAAATACCCGACTCGACCTGAAAAATATATAATTTTACCTTATATATTTAGGAATAATTATAATAATACCTCTCTATATATATTATTTTTTTCAATTAAGTCACTATTTTTATTGAATAAAAATAATATATTTTTATTATTTCAGGTCGGGTTTTTAAGTTATATATTGGGTCGGGTGAAATCTTATTTTGGTCGGGTCAGGTCGTATCTCGGGTGTAGGATTCCTTGTTCTCGGGCCAGGTAGGATGGACCAAAAACCCGACCCATGCCCATCCCTAGTTACTGAGTATTAAAAGTTATAAAATTATTTTTGATTATAGGATATTATTTTATTGAGTCTTTTGACTATTAAAAGTTACAAAATGATCATCCGACTATTCATATGTTCTAAACTCGTCATTTTCTGTTAAAAAATTGAGTCGCATGAATCGGAAGTTAGCATGATGATTAAGATACAATAGTCTTCTGAGATTCTGGGATCAGATTTTATCATATCACAGTCAACCTGTTAACATCCAGTTTAAACTACATTAATTTTTTAATAAAAAAGACGAGTTTAGAATATATGAATAATCGGACGATCATTTTGAAATTTTTAATAGTGAGTGGACTCAACAAAGTAATTCCCTATAATTAGAAAATTATTTTGTAACTTTTAATTATCGGGAAACTCAACAAAACATTACCCTATAATCAGATGATCATTTGTGTATCAGTGTATTTTATCCTGGTATTGTATCGTTTGTAGCTTCAACAAAGCACATGCCATGAGAACCAAGAGCAACCGTAACTTTTTATTCAAGAAAAGGGCAATTACAAAACCAGACAATGGAACTAAAATGAACATATTAGAATTGAATAAAAAGAGGCGGAGTCAGGGGGTTCAATGATGCATTTCCGAGCGAAGCTCCGTGTTCGATCGAGATCCGGGCACCATCGAGGTCGGTTGTTTGATGACTGCAGCCAAAATATCGGTATAACCCACCACCCCAACAAGAACATCGACATCATCATCTTCACCTTCGGTCACCCAAACATGGGTTGCCCTATGAGACAGGATTTGAGCCATGACTGCAGCCAACGAACTTGTCGTTTTACACGTCAAGGGTGCACTTCTGCCCCTATACGTGCTCCGGCCGACTCCGAAACTCGGTCCTGATGGATTGAACCCGCAGTTTGTACTAACGTGTTTCCTTGGCTTTGAAGTATCACAAATGTCGTTGAGCCATCTCGAACTCACGTTATCCTCGATCCCCATTACGAATTGTCCGGCCGAGAGGTTGGCTAAAGCCCATGCTGCAGCTAAATAATCACATTTCCATAGTTTAGAGACTGAGATCTCTCCTAAGATTCTGTGGTGACCTTCTGGCGTGCTCTCCATTATGGCGAATGCGCTCGGATCACCGGGATGTTTTTGCATAGCTTCGGAAGCCGGGAGGGAGGCATCGATAGAGCAATAGTTTTGGTTAATAGCTCCGAGCGAGGAAATAGATGCCAGGGGGAGTGGAGCTAAAGCACCAAGGCAACCGAGGAGGAAACGGATTATGTCTTCTCTCGACAGACAGCAAAAGCGGTTGTTGCACATGTAGGCAGAGGTCGACGAAGCGGAAGAGGACAACGACGATGGCGAAGGACAACCGGTATTAAGACCGAGGTTATTGCAGCTACCCTCCATGTTCTTGAGCCACTTCCCGTGATAAATGATCGAGAATCTCTTGCTCATTCCTTTCCATACCGCGCTCTTCGGAACAAGAAGTCGCCTCACACCTTGCTTCATCATCTCCAGTGCATCTATCAGTCTATTTCAACAACAAATTGGCAATGCCATCAGAGAGATCAAAATTTCTACTCAAACAAGCAGTAAACAGAACCAATTCAATCAGCTACCAAAATAGTCCTAAGCAAGGTTCATCGACTCTACATCATACTTCGGGAAAAAGAACGAGATCGATATCGATTACCAAACATAAATTTAGTTCAACAACAACGAATTACCAATGGCTTCAGAGAGCAACAATTCTACAGATACCAAAATAGTCCTAAACAAGATTCATCAACTCCGTACCATACTTCAAGAGGAAGAACGAGATCGATATCAAACATAAATTTAGTTCAACAACAGCGAATTAGCAATTCCATCATAGAGAGCAACAATTTTACTTAGACAGGCAGTAAACAGAACCCTTTCAATCAGCTACCTAAATAGTCCCAAACAAGATTCATCGACTCCGTACCATACTTCGAAAGAAAGAGATCGATATCGAATTCAATAACAACGAATTAGCAATGCCATCATAGAGAGAAACAATTCTACTTAAATGGGCAGTAAACAAAACCATTTTAATCAGCTACCAATAGTCGTAAACAAGATTCATTGATCCCGTACCATACTTCGAGAGGAAGAACGAGATCTATATCGTATTCAACAACAACGAATTAGCAATGCCATCTTAGAGAGCAACGATTCTACTTAAACAAGCAGTAAACAGAACCATTTCATTCAGCTACCAAAATAGTCCTAAACAAGATTCATCGACACTACATCATACTTTGAGAGGAAGAACGGAGATCGATATCGAACGTAAATTTAGTTCAACAACAACGAAATAACAATTCCATCATAGAGAGCAACAATTTTACTTAGCCAGGCAGTAAGCAGAACCCTTTCAATCAGCTACAAAACAGTCCTAAACAAGATTCATCGACTCCGTACCATATTTCAAGAGGAAGAACGAGATCGATATTGAATTCAACAACAATGAATTAGCAATGCCATCATAGAGAAACAATTCTACTTAAATGGGCAGCAAACAAAACCATTTCAATCAGCTACCAATAGTCCTAAACAAGATTCATCGACCCCGTACCATACCTCGAGAGGAAGAACGAGATCAATTTATAACTCAACAACGAATTAGCAATCCCATCATAGAGAACAACAATTCTAATTAAACAGGCAGTAAACAAAACCATTTCTATCAGCTATCAAAATAGTCCTAAAGAAGATTCATAGACTCTACATTACACTTCGAGGGGAAGAACGAGGTCAATATCGAACACAAATTTCAACCTGGAGCAGAATAATCAAATCTCTATGATCATTCAGCAAGTATACAGCTAGAACAAATGCAGTTCAACCAAACTGAAGCCACATTTTTCAAATGAGCAAACCTGGTGCCAGGATCAACAATCTTTAAGAGACCATTGTTTGGGACAACAACATCAGAAACTAGTGTTTTGATAGCTTTGACATGATCATCCAAGCACTGAGATTTGGCTAAAAATGAGACGACATCGAGTGATGTTAGAATCCCAACAAATCTCTGTTGTCTCATCTCATTGTTTTCAACCATTCCCGGATGTGTTCTTCTCTTCCAAACTGGTATCCCACACTCTGTTGATTCTCTTATTGCTCTTACGGCGGACTCCAACGTCTCCGTTTCGGTGAATTCTTCCAGTTCCGGCTTTCCGACCGTCAAATCCCCCACCACATGGTACAAGAACACCGATGCCATTCCTTCAAAGTTTATGTTTGTTTCCCGAGAAACCTGGAAAAAAAACCAAAAGAAACTAGTTTCGATAAAGGGTCACTTTAATTTTCAATTACCTCAACTGGGTTTTGGTTTATTCCATCCAAAATTGATTTTTCCTTCAAAAACATCTTGGGGTTTCTATAAAACTTATGAAAATTCAATAAACAACTTGAATGAACACCAAGAATTGTTCTTAATTCACTTGTGAAATGAAGGGAAAAACTTGGGGTTTTTTTTCCTTCTAGAAACCGAGAAAACCGGTGAGGATGAAGAGATACAAGAGGGATTGAAACGAAGTTATTGAAAGTAAAAGCCATTGCGGTGATCTCTCGGAAAATTCTTGACTGAATCGGTGTCGGAAAAAGCATGAATTTTGGAGGGAAAGGAGAAATGTTCTTCTTCTTTATGGATTAATTGGTGTTTTTGCGGATTTAATTGGTTTGAAGGGTAAAATACACAAATGATCCTTCTTTTATCGAGTTTTATGATTATTAAAAGTTATAAATTGGTCCCTCAACTATATGTTGTTATTTTGTTGTCTCTAATATGTTAAAAGTTATAAAATGATCATCTGACTATTTATATGCTCTAAACTCGTCATTTTCCGTTAAAAGTTTGACGATCATTTGAGCTGGAAGCTAACATATTAACTGAGATATGATAAAAATCTAACCCTAAAACAGTTTTGATTATATTTTATAGATCACTCTCTGTTTATATTATGTCGTTGAACACACACTTAAAATATTTTTTCATCGAACTAGTGCTTGAAAGCAATGACAATACCAATATACATCATTAAAATATAATTTTATTATATATCAATTAGCAAGTTAACATCCAACTCAGACGACAGTCAATTTTTAACGAAAAAGTACGAGTTTGGAATATATGAATAATCAGATGATCAGTTTGTAACTTCTAATAGTCAAAGAACTCAACAAAAGAATGTCTTATAGTTAATGAATCATTTTATAAATTTTAATAATTAAAAGACTCAATAAGACAACACCCTATAATCAAAGATCATTTGTGTCCTTTATCCGTTTAAATTGAGAAAGGAGATCAAAATTTTGGTGAATTACGACGGGGCTTAGAATTGTTCCGCCTCCTAAATATATGGATAAATTATGGTAGAAGTCATTCTATTATGAGTATATTCATAATTGGGTCATCATATTACAAAAAGTCACTGGTCACTCTATTTATTGATTTTTAACAATCAGATTACTTTTTCGTTAAATCAGTAATGGGAGTTAATATTTTAATTCTGTTTGAATAAAAAAAATATAAACTTACTCATAATTGAGTGATTAAAATATAACTAAAAAAGTTAAAGTGACATGATCATTATAATCTATAAATACAGTGATCTGATTATGACTTTTAAAAACACGATGACTTAATTATAAACTAATTAATAGTAAAATGACTTTTCATGTAATGTATCCCTAATTATCATCCCATATTAACAAAATAATTATCAATATCAGTTAATAATAATATGACACATAACATATGATATCATCAATAATATAAATAAGATAAAATTAATGTTTTGAAGTGAAAAGTTACGAAAAAAAATTATACCTAACGACGGGTTTTGGTAGTACAAATTGAGGGATTAATTATTAGTTTTTCAAAATTTTGGAGGATCATAGTCTCTCTGACGAAAAATTATTAAATGAAGTCGGCTCTTCACGTCATCTGTGGTCCCAACCAATGGCATTTTTTTATCTAATTTTTTTTTAAGGTGAATCTTCACCTCTTTTCTACGTGTAAATAAGGAGTGGGCAATTGTTTCGAAGTTATTTTAAAATTAATGGATCTAATTCACTAGGATCATGAATGACGTGGTGAGCCGAGTCCATAAAATAATTTCTCCTCTCAGACCCTATTTAGATATGTAATTGATTATACGTGACAATTACATCATATTAACTTATATATCCATTTGTACATGTTATATGATCGATCTTATGGGATAAAAGATGCATTAAGTTGGAAGCTGAATTTGGAAAACAAATGGGGTAAACTATGAGTTTAGTACCTAAACTATCAGTTTTTGTCTGATTTAGTACTTAATTTTTTTTATAAAAAAACTATACCTAATGTTAAAACTTAACGAGCGGACTAACGTGGCATAGCTTCGACGGACGAACGATCAGTCCGAACGATTGACCACAAGAGAATAATGAGTTGACCAGCATAGTCCAATTTTAGGCCCATCGGACGGTGGAACATGAAGATCGGAAGATGAAGAAATCAAAGAGTTAATCGTCGATTTGGGGAGATTGATACGTTTCTCGGTGAAACGGAGGTCAAAATCACGTTCAGGGGACGAAAAGATGTGGGCTAGAAATGGGCTTCATCGACAAATGGATGCGAGGGCCAACGACTATAGATGTAGCGATCGACAAGTCCGTCCGTTAAAAACTAAAGTTAGCCTTGATTTTGAAAAAAAAAAAAGAAAAGTTTAGATACTAAAACTGATAACTTAAGTATTAAACGTATATTTACCCAAATAAATGGTTTGAAAGGTTCAACATTGACATAAAATGAATAGGATGTATGTTTGACCATCCTTTTCTAAAGAATGTCCACTCAATTCTCCCTCTTTTTCTCCGACAACTTTGAGGACAAAAAACCTAAAATATTTTTGTTTGCCATTTTTTTGGTTTTTTGGTTTTATAATTTGGTCATTTCCAAAACCATGGCTTCTCATGATCTTTTGTTCTTGTCCTTGGTTGCAATCCCCCCGGCTCCCAAGAGGGGCCCTTCAATCTCTTGAAGGCTTCCTCTCCCCCACACCCACGATTGATGTCTCCGGTCGGTTCGATCCGATCCGATCTTTTTCTCTCGTAACGAGCCGAGATTAACTCGACATCATTCTCTCGGTGTTCCGAACTTTGTAATCTCTTTGCTCTTTCAGGTTCGGGGCCGTTTCCGATCGACATTCCGATAAAACAAATAAAATGAATTGCTTCCCTTGTTTCTCCTCGCAAAAGAAGGAGGGAGGCAGTAAAAAGGACCACGATGTTTCCCACGTTGAACAACTGCAACTTCAACAACAATCCGTACTAGGTACGCTTTGAGATCGAAAACGATCCGATATTATATCTTCAAAATGATTACATGAACATCAATAAAAATGAACACGAGGTCGATTAGGTATCGTTTTGGCCTATTTTAGTACCTAAATTTTTAAAATTTTCAAAATCATACTCAACGTTTAGTTTTTATTTCATTTTAGTACTCTATCGTTAAAAACTTAAAGCATTTAGTACTTAAACTATCAATTTTGTACTTAAACTTTCTATTTTTTTTTCAAAACTTAACATTGAATTTGAACGAGGGTACTAAAATGAAACAAAAACTAAATTTTAGGTATGGTTTTGAAAAAAATGAAAGTTTAGGTACTAAAACAACTAAAACTGATAGTTTAGGTACTAAACGCATAATTTACCCTTAATTATATTATCAATTTTGACTTACTAATGACATTATAAGGGTGGAAGACATGGACAAAAGCATGATTTTATGATAGGGAGCGAACTTATAAAATCTTAAAGATATTGAAAATAAATTATCAATTGAAAATACCTAAATTATATAAAACGTTGAAGTTTTTTGGGGACAATCACTCCCGCCAGCCCCCTTGGTCCATCCCCGGTAAAAGAATCAAATTAAGGCAACTTAATGTAGGATAAAATCTTAATTTTCAGCATAGTAGAGGGACTAAATTCATAATTTTGTGAAATCTTGAAACAGAAAATAAAGAGGCACCTACAACAGTCCCAGCTGACTATGACAACAATAGTTCAATCAAAGCATTCAACTTCCGTGAGTTAGCCTCCGCCACTAAGAATTTCCGTCAAGAATGCTTGTTAGGTGAAGGTAGTCTCGGCAAAGTTTACAAGGGAACGATTCCGGCCACCGGCCAGGTCCGCTTTTACGTCTGAACCTTTCGTATATTCGAAGGATCGTATACATATATTTATATCGTGTCGGATTATGTCTTCGACACGTATAATGCGTCTCGGGGTTATTTACTAATGGTTTGTTTATAGGAGGTTGCCGTGAAACAACTTGATAGGAATGCAATGGAAGGAGGCAATGAGTTCTTTGTGGAAGTTGGGCAGCTAAGTCTCCTACAGCATCCAAATTTGGTCGGTCTTGTTGGATATTGTGCTGATGGAGATCAGAGGCTTTTGGTTTATGAATTCATGCCTGGGGGATCCTTAGAAGATCATCTGCATGGTACATGCAATTAAATCTTTGTTTTCGGGTTAATTTCGTCGGATATCCCCGAACTATTATCTAGATTTTGAATTGGTCCCTATATTTCAAAACATCCTGATTAGTCCTTTTCAGTATTGCATCAGTCAGTTCCATCAGTTTAGTCGTCAGATTTTTGGTGTTAAATACCTCTTTCGGATCTCTTTCACAAGTCACACCTTTGCCTATCTAAACCTTTGAAACAAAAAGCCCTCGGATTATCTCCTCCGCTGAGCATAGTTCCTGGGGTTTCACGTCTTTCGACCAATAATTCTCCTTTGACATGAATTCTAATAGGCCCACGTGATTTGTCATAGTCAAATTTACCATTAGATGGTAATATATATTCTCCCCATCAACCTACGATAACCATTATGACCTTACATCTGACATCATAACTAAGGGTCATTATAAAAACTCCACATAAGATTGAGATGATCTCTTAGACTCTTCTCCTCTCCTAGTCAAGGACAACCATTGTCTTGGTCACACCACCTTTTCTAAAATTATCGGTCGAGACTCCCCTTCTAAATTGATGAACCATTTATAACTGTCACGGTCCAAACATTACCGTCAACAACTTTAAATATGCTTCACCCTATATTTGAGTTGACACCTCATAGTCAAAACTAATAACAAATTTGATGGAAGGGTTTGATTGATATGATATAGTTACTTTAAGGACTCAATTACAAATATATATTTAGATGTAGGACTCAATTACAAAGTGTAATTAATAAAAATGTCAAAGCAGGAGGAGGGAAGCCATTAGATTGGGTTACGAGAATGAAAATTGCACAAGGGACGGCTCAAGGTCTACAATACTTACACGAGAAGGCTAAACCTCCAATAATATACCGTGACCTCAAGTCCTCAAAAGTGTTGTTAGACGATGAATTCAACCCGAAGCTGTCGAACATCGGGATCGACAAGCTCGGATCGTCGTCCGACAGCAAGATGCCGATGCAGTCGAAGATGATGGATAACAATGGTTACAATGCTCCCGAGTGTATGCAATCAGGTACCGTCAATGCACAGACCGATGTCTATAGCTTCGGGGTTGTGCTGTTGGAGCTTATCTCCGGAAGAAAAGCCCTCGACCCTTCCAAACCCGAGGACGAGAAAAATTTAGTTGCTTGGGTAAGTACCTAGCTAGGGTTTATTTGTTTGATTTTTCATAAAAAAAGGTCGAGTTAGTTCGGGTTTTATATTTTTCGAATTTTTTCGAGTTCACATCATTTCATATTAGGTTATTTTGGGTTTAGATCCTTCGGTTCTTTTGATTGAGTTTTTCTTGAATAGACTCATTTCGTATTGGGTAAAGAACACAAATGGTCCAATTGTAACATGTTGATTTGTTGAGTTCATCGACTATAAAAGTTACAAAATGGTCATCAGACTATTTATATGTTCCAAACTCGACTTTTTTTGTTAAAAAATTTACAATCATCTGAGCTAGACATTAATATGTTGACTGAGATATGATAGTCGTTTGAGATTCTAGGATTAAATTTTATCATATTCTAGTTAGCAGGTTAACATACAACTCAAATTGCCGTCAATTTTTTAACGGAAAAAGATGAGTTTGGAACATATGAATAGTTGGATGGTCATTTTGTAACTTTTGATAGTCAGGAGGCTCAACAAAGCAATGCTCTATGGTCGGGGGACCATTTTGTAACTTTTAATAGTCAATGGACTCAACAAATCAATGTTCTATAGTTAGGGTACCATTTTGTAACTTTTAATAGTCATGGGACTCAACAAAGCAATGCTCTATAATCAAGGACTATTTGTGTACTTTTACCCTTTTGTATTCTAGTCATTTTAGTTTTTATGTTTTACATGAGTTTTGATCATTTTGAGTTACTTGTTTAGATTATTTCGAGTTAATATCATTTTGAACTCTAATCATGTGGGTTTTGTTAGGGTTTGATACTGATAGCAAAATGGGATAATTTTCATTTACCCCTTCAAAATCTACAAAATGTAATGAATATCAAGGTAAAATTGCACTATGAACCCCTCAAATTTACTTAGGGTTTATTGTATGATTGGAACAGGCACAACCAATATTCAAGGAACCAAAAAATTTCCCACAAATGGCAGATCCTTCACTCAACAAAAAATTCCCAGAAAGAGGATTGAATCAAGCTGTTGCAATGGCAGCCATGTGCGTGCAAGAAGAAGCGGCGACGCGGCCATTGATCAGCGATCTATCTTCGGTCTTAAGTTTCCTTTCAATGGCCACTGAAGCAAACAACATCCCTGAAGATCTCCCTCCTGCAATCTCAGGAAAATTGCGGAGCATGTCGAGAGATGGCGGATCATCGGACGACAACGATGAAGACAAGGAAACCGATAACGAATCCGAAAGCGACGACGCTTCCGCCGACGGAAACGATGATCGTTCTCTAAGCCACAAGAGTAGCGGGAGGTCGTTGTCTTCGTTCGGCAGTAGGAGCGGACGAGACCGTTCCTTGAGCCACAAGAAATCGAGCAAATCAGTAAACTACTCGACGTACGGCAGCGACGCGTCTGAGAGTAATTCGGAAGGCGATGAAGGCAGTGCTTCTTCGAGCAATGAAAAGGCCAATGAACATTCCGAAGACGATGATTCGAGCAACGAGAAGGCCGATGAAAGACGAAACGACAGCATGAAATCGAACTCTTCAGCAAAAAAGACTAGAAAGAAAGAAAAAACATCAAAGGGTAGTAAAAGTAGCAGGAAGAAGAAGAAACCTAAGGACGAAGACGATTCGTCGCACCATAGGAGTAGTTCCACAAAAAAGGGTCGCCGGAAAGCTAAAGACGACGACGACGACAACGAAGACGGTTCACATGGAGGATCACAGCCTGAAAACTGAAGCAAAATTGTTGGAGGAACTTAAACACAAGTAGTAACCCTTTTTAATGAGCAAAACAACTTATAAACTCATATGATTTATTTTACTGATTTTAATTTTACTTTTAATTTGCATGAAAATTTACCAATTCCAAAAGTTTTACAAATTCATGCATGGTAAAAATTCCACCTAAATTCACAGTTGTATTCATTAAAGAATGTAATGTTCGTAAATTTCCTCGGTTTAATTCTCAATTTCAATCTTTTATTTTAAAGAAATTGAGAAAATAATCCCTTTACTTTAATTTGTTAGAATCCGGTCTTTATAATTTATGAAAACCGACAAATTTATCCGATTCGATAGATCTTTTAGACCTAATAAACCATTGACCTAAAAATTGATAGACCAACAATTTATATGCAACAAATTGACAAAAGCCAATGATTCAAGTTAATGTGTTTATTGAAAATGTGTGGTGACTGAATTATAATAAATTAAAGTAGATGGTCTAATTTTTCACTTTTTATAAAGTAAGGGATAAAATTGTATTCTAAATAGACCATGATTTGTTTTTTAAAAGTTATAATTTAATCACATGATTAAAATATTATAAGAATATATTGTTTCATCATTAGAATTGAAAATGTGATGTGGTATAATAACTATTTCAGTCCTCAAACCTTATATATTATATCTTTTTAGTTCTATTATGAAACTATTAACAAAAATTTAACCTCCTAATTTAAAAACTCCATCAATTCAGTCCTTTTCGTGATACTATCAAACTAAATGAGTCCATCAGATCAATCAATACTTGGATAATTGTATTCTACCATAATGTAATAAGAAGTTATTGATAAAAGTCTTCCATCAATGAATGTTAGTCAATTGTATGGATGGCCTTACAAAGTACATGTATAACAAAACTTATGATTCGAATATAAGATTGGTCAACGAGCAGAACAATTTGCATTCGTTAGTTTGGTGACATGACATATTAGTAAAATGAATTAATTTTTTAATTTGACCATTAAAGTTTATATAAGATATTAATTAGACCCGTGAAATTCAGACAAAAATATATCAATTAACCAATAAATTTGATCGAAATCCCTTTCTGCCTGTCGCCGATCACTGTCGGCTGCCATCGACTGTTGTCCTCGATGACCATTGGATCTCGAAATATGAAAAATTAAGTCCATAATGAATTAATTTTCAAAGTTTAAGTCCTTGATTTTCTCTCTAAACAAGGAATAAGCCAATTAAGGGAAAATTACAAGAAAATCATGATTAGAGCAAGATTTTAGGAATTTCATTACTTCCTGAACTTTCCCTAAATTTTGTAGATAAAATTAACGTATTAAATGCTAAAAAATAATGGCATTTGAATGTGGAAATGGGTTTACTGTTTCCCTAAATTTTGCATTACAAATAGCAAAAACTAGTATTCCATTCATCCCATCTTTATGATATTTACGTGTCAAATTAGTATTTCATCTAAAGTTCAAGTGTCAAATTAAAAAACAGCCCCTTTTATTTACGTGTCATATCATCAAACTAAAAACATCTGACGTCCTAGTAACCAAAATGTTATAAATTGATAACGCCAATGACCAAAAAAATATAATTGGATAACATAAGAGACCAAAGCCTTAAGTTTTTATTTATTAATTCGATGAGTAAAAATGAACACTTATAAAATGAAAAGGACCATTTCAATAGTTTACCCAAAAAGATTTTACCAGCTCCCCTACTAGTACCTTACTCTAAAATAAATACAATGTTTCATTGATAAAATTCAACACCATATAAAAATATTAATAGTAATTCTAAGCCACATGAAAGTAATATAACAATTACGAGAGAAAAATAAAAATTAAATTAATCGAATTTTAAAAATTAAAAATTTTATTATTATAGCATACCATGTTAGATTTATGTTTCAATTTTATCGATGAAGTAACATGCGTGTAATAACACGACATGTTTGTAAACGACCTAATAATTGAGTGATCTAGAACATAATTTATCCTTTTAAACAGTTTCTACCTAGGAGAAATTCCTAACGAGTATTGAACCCGACGATCAGGAGGAGAGGAGAGATGTCAACCGAGAACTTTTAAATAGGTTGTTGACAATATTTAAAATATACTTTATTATGAAATAAACATTAATGTAGCCCATAAAATTAATTGGTTTATTTCCATAAAACAAAAAATTAAAAATAATGAACGTAAATTTTGATATTCTAAGTTTGATTTATTTCCATAAAACAGAAGTTTAGTATACTATTTAAGAGTGTTCATGAAAACTTATAATTACAAGAGAAGAGAAGAAAAATAGAATCATCACAGTATAGATTTTTTTTAACAAGAAATGAGAACTAGTACGAGGTTTGTTTATGTCCCCATGATTCTGATTTTAGGGTTTGTTATGTTTTCAATCCATGCAGATTCATATAAAACAAATCAAGCTCGTCGTGTTTTGAACTTAGTGGTACTTCCTCAAGTCCCCGTTCCACCGTCTTCCCCCGGTCACGGTGGAAATAAACCGGTTGCGCCGCCGTCCCATGTAGGCCAATCTGGTCGAGCCTTGAACTTTGGTGTACTTCCTCAGGTACTTGTACCACCATCTTCACCCGGTCATGGTGGAAATAAACCGTTTGCGCCGCCATCACATGTAAGCCAATCCGGTCGAGCCTTGAACTTTGGTGTACTTCCTCAGGCGCCTGTACCACCTTCTTCACCCGGTCACGGTGGAAATAAACCGGTTGCGCCGCCGTCCCATGTAGGCCAATCTGGTCGAGCCTTGAACTTTGGTGTACTTCCTCAGGTACCTGTACCACCATCTTCACCCGGTCATGGTGGAAATAAACCGGTTGCGCCGCCATCCCATGTAAGCCAATCCGGTCGTGCCTTGAACTTTGGTGTACTTCCTCAGGCGCCTGTACCACCATCTTCACCCGGTCACGGTGGAAATAAACCGGTTGCGCCGCCATCCCATGTAAGCCAATCCGGTCGTGCCTTGAACTTTGGTGTACTTCCTCAGGCGCCTGTACCACCTTCTTCACCCGGTCACGGTGGAAATAAACCGGTTGCGCCGCCGTCCCATGTAGGCCAATCTGGTCGAGCCTTGAACTTTGGTGTACTTCCTCAGGTACCTGTACCACCATCTTCACCCGGTCATGGTGGAAATAAACCGTTTGCGCCGCCATCCCATGTAAGCCAATCCGGTCGTGCCTTGAACTTTGGTGTACTTCCTCAGGCGCCTGTACCACCTTCTTCACCCGGTCACGGTGGAAATAAACCGGTTGCGCCGCCGTCCCACGTAGGCCAATCTGGTCGAACCTTGAACTTTGGTGTACTTCCTCAGGTACCTGTACCACCATCTTCACCCGGTCATGGTGGAAATAAACCAGTTGCGCCGCCATCCCATGTAAGCCAATCCGGTCGTGCCTTGAACTTTGGTGTACTTCCTCAGGCACCTGTACCACCTTCTTCACCCGGTCACGGTGGAAATAAACCGGTTGCGCCGCCGTCCCATGTAGGCCAATCTGGTCGAGCCTTGAACTTTGGTGTACTTCCTCAGGTACCTGTACCACCTTCTTCACCCGGTCATGGTGGAAATAAACCGATTGCGCCGCCATCCCATGTAAGCCAATCCGGTCGTGCCTTGAACTTTGGTGTACTTCCTCAGGCACCTGTACCACCATCTTCACCTGGTCACGGTGGAAATAAACCGTCTCCGTCCTATGTCAGTCAAGCCGTTCGTGCTTTGAACTTTGGTGTACTTCCTCAGGCACCCGTGCCACCGTCTTCGCCCGGTCACGGTGGAAATAAACCGGTTGCGCCTCCATCCCATGTCAGTCAAGCCGGTCTTGCTTTGAACTTTGGGGTACTTCCCAAGGCATCTGTACCACCATCTTCGCCCGGTCACGGCGGAAATAAACCGGTTCCGGTTGCGCCTCTGCCGTGATTTGAACACGTAGGAAAATTATTTTCTGTTGATCTCATGATCGTTTTCCTCGTTTTTATTTCAACTCCTAATAGCTTATTTCCCAAGAATATGTTCTTAATATGTTCTTTACACGTTATGGTTGAGGATTTACTATTTTCATAATAACATATTTTCATATTTTGGTTTTAATTGAGTTTAATGTTGTGATTTATAATCCATTTAAATAATATGAATTAAATCAATTCGGTGTTCAAAAAGATTATCGTTGTTAGTTGAGTTCTCGAGTTCAAACATCAAGTATGTGCATATATATATATATATATGACTGTTGAATGTCAAATAGTTGAGTCTTTGAATAAATATTACTTAATATTGACCCAAATTAATAAAAAGTATAAACTACGCATTCAGTACTTAAATTATCAATTTTGGTTTGTGTTAGTACTTAAACTTTTAATTTTATCAAAATCATTCATAACTTTTAGTTTTTATTTCTTTTCAATGTTAAAAACTTAAAGCGATTAGTACCTAAATAAACAATTTTTGTCCAGTTTGGTATCTAAACTTTCAATTTTTTTAAAATAAAAACTTAACGTTAAATTTTGAACATGATTACTAAAATGAAATAGAAACTAAACTTTAAGTATAGTTATTTTTAAAATTGATAGTTTAATTACTGAATACATCATTTCTAAAAAATGGTTTAAAAACTTGATTCGCTTTCTAATATTGGTGGCGGAGGACTAAATCCGCCACCAACACACCCAAATCAAGTTGATCATGATTTGAATGTTGCGGTGCTTCTCGAGAAACCTATTCTGCCATCTATGAGGCACGGCGGACTGTATCCGCCACCAACGCTTGCAAGTCAAGTTGATGGTGACTTGAACGTTAGGTCAATTCTTGAGGAACTCGATTCGCTTTCTAACATTGGTGGCGGCGGACTAAATCCGCCACCAACACATCCAAATCAAGTTGATCATGACTTGACCGTTGAGGTACTCCGGAGAAACCTATTTTGCCATCTATGGGGCATGGCGGACTGTATCCGCCACCGACACATGCTAGTCAAGCTGACCGTGACGTAAACGTCGGAGTACTTCCTGAGAGTATGTTCTACCATCTACGATCGGTAAATAGGACGGTTCCGCCATATCCCGAGGCAAAGTGATCATATTTTGAACTCTTAATACCTCCCAAGTAACCAGTTTCACCATCTACACCCGGTCACGGTGGAAAATAAACTCGTTTCATGTGAATTCAAGGCCTAAGTGCTTTTTAATAGCCAAAATTATTTTGTTATTATCTTTCGAATAATTAAATAATTTTTCATTTACGATCAAATCAAAAGATTATTATCGTTATCGTTGATATTGTCATCACCGTTATCGTTTCAATTATGTTTATTAATCGATCTGGATTAAATACTGCAAAAATCTATGTAGGAAAAATAATCACCTTAGTGATCCAAAACATTAGTCTTTCTTATTTATTAAAAGAGAAATAAATAACCTTCGAGCTATATAGTTCAATACATAACATTCGTCACATAGGATGATATTCAAAAGACTTTTAATTCATGGTATTCAATCATGGATGGTCTTCCTCGTTATTATTATCATCCCTGTTTTCTTCTGCAAAATAAAAACAAAAAGCACATTAATTATATAAAAAAAATATGAAAGAGTACATTAAGTCCCTATACTTAAAAAAACAACGTGATCCTCGTATTATTTTTTTCTCTTAATGTGGCTCTTCAATTCAAAAAAGAACTTGATGTGACCCTTTGACCAATGTTTTTCTTCAATTTCCGATTATATGAGCAGTTGTTGAAGGGGAAGGAAAAGAATCATGGTGATAGTTTTTGCATAAACTTATGATTTACTTAGAGCATCCTAATGGAGAATGACTTACACTAATATTGGTCAATGACGGAAAACGTTGGTCGAAGTACCACATTAGGTTCTTTTCTTGAGTTGGAGGATTACATTGAGAGAAAAATAGTACGAGGGCTACATTAGTTTTTTTCTTTTTCTTTTTAAAGTATAGGGACTTCGCGTACCCTTTTACCAGAAAAATCTATAATTAATTTGTAAACCGAACATACCTTTGCCATATATTGCTTGAAACATTCTTAGATGGGGATCAACCGGCAACCCCATGGCTGCATACGACAGATCGTACACTTTGTTCTTGATAATTTTCGACCTATGGATCGAGCTAAATTTTTCAGAAATTGAATCGAACTCAAACAAATAAAGTTTCGTGTGTCTAAATCCGATCCAACTTAAAGTTATAATTAATGTTTAAACATGTAGCATAATGTATACCTTGAACTTGAAGCACCACGAACACCAACTCTTTGACGTTGACTGCCTTCTCTTATTGACGTACACTCCATAAAATGAAGGTTTGGGTCTTCCTTCCAATTCATTATCCTCTGCATCGTAAATATTAGTAATCATCCACGAGTTCGAATTCTATCACTGTAAATAAAAAAAATAGATTAAAAGATTCGTTTTCATACTTGTTGAATTGATCGATCATCATTCAGATGAAAGTTATCTGATGTTAATAGTGCTTGGAATCCGAAATCATGTGACCTAATCGGAAGGAAAAGGAAAATAAAAATTATATGATATTAGAAAATAACATGAATATTATACGAATGTTATACGAATATACGAATAATCGGATTTTTATATAGAAACACAATACTGGGAGAAATACCCTAATTTTGTAGCAGGTTCATGTAAATGGTGCCAATTAATCCAATTTGTGTTGGCCAAAGGGGATCCACTCCAATTTCCTTGCTCTACCTATACAAATGAATAATGTGAAGGAAATGAAAGTTGAAAAAAGAGTATTTCCAATGTATAATTGAATTCTTCTACACTTTACTTTCCTGGTCAAACTACGGTTTCGGTCCCTCTATAATGCTTAAATTTCAGATTTAGTCCATGCATTTTAATTCGGCATAGTTTGGTCTCTTTGTTCTTATGATGTTATTAGCTAATCAAAATTGCTGGCATTATTAATTATTCCATTTAAAATACAAGCATAGTTTTTGTTAAAAATATCCTTTCTAACTAAGAATGATCATTTTAGGACCTGATCGAATTTTTAGCCCATTCGAATCTGACTCGAGTGTAACATACTTATTCACTCATAATCCGACTCGAGTTTATGGAAGTTCCACTCGACCCAAAATCTAATATGGTTTTTAAGGTAAAAATCCACATGACCTGAACCTTGACCCGACTTTTAAGGTAAAAATTCATTTAGATAGAATTACATGCTAGAATTCGTATTTCGTACTTAATAAATATCATCTTATTTCGTTTTAGATTTTGATCTTACTTCCGTCTCTAGATATAACTAAACTAAACTCGATATAAAAGAATATAGAAAATCGAATAACCTGAGGAAATTGAAGTCTAGAAGAAGTACTCAAACGGAACTCCGGTGGAAGATTTGACGTAGGAAAACGGTAGCCATCGGAGGCTTCAATGGCATTGTTCATCAAATCTCCACTTGACCTAATTAATTGCCACAGAAAATGCTGTAATTTCACTAAATATTTTTCAAATATAAAACAAATTTAGAAAGAGAGAGGATGATTAGAAGTGAATGACACACATAAATGAATGTTCAACAACGTTGTTTTGCTTACGACCGAGTGATCGATTTGTTCCATTGCTTTCATCTGAAGAAGAAGAAGAAGATGATGAACTTCCTGCATTCTCACTATCTTTTTTCATCTGTTGATCTGAATACGTAATTGTTGAACGAGTAATATTTTTAGAGTCGAGTCGAATCAAACTAAATATTAATATGAAAAGGGATAAAGTTATTAAGACAAACCTTTTTCTTACCAACACTTTTAGACAAAGCTTGCTGTTTGGTTTAGTTAATATGTATATATATGCATGCATGCATGCATGTATATTAATAATTAAGAATGGGTTAATTATGGTAATTAACCTATTGGAGATTTTGTAATTGGCTTAATTAGGATAAAAGAATGCAGGATGGATTTTTCTTTCCATGTATTAATAAATCCATCATGATCTTGCTTGTCATCTTTGACTATGGGATGGATTGAGAGGTGTTCGAGTCGGTGATATTTTAAAATAAAATTAAATTTATATTTTAGATATTTTTTATATTTTTTGTTGATTATCTAATTTTATACCTCTAAAATTTTATAATTCGGTATTTCTTATGCTTGTCTCTTGTAACTGATTAATTATGTTTTATTTTTTAGGGTAAAGTGTACAAATGGTCCCCGTAATAGGATATTGCATTATTCAGTTCATCGACTGTTAAAAGTTACAAAATGGTCCTTTGACTATAGAATGTTGCTTTGTTGAGTCCTTTGACTGTTAAAAGTTACAAAATGTTCATCGACTATTCATTATGTTCCAAACTCAACCTTTTTTCTTTAAAAAATTGATGGTATTTTGAGTTTAACGTTAACATGATGATTGTGATATGATAAAATATGATCTCAGAATCTCAAATGATTATCATATCCCAGTTATCATATTAATGTCTAACTTTGACAACTGTCAATTTTTTAACGAAAAAGGATGAGCTTAACGCATAATGAATAATCAGATTACCATTTTATAACTTTTAATAGTCGAAGGACTTAACAAAGCAACATTCTATGGTTAGAATACTATTTTGTAACTTTTAATAGTCGATGGACTTAATAAAACAACATCCTATAATTTAAGGACCATTTGTGTACTTTACCCTATTTTTAATGATCATATTTTTGTAGAGATAAAAATCAATTTCTTTTAAATTATTTATTTTTAAAAAATGAATTTGATTGTCATTTTGAAAAAGAAAATTTTCATAAATATACGAGTTACTCATTTAAGAAATTAAAATATTTGAGCTTGACTAAAGAAATTTTCAAAGTAAAGGATCTAATCATGTTAAATAAAAATATAGGTATCAAATTCCGAATTTAAATATAGGTGAGAGGCCAAAATCACAATTTGACCAAACAATTTTTTTTATAGAAAAAAGGCTAATGAATTTCACTTATCTATAGGGAAGCACCCCAAGTAAACTTCATAATCTTTATACTAAAACAAACCATAAAAGAACTTTTGATTACAACACTAAACTTCCCAACCTTCAATCCCTCTGATGATCATAAAATGATTCCATTAAGATTTATGTTCTCGTTTTCGAGGCTCCGTTTTTGCGGCATGGGCAAGTGAAACACTTCCGACCTGTATTCATTAGAACGATGACGGGCCTGTCGATGAATATCCAGCAGCTTTCATCTCCTTGAGTGTTCCGGCTAACCAGTCCAAGCCTTCGTAGAGGCCGTCTCCTCTAAGTGCACAAGTACCTTGTATGTGCCATTTTCGGTTCTTCAGATCAAAAAGACCTAACCCTTCGCATACCTCCATCGGAGTCATTGCTCCTTTCTGGAAAAAGAAATCGTAAAAATCGGATTAAATGGAACAAATATTTTTTCATGAAGAAACTTAGATGTACAAATCAATGTTTATCGAGCACTGCTGTATTCGTCTCAGCTATTCAGCCAAAAGATTGTTATGTCAGATTACTCAAAATCGCATGTATCGGTTCTAGTAGTTCATCTAGCAGACACCCTATTCATCTGCAACGTACATAGAAAGACATGTAGTCAAACAATTGCAGAAAACATACCATGTCCTGTTTGTTGGCGAACACCAAGATGACACTGTTGAGCATAAACGGATCGTTGATGATATTCTGAAAGAATACAAATAAAGAAAAAAAAATAGACAACGTTAATCTCGAATGTCTAACAAGTTTGAGTACATTCTAAATTTACAACCTGAAATTCAAGTTTAGCTTTCCCGATCCTCTCTCGGTCCAAGGAGTCGACAACGTAGATCTGCATAGACATTCGTATTAGAGAGAGATTTGAATGTTCTAATCTTTTCACTCGGTACTGAAGAACAGAGCAAAATCGATTTGATAAACAAAATCTTATCACCAATCCATCAGTATTATTGAAGTAGTGCCTCCAAAGCGGCCTTAGTTTCTCCTGTCCGCCGACATCCCAAACCGTGAACATCACATTCTTATATTGAACTTTCTCCACATTAAAACCTGAAGGAGATATCGACAAGAACTCAGTGCTCGTATCAACTTGCCTATCCACCTTAATAACATTAATTAAAAGCCAAATTTTCAACCAAAGACTATACGACGAATATGAGATTAGGGCAATAACACTAATCAATGGTCCTAATGCAAGCAGCCTTCCACCCGTTTTACGCAGAGATGCTGTTTATAGGGTTCAAACCCATAGATCATAACCAAAAAGATGGAAAGTTGACACTACATTATCACGCCACGCACGACGAAATCAACAAAATAAAACATGATCCAAGCATTTTCTAGAAGTACATTTTCTAAAATAAAATCAAGTTATTATGGTCTAAGTTGCCTACCAATAGTGGGGACAGTTGATAAAACTTCTCCAATGTGCAACTTGTACAATATAGTTGTTTTTCCAGCTGCATCAAGGCCAAGCATCACAACCTAAGCCAGCTCCACAAAAGTTACAATAAGAAAGGAGAACATAAAGCGCAAAAAATAGTTGAAAAGAAGTCGACAAAACCAATATCTAATTGTAAGAGTAATCGTAAAATAGAATAGCCTTTAATAACAGGCTGGGATAAATAATAACGATAACGATGCCCAGATGTGGTACAAAAACAAGTAAAGACATGAAAAATATGCTACTAACTAAAACCAGAAAGTTGAAAACAATATACTGATAATGTTAAAAAATGACTGCCTTGGATTATAGTTTCTATGCTGAACCCGTTCAAAGCATTATATCTCAAGTCAGAAAAATGTAAGTGATACCCATTTAAACCGATCGGAATTAAGATTTATCTATTTATATTTTAGCACCTATATTCAACAAACAAGTAAATTCAGCCTCTTTCCAACTTCAACCACTCAGGTTCATAATACCAAAAATTATTTACTATTTCTAGATTTTCCAACATAGTCTAGTGACGGTGCAAAAATATTTATTAACTGCCCTTCGATAACCGCATACACTTCAACCGCGTAATAAGCATAAAACAACAGTACTAGGAATGCATCAAAACCTAAATGACGTCGAGGTGCATTTAGCGTAACTTCATGTTTCTTCGTTACAGAAAAACAAGATAACTAACTCAGGAATAAATTCAAAAATAAATAGCGTAACAGCATTAAGGTTCCCTTCACATTGGCCAGAAGATCAGGTTTAATTGGATTGTTATCAGCTTCCATGGCAATGGGCAAGGAGCTGGTTATAATGGGGAGACTTTAGCCAAAAGAATCGACCGATTTAAAGAAACGTAACCCACAATTTAATGCAAAGGACTATAGGAGGACTCGAAAATGGAAAAGGTGTACCAATCTTAAATATTCGAGTTCTGCATTATTGATTATACATCCTATTATACTAGAACTCGAAACCAAGAGCAAGTATCTTAGTTTTGCACATTGGTAAATCAACACTGAGTGAGCCTTACCGAGAGTGAAAAAAATAACTAAGGCAAACTATATAAGTTCTCAATATGATCAATGCAGAACCATCCCATTGTTGTGTTTTTCATTTATCTCATTCATGGAAGAGCAAGCTATTGCAAATACTTAAGTGACAAATGATCCATGCAACAAAAAATCTTCATACAAGCAAGTATTTCTACATCAGAGATCGACCCAAATCTTCTAACACAATGTAATGAAATGCAAGGAAAATATTTAGCTAAATGTCAAACATCTAAATCTCACTAACCAAATTAGAGAAAATTTTACCAAGTTTCTAGCTTGGAGATAAGATCTTAAGCAATCCAACTCTACATTAATCACAAACCAAATACATCGGGTAAAAAGAACCCCCAACGATGAAGAGAATTCGGTTTTAAAAAGTACGAACAATAAGTAAATGTCCAATTATCAACAAATAAAAGAAAAGGATAGAGATTGAAAAAAAAATACCCTCATCTCTGAGTTACCAAAGAAGCTATCGAAGAGCTTGCGAAAAGCTTGACCCATCCTTTTAAAAGCTCGAAAAATACCCTACTTTTGTTTTGGGGTTTTCTGTTTTCTTCACCCTCTCTCAAAGAAACCTATGAATTCTGGGTTATGAGAGACAGGGAAAAAAGGAATTCTTTTGATGAAAAAAGGACTGGGTTTTCTTCCCTTGCTGATGATAGAAATAAAAATTCGAGCTTTACAGGGTGAGACAAAGGGAGGAAAGCGTCGTTAGAGAGATAAAATTACAGATGAGAAGGCGGCGTTTGATGGCTGATGAAAATGAACAAGGAAAGCAGTGATGATTTTGATTTTCTTTTCTTTTCTTTTCTTTCCATTTTCCAAGCTGTTTCGTGGTGGGCGGAAATGGAATTATTCAATAGGCTTAATCATATGGAATATATTTACACAACAAATTGAGTTGGAAATGTGACTCCAATTATTATTCTATTTAAATTAATTAATTAATTAAATATTAATAATTAACTTTAAAATATATCATACGAAGCTTAAAGAAAAATCATAACCCTACAAGTATATATGAGGATATTTTCGGATAAATACAGTGATTGAATTTAGTGATAAAGTTTTGGGGCTAACTTAAAATATTAAAAAATTTGAAAGTTTAAATTAAAATTTTCAAAAATTTTGAAGGGTTTACTTTATATTTTTTCCAAACATATTTGGGTCTAACTAAAACTTTTGAAATTTTGAGAGACTTAATAATAATTTTTTTTTAAAAAATATAGGATGAGATTTAATTAAGAACATTAAAAAATTTTAAATTTAATGTAAATTTTTAAAAAATTAGAATCAAATAGTATCGTAGCATCATAAATATTTACAATTGAGTTTAAACAAAAACTCAATCAACTCGACTCATATTTCATAAAATCAACTCAAAAAAAATTTAAATAAAATTTTGAGTTATAAAATAGGACTCTTGAGCACAAAATTTTTTGACTCGATTCGATCAAATGATCACCCTTACCTGTAGGGGTGAGCAAAATTCGGCTAGAAAAAATCTAATTTTTCGACTCGACTCGATTGAATGCTCACCCCTATGTGCAAGCACGTGAGCACAGATAAGCTGAATATGTTTTTGCAACTGTTGATGAAACTTGCAGAATCTTTTCCATCTTCCTACTGATGCTATTTATGGCAGTCCATCTGCAGGCTTTATGAAGGAAGAACAGCTCAGGGTCCATTCAAAGGCACACCAGTGATCTTTAAGGTGATATTATTTATATATTTTTCTTATTAATACTCATTTTTTCAGCCATAGTTAACCCTTTCTTAGAGGGTCTTTGGGGAAGGGCATCTTCTGCCGGTGCATTCACACCTATGGAGAAAAGAGCCTTTGGAATTGCAGATGACATGTAATGTTTTGATTTCCGGCGACGCTTCGCTAGCTGTTTCTATACCGAAATTAACTTCTTTTACTTCCTCTAGACAGATATGAAGCAGGTCTTCTTTGTGCGTACTTGGCTTTTGTTCCATTTTGTGAAGCAGGGATTATGGATGGCCTTTCATTGCAAGTAATCGATTTCTTTCATTGCAAGTAAGCATGATCCAAAAAGAACGAGCAGTTTTCTGACCAAACTAATTGCGGTTTCATGTACTGCCAGCGGCTTCTGGGAAGCACTTTCAAACTCGATGTCATGGCTACGAGAGAGTAAGCGTTTCGAATTTCCGAAAGTGCTGCTTGTCCCGAGAGGCATATCGGTCCTTTTATTATCAATATGATCATATCTGCAATATGATCATCTAACTACCACAGGTGAATGGCCCCATGAGTCTTTTGATTCGGGTTCGAAGTGTTTTGTATGAAAAAGGTGTCCCTGAGGTAAAACTTATAAGTACTCGGATCGAGTCGGAATTGCGATAGATCGTAGAAAGAGTCTCGAACCACCTTTCGATGTTTTTAGGGTCGAAAAATATGATCTCGAAGTCCGGATCCGTCTTCTTCGACTTTCACTGCTTGGTAAGTTAATGAAGCCGTTGATCAACGATGCTTGTGCGACGGTAAAATGGTATGCTGTTAGCTCCAAGGCTGGGAAATCCTTCCCTTCGTTTATGTAGAATTTATCTATTTAATGTTACAATTTTAGTTTATGGCATAAAAAGGTTTAATTATGCATTTCATCCTTCCAGTTTACGAAAATCGATAAGTTTGTTCCTCTCTTTTAACTCTATCATGGTGACCCTAAGCTTGGCACTCATTTGGTATGTTAATTTTTTAAAAATCATTTAATGAAGGAAAGCATTTAGAAGATGAAATAATGTATTGACATTCGGTCGAAAGTAGGATCGTAAATGAGATTAGACAGATTGTGAGCTACTTGAGATCGACTCGGACAAAACTCGATATATAATCGACTCAAATGGACTCGACTTGAGTTCTTAACGAGCCGAAACAAGCTACTTGATACTCGACTCGAAAAGTTCGTGAGCAGCTCGAAAATATAACATATTAAGATTTTATTTTTAAAAAAAATTGAATTATTAATAATATTAACATTTATGTGTTGATTTTTTTAAATGCAGTATAAGGTTTTCATGTATTTAAGGTTCAGGTTCAAGTTTGATTTTGAGGCTTCAATCGAGTTAAGTTTACGATATTTTTTTTCATTTCGAGCTTTTTCTAGCTTTTACGAGATTCGGTTCATGATTTCGAGTTTGAGTAGAGCTTGAAAATTTTAGACTCGTAAGTTTTCTAGTTGAGTCGAGCTTCATTTTAGAGTTTTTGAGTTGAGTCGAGCTCAGTAATACTCGAGCTCGGCTCGTTTATAGTCCTAATCGAAAGTGTATGACATTAACAATAAAAGAGTGTTTGGATGAAACAACTCATGAAAGATCTTCATCAGTCAAGGAAATGATCAACTAATGTTTATATGCAATAATTTATCGGTCATGAGTCTAGTAGATAATTCAGTCTTTCATACAAAAAGAACATATACAAATAGAGAGTGTTTACAAATGGAGCGAATTGGATTAGGGGGTCGCTCATCTCCTCTGCAGTACTCGATCTGGATTAATCGATCAATATATCAAAAACTGATGATTATACCAAAAAAATCAACATATATAAATGCATTATCAATGTATTAACGAGAAGAACATTGGAGAGAAGATTAAGATGGTACCAACAAAGATATATGAGCAAGAAACATATCTACAGAGAGTCCAAGTAAACCAAAGTTTCAGAAATTCAAGGAATCACTCGATATGATCCGTAAATCATAAATGGAAGGGTTTCGGATCGAGAGGTTTTGAAAGTTCTAGATAAAATTCAAAATTATCATATATCTCGTCGAGAATATCACGTATATTGTAAAAAGAAATAAAAATATATAAATTGATAAAGAAAAAGAAAAAAACGTTAAAAAATAAAAAATAAAAGAACGTTGAATTTATTTATTAAATATATAAAATTTTGTGATTTACCAATGTTAATTAAATAACAATCAACATATTTGGCAAGGTAGGTAGAGTTAGTTGTTTTCCAAATGTCAAATAGGATACCTACTAAATACTAAATATCATCATATCCCTTCTTACACTAGGTTGGCTTGTAATTAGGGATTTCTTCCTCAAGTTTGAAAGTAATATATATATATATATATATATATATTGAATTAAAAATTCAATAATTTATCAGCATTTATCTTTAATTAAAAACACTTATTATAAATCAACGGGTTAGTTCAAGTGGTAAGCAACTTGATATCGCTTAAGAAAGATCTAGGGTTTGAGTCATTGTGTATATAAAAAATCTATGCTAGGAGACTCACCCACCAAAATCAAGTGTGCGACGCGCATCGGTCTGGATTAGTCAGAGTAAAACCTTGAAACCGAGAGGACAATAAAAAAACACTAATAATAAATTAAAATTGTTAATAAAAATATTTAAAGATTTCGGGTTCGAATCCTTGAGTATATAGAAAACCCTGCTGGAAGACTCGTCCACCAAAATCAAGTGTGCGACGCGAGTCGATCTGAATTAGTTAGAGTGAAATCCTAAAACCGAGAGGACAATAAAAACACTAATAATAAATAAAAAAAAGTGTTAATAAAAATATTTAAATGTCTCGATTTTAAATCCTTGTGTATGTAAAAATTCTATACGGAGACTTACCTACCAAAACTAAATCAAATAATTATATATATATATATATATATATATATATATATATATATATAATCTCACCTAATGAGTACCAAATACTCTTGACTTTATTTATCATGAAGAGGATGCAGCTATCGAATAGCTTAATTAGCAGCAATGCTTTTATAATTTGATTTTTTTTGTTTATATATCATTTTTTAAGAATAATTTCGTTTAATTTTCAAAAAGAAAATTGCTAATAAAATTTTAGAGAATTAGTTTTTTAATCTATTAATATTTTAAAAAATATAAATATGTTTTTTGAGAAAATAAATTCCCTTGATTATATTTTACATTTACAATTAATTAATTATAATTATTAATATATTTAATTAAACCAATGTCATTGGCTCATAACACCATCACCATAAATTATTTCGAAGCACTTTTTCTTTTTGGGTCTTTAGTATGAGATTACTTGTGAATATTAATTTAAGTTTGACTTGAATTTCTTCTCTTAATTTCATGCACGATAATGTCAAACCCTTTTCGTAATCAATTTCGTGTCCAAAATTATTCACATCTAACTTATTTTATATTCATCTTGTTCATAATTAACAATTATTCAATGGCATCGCAATAATGAATATTTTTATTAATACACAATACAATTACAATAAAAATATAGCATTTACATAATATATAAGAATAACTTATTTTATGTTCATTCCATTAGAATCGAATAAAATCAAACTTGAAATCGAATAAATCCTTAACTAATAGTTGGTTATTGATAATATAAAATATATATATTCAATCCGAAAGCTTCACTTACTCTATAATATCCCTCCAGTAATGGTCACTTGCTATATCCTCCATGAAATCTCCCCAGGCTTCGAAGTTAGTTGACGTGGATGAAGGATTAGAGATCTCGTTCGGGTTAATCTTGTTTTTGACGATGGCGGGTCGACATTCCGGCGAGGCCGAGATCAATGCCGGGAGCTGATGAGGAGGAGGAGTACTCGAAGTCGGAACATTAACAGTAAATGATGAGTCTTTCATTGGCTGATGTTGTTGTTGACAAGCCTCTAAGTCGATAAAATTCGACTGTAGTTTCGTAACTTCATGCGGGGAGAAGCCGCCGTATGGAAGGTTACCGGTATTCGCTTCGAGCTGATGATTTTCCCGGAAAGTCGGTCCGGATATAAGGTTCATCGCTTCGATCGTCGAAGGGTTACGGAGGACTTGGACCATGTTATGCAACAAATGGAGCTTGGCCAGCATTGCGGCATCCCATTGTAGCCTTAGAGCATTGATATCCAGAGGTTGATTGTTCAACAAGTTATTGAAGTTGGCCGCAGCAAGCAACTGTAGCAGGCTAGCTAGAACGTCGAGATGATCGGTTCTCGGCTTATGAGTCACCGGATCGATCCCCATTTGAAGTAGCTTCTTCCTCAAATGCGTGTTCCAGAAATTTTTGATCTCGTTATCCGTTCTTCCGGGGAGATGACTCGCTATCGCAGACCACCTACATAACAATTACGTATCGCAAATCAAATGAATTAGCAAGTACAAAATAACAAAACAGACAAGTCGAAGACGTTACTTATTGCCAATAACCGCGTGAAGATTGACGATGGTTTGCTCTTCCTCGTCGGAGAACTTGCCTCTCTTGATATCCGGCCGGAGATAATTAGTCCATCGGAGCCTACAACTTTTGCCACACCGGTTCAATCCGGCCAAACTCGGAAGTTCTCTCCAACTTCCGTGCCCGTGTTTCCGAATGTGATCGACGAGAATCCGGTCCTCCTCGGGCATCCACGGCCCTTTCTTAAGGCCATTATCTTCACTCGCCGGCGATCTCCCCATCATCTCTACAAAATGGGAAAAGAGTGTGATGATGATGGAAGATTAGTTAGTGCTTAGAAAATGTGAGAAAATGGGGACTTGTTTATATAGTGTATGGGGATGTGGATTGATGTTTAGGAAATTGAAGACAAAATTGGAAAAAGGGTTAGGGTAAAAGAGAAGCATTTGTCCTATAACAAGTGTCATCTTTGACATGCAATTTCGATAGTATTATACGAAAGGAAATTACTGTTTTAGCCCTGTCTTCAAGTTGAAGAATTCTTTATACAATCTCTATATTTGATCAAATTTAATTCTAAATTCTCATAGATGAAGTTAGGGTAAAGTTGAAGCATCTTTCCTATAACTAGAGAATGTTATTAACCCAAATTCGATGAGTTTTGATTTGATTTTATATGGTTGGGTTCTTCTTTAAAAGATTATATTTGTGTCTGATCGAGTCATATTGTGTGGATGAGAGTGTCGGATTTGGGTCAGTAGCGAATTTAGAATAAAAAAATTGACTTGACCCATTCGATATAATTGCAAAAATATCACACATACACGTATATTATCTTTGACAATGAACGATTATACCTCTGGTATTCATGATGCTCGAACTAGAAATCTCAAGGAATCACAATAATTCCTTTAGCACCGATGTCGTTTGGTTCCTGCTAAAAATGAAATTCATATACAAAGCTACATTTTAAAAGGCCAATTTAGGAATTTAAAAGACATAATAACAATATTACCCTCAACGTTTGCACTAATGATCGTTTTGCTCCTTTTTATTTTTTAGCATTTTAGCCTAATGTTTTATTTTGCTGAAGTGACATCACGTATGGACTTATCAAATCCGTATGAAATATTGACAATTAGTCAATTAATAATTTTCATCTAATCAGATGTATTTTACTCCAAAATAAAACGTTGAAAACTAAAATATTTAAAAAAAATAAGAAGTAAAGTGATCATTTATATAAACGTTAGAAATAATTTTATTATTATACCGATTTAAAAATAGTAATTCCGATGCGTGCCCAAAATTCAATCCTTTTCTAGGCTGAGTTTCACTTGTCGGACAAGGCAGTCCTTTTGCCACTTGTCTTGCTTATTTATCTATTTACTTTACACGTCAGCAACTGAATTACATCAACATCAAGACTATGTTTTACACGTGTCACTCAACCAATGCTTCATTCCCACAAATGATATCTTTTGCTTCACAAAGACGGAACCTCGTCGTAAAATAATGAATTTTAGAGTAAACTACCATTAAGTACTTAAACTATCACTTTCAATCTGTTTCGGTACTTAAACTTTCAATATTTTTTAAAATCATATTTGATGTTTAATTTTGTTTTGTTTCATTTTAGTACCCCACCTTTAAAAATTTAACGAACGGGTTGACAATATAGATCTAGACAATCCGAATGGTGGACCATGAGAGAAGGACGAGTCGACCAATATAGTTTAGTTTCAGGTCCATCGAACGGATGACAACGAAGATTGAAGGATAAAAAAATAGAAGAGTCAATCATCGATTTGGGGAGATTGAGGCATTTTTCGATGAAATAGAGGTCGGAATCACGTTCAAAGGGTCAAAAAAGTTTGGACTTCATCGGCCGATGGATGCAACGACTGACGACTGTAGACACACCAGACAACGAGTCCGTTTGTCACGTTTTTAACACGGGGTACTAAAATAAAAAAAACAATTAAACTTTAGGTATAGTGTTGAAAGAAATGAAAGTTTATGTAATAAAATGAACTAAAATTGATAGTTTATATACTAAATGTGTAATTTACCCTACATTTTAACATAACAATTAATTATTATTATTTTATTATTTTTGTATTAATCAAACAACTTCAATAGTTAAGAGATGAATGCTATCCTAAAAAGTCTCAGATTCGAGCTCGACGTACGTAACGACGTTTAAATATTCATTATCAATTGATTAAGAGTCTTTCAAATAGATACTACATCGTATTAATAAAAAAATATTTTATTTAATATTTATAACTAAGCAGCAAATCGCACGCAAATGGCAGAAACTAAGATTTTATGCACCTGCCAAACCTTAAAGACTGATTTTAACTTCTCTTTTATGACATTAGTATTAGGTGGTGTTTGTTTTTACATAAGTAAAAGGGATCTGCAGACATCTATAGCAGAAGAGGTGGACCAAAAGTCTGCAGTCTGCAAGAAGAAGACTGTTTGTTTTTTAACGTCTGCAGACTGCTAAAATAAATTGAAATATAAATAAACTGATTTTTTAAACTTAAAATAGTTTTCCATTACTGAAATTTAAATAATTTTAATTTTATAATACTGAAATTTAAATAATCCATACAACTACAATAATAATTTTTTTTAAAATAAATCAATCCACATTTTAAAATAAATCAATCCATATTTTAAAATAAATCAATTCATATTTTAAAATAAATTTTTCCATATTTTAAAATAAATCAATCCATATTTTAAAATAAATTTTTCCATATTTAAAAATAAATCAATCTATATTTTAAAATAAATCAATCCATATTTTAAAATAAAATTTTCCATATTTTAAAATAAATCAATCCATATTTTAAAATAAATCAATTCATGTTTTAAAATAAATCAATTCATATTTTAAAATAAATCAATCCATATTTTAAAATAAAATTTTAAAATAGATTTAAATAATTTTAATTTATTTGAAGAGATTCGAGGACATAAAATTATGTATGCACCAAGAAGACTTCGCGCAGACGTTAGAAGAGCTTCTGTCTTCTAAAAAACAAACGGTCTGCGAATCTCAATGTCTGCGCGTGGTCTGCGAGGCACAGACATAAGAGCTTTGCAGACCTTGCACAGTAAAAACAAACACTACCTTATTGTTTTATTTTAAATGGTTGTATATAAACTTAAATTTTAATTACAAATCAAACTGTATTTGGTTATGATACACTGAATTTGGCATACATATATTGATATTGGGAGAGTAATTTAGGATATTACCGAATTTCGATATATATATATATATATATATATATATATATATATATATATATATTATTTACAGTTTTATGATCTCTATGTTTATGGTGGATATTGACTATTTGAGCGGTTAGGATGATATTCGGTTATGCAAGTTGTTACAACGGTTGAAGGCAGGCACATGAATTAGTTTCGTATCTGCATAGAGGCTTTAACCTTGTATCGTTAGAGTTTCTGATCTAAATTTCGTTCGATCCGATATAAAAAAAATCATGATACAACCTATTTGACGAAGAAATAAATTGAGAAGGAAAATAATTATTTAATATTCAACTAAAGTTGTTATTTATATATATAAAGTTCTAAAGTTTAATATGCTCTTGTATAATTATTTTATAATTTATCATCCATTGAAATTTTTCTCCTTTGTATATAGTTTTTTTTTTCTTTTGAATTTTTTTTTATATAAATTTGTATTTAATTTAATTATTATATGATCATTTATTCATAATATTTTGTAATATATTCTAGTTAATTGTATGATTTATTAATATAATACGTAGACTTAACTTATTGAGCGATCACAGTGATTAAAATGAGTGTTGCTCACTGTAGACATCTTGAGTTTGAGTAATTATATCTGCATGATATATATATATATACTATCGAAAGATAAAAAAAGATTATGTTTGATATTTTAATGAAAATAATGTAAATATAAATTAATGGATAATGACTTATTTAATTTTAAAAATTGTTTGATAATTTAATAAAAAGGTATAAAAAAATCCAAAGGAAAATATTCTAGAAAGTATTCAAGAGAAGAAACCGACTAGTGTATGGGGAAAAGTCCAAAGATATCAAAATCCAAATTAAATTATGCCTCAATTTGGTGAGCTACAACATTAAATGTTCCATTTATTGCTTATGTACTTCTTGTTTTTATTTGGGTAAATTACACGTTTAGTATTTAAATTATTAATTTTGATCCGTTTTAGTATCTAAAGTTTAGTTTTTATTTTATTTTAGTATCTCAGTGCTAAAAATTTAGCACGTTTAGTATATAAACTATAAGTTTTGATCCATTTTAGTACCTGAACTTTCATTTTTTTTCTTAAAAAATTAATGTTAACTATTGAATGGGGAACTAAAATGAAACGAAAATTAAACTTTAGGTATGGTTTTAAAAAAATTGAAAGTTTTGGTACTAAAACGGATTAAAACTGATAGTTTAAATACTAAACACATAATTTACCCTTTTTATTTTATTTTTATATTTTATATATTCATATTTAATAAATATTAACTTTTAAAAAAAATATTGAGTCATACATAATTATGATGAAGTTATTTTATCAAATATTTAATATTTAATTTATTTTATAATTTTAATATGTGATTATTATAAATTATTTAATCATTGACAACTTACACACTTTCGATAGACCTATTTATTCGAACATGAGAGTTTTAGAGAGAACAACGTTTTTTTAACCACTCAAAGTACTTAATGCATTAAATTAATTCCAAAATAGTCACTTGTGATTACATGAAGATATACAAGGAAAATGTTAAAATCTTACCTAATAAACTCAAATAAAAGGTAGACACGAACAAGTTTGAATAGTGGATCCAGAAATATTTTCAGGGTGGACACACATATATATTAATCACATAAAATTTTTATACATAGTGGGCACAACTAAAATTTCAGGGTGGGTACAACTATTAAAAATATAATTATCTGAAGAAAATTCGATTTTAGGATTGGCACGTGTCCACCCTAGATCCTTAACGGATCTGCCATTGACAAGTCTAGTTGCATCGACAAACTAATTGTAAAAATAGAACAAACTATTAAAAGACACCGACAAATCACAATTCAGAATCGAACGACATGAAAAATTATTAACGAACATAAATCATAAATTCAAATCCCTAAGGGTCCAAAGCAAGGAATATCAGCATGATAATAAATGAGTATCATCTTGATAGTTATGACGATATCAAATCTAATCTTAAAAACTGATAAATGAAAATAATGATCAAATGACCGAAAATATATCAAAAGATAGGAGAAAACGTATCATAGAGTCATCAATAGAAATGATCATTAATACCCACCAAAATCTGATGATTAGGGGATTATAAATGAAGATTAAAATGTTAAAAGAAAAGGGGAGAATTTAATGAGGAAGAAAAATAATATAATAATTAATTGATAGTCAGTCAAAGGTTACATTTGTTTGAAAATGGGGACATGAAAATGACAGTCAACTAATATCTATCTAATTCCATGGTCGTAATCGTATCAATTATGCCCAAACATTTTTCATTATAACTTTTTATAAAACAATAATTAGTCCCTGAATTCAGTAAAATGTTTTAATCTTGGTCCCTCAATTGACAGGGAAAAAGAGCATCTTAAAGTACCAATTGTTTCGCAAAGCATTAGTGTTCACGTAACGTATTGATTAAAGATGAATATTCGATCGAATAGAATAAATTGATTGAGTAAAATTCGAGTTAGTCAACTTAACAATTATCATTTTATCAGTCAAATTTTATTTAATTTTTTTTGAATTTAGTCGAATATATTTATTTGATATAACAAGTACTCTCTCAAATCATATACGATATACACATATTTTTTCATATTCCTTTTCATACGTGGAAATAAGATTTATAATGTTTTTAAAATCAAATGCATCTAAAATTATATAATATATTTATAATACTATTTTAAAAAAAAAAGATTTGGGAACATAATATGGTGAGAGTATATAGAGTCAATGAATTGATGGGAAAAATTTGTAAAGAGTTGTAGTAAGAGGATTAAATTGAACAAAACATAAAGTTACGTACTAAATTGAATAAAAACTTTGAAATAAATTTTCTTAACTTTGTTTTTTTCTTCCACAAATTTTAAATCTAATCTTGATCTTACCCAGAGGAGAGGGGAAGGAATGAGTGCTCTTGGTAGGTCTATAACTCATTACCTAAGAGAATACGGGGAGCAAAGATAAACAGTTTGCAGGGGTGAATGCATTGAGTTCCATAGGGAAGCGCATCCCTATTATTTTGGATAAGTTATTCAATTTAGTTTAATGTATCGAGGGAAAGAGATAGAGAAAAATTGTATAACCATTTCGAGGACTAGGATGAACATCATAAACGACTTCGAGGGCTAAATTGATACAAAAAATGATACGAGTGAAAATGATAAATTGAATTTACTATATAGGCAATAATAACCCTTTTACCAAATATTTATGAATTCGCCACAAGCAGCTTCATCAACTGACCAAATATCGATAAAATTTGTTGAGATGAATCACATGCATAAAGGGGAACAATAAATAAAAGTGACATCTACTGGTTAAGTCAATGGGGAGTTAAAAAAGTAGTTAGGGCTCCCTATTTTCTAAGGGTTTTTTCCTCCTAATGCTTACCTCATTATCTTTAATTACAAGTTACATTAATTTTTTAGTTTATTTTCACATATTTTTCAACCAACAAGATTTACCTTTCTAAAATAAAATAAAACTAAAAAAAATTACACTATAAAAATTACCTTGGATAGTTAAATATGTCAACATTCTTTAAACAATCCACTTTCCACTTAACCTTCTTTGAATTTGGTGTTAATTACCTTTAGAATATATTGTAGACTAACTTTACTTGTACCCTTCAAAATTATTTTCTCATTGATTGGATTAATTAAAGGGTATATTACGCGTTTAGTATCTAAACTATTAATTTTGGTCATTTTTAGTATCTAAACTTTTAATTTTTTCAAAACCATACCTAAACTTTAGTTTTTGTTTTATTTTATTACATGTTAAAACTTCAGTCTTTCTTTCATTTTAATATCCTGGTCAAAATTTAATGTTAAGTTTTGCAAAAATAGAAAGTATGGGTATTAAGACGGATCAAAACTGATAGTTTAGGCACTAAACGCGTTATATTTTTAACGACGAGATACTAAAATGAAATGAAAACGAACGTTAGGTATGGTTTTCAAAAATTGGAAGTTTAGGTACTAAAAAGGACAAAAATTGATAGTTTAGGTACCAAATGTGTAGTTTACCCTCAATTAAACAAGAATTATTAGAAATTGACCTTAGTGAAAATTTTCTTCACTTTTTTTCTACATAAAATTAGTTTAGGTGAAAGGAAGTTACCTAATTTGGGGTTATGATAAGGTTTACAAGGGCTAGGAAGTTTAAAAATATAATTATTGATGAGGCTCGAATCTTATTATAAGGTCACACACTATTAAGAAATCATATTAGATATATAATTTACGAATTAATGTTTTTTATGGGGACCAAATTGAATTATATTTTTAGATAGTTAGAATTCGAATTTCTCATTTTATTAATTTGTACATTTATTTTTTAGGGGCTAAATTACATGTTTATCGATTTAGGGACCAAAATGTAGCTTGAAATTTTTTAAAGGGACCGTACTATAGTTTTCCCTAATTATCAATGCATCAAATGTAAATTCGTTTTGTTAACTAAGCTAAATCGTTAAGTCTTGTTCAAAGCAAGAGGTAATTCTTCTGACAAGTAGTGGTTAAAAAATGATATGATGGGTAGAAATTTAGTCATTATTTTAACCTTTTAAAGGAAGTTAGTTAACAAGTTTAAGTTAAAAACAAAAGGATTGATGTTTTTTTTTACTTTTTTTACCAACCCTTGGAACTAGCTTTGAAAACTTAGCTGCCAATGTTTATATGGGGTAAAAACGAAATTTACCACATGATTAATTTTGTTGTTATCCTTCAAAGTTGATACAATTTGCTTTAACTAACTCAAATTAACTTTATTTTACTTCGAACTAGTCAAGTGAAATCAACGGTAAAAAAGAATGTTACATTTTTTAGTCATAAGTTCTAATAATTATATCTGTAGGATATATATACGTATAAATTAAAAAATATTATCGTATAATTACTCCATATAATTTTTTCCTTCGTGTAAAAGTAAAAGTAACTTTTTAGAAAAGGATAAGGTTGTAATACCCTAATTTTGTCCGGGCCATTTAAATTCATTTGAAGACGATCGAGAATTAAGTTGAAGATGTTTGTGCTTGATGATGAATTATTTCAAAAGATAAATCACGGAAGTTTACGTTTGAAAGCTTGAGGTGTTTAATTGGACTAAGTCGTATAGGTTCGTTTTGGAAATTAAGGCACAATTTGAAATTTAATCCCAAATACAAATTTAAGTGTCTAAAGACCATTTATGTCTTTGAAGTCCAATTACAAGCCAAATTAAATGAAAGTTCGAGATTCAAGTCCAACAGCAGTCTCAAAATGAAAACCCATTACACCAGACTCGACCCATTTGGCACCATTTCCAGCTCTAACACGGTGCTATTGCTGCCCACGTGAAGGAGACACCCAACAGCAGACTCCTCCCACGTGCACCCAATGTGAAGCACTCATCCACTGCAGCAGATCATGCCTCCCAAGAAAGCCCATGCTTGACCGGACATCACCCTGCCAGCATTATGACCGAGCAGCTCGGTTTCCACAAGCAGCACCCAACCCGATCTGTTTGCACAGATCACCAGCAGCCCACGTGAGGCTCCTCTGCCCATCCGAGCACCAAGCCCGAGCATTCCTCGGCTCCCACATACTTGTGCACCCATGTGAAGCACTGCAACCGAGCATCACACGTGAAGACCCTGTGCCCAGGCTCCACTGAACGAGACTCCCAGAAGCTCCTGCCAGGACCATACCCGAGCAGACAAGCTCGGCTCCCCATCACCCGTGACCTACAACACGCGAGGAACGAGGAACAACAAGGGGTTAAAGCAGAAGAGCAGTAACAAAGAAGAGGAGGCAAAAAAGAGAGAAGGAACAGAGGAAGGGCTCTCGGTTAGCAATCACGAACAGCAGGGGGTTCTGGTTCTCAAACGGAAAACCAGGGGCGATCATTAACAACAGGAGGGGGACGGAGAGGAGAAAAAATAGTAACAGAAGGGGGTTTCTGCTGGCCATCTTGAATTTTCTGTTGGGAAAACATTGTAAAAACAGGGGGCTCCCCTTTGTTCGTAAGCATAGAGTTCCAAAAGAAATAAA
Source organism: Hibiscus syriacus (assembly GCF_006381635.1). NCBI lineage: Eukaryota > Viridiplantae > Streptophyta > Magnoliopsida > Malvales > Malvaceae > Hibiscus > Hibiscus syriacus. The sequence continues at coordinate 6,081 of NW_024061995.1, read as the reverse complement.
AACGATTTTTCTGCATCCATTTTTGAAAAAAACAGCAACACAGAAAATCATCAAGCATTACTTCATCATTCGAAGAAACATACAAGAACAAATATTTTCAAAAGAACATTTCTAAATCAAAACGAAACCAAAAGGAAGAAGTGGACTTACCTGGGTGGCTCGGTTCTCTTCGACCTCATATCGGGTCCGTTGGAGCGCCCTTCTCTTTGAATAGCTGGAACCTCAGTTGACAGGGGAACCCAAGAAGAAGCAATACAACAACGTATTAAGGGCTCTTCAAAGCAAGTAAAGGTAAAGAGTGAGGTGAGTTCTTACCTTCCTTCGTTTGTGTTGTTGTCGATCTTAGGTCGCTTTAGAGGGAGATCGGGGTCTGAATGTCATCGATTTATGGCTATGGGGCGGAGGCCACGGCGGCCTGGTGTGGTCGTGGTTTTAGGGTAAAGCTATTGTTTTTAGATTCGGGTTTGGTTTAGGTTTCGTTCCCCGTTTGACTCGCCGTGACCAGTGGTGCGAGAGGCGTTTATAGAGCTTTGAAGCTCTCGATGGTGTTCGTCGGGGAGGGAGCGCGTTGGTTTTGTGGGTTTCTCGGTGAAGGAGAAAAGATGAAGAGAGTTTGAGGAGAGAGCCTTGCGGCTGAGAGCTGGGTAGAAATGATAATTAGGGTTTTAATTTTAGTTTAAGTAGGGTTATAAAAACATAAAACGACGCCGTTTTGGGTATAGCTTCCGTTTCGTGAATGGGGTTATTCATCCTATGGGACATTTAAATTTTCAAACTCATGCATTTTAGTCCTTAAATTGATGTTTTCGTATCCTTAATTTAGCTTCCTTATTTTACCCGATTTAATTTTAGTCCTAAGTAGTGTTGTAGTCGAATCTTTACTGTTTTAAACATTTGACCCTCGTGTTCTGCATGTTGCATTTTAGTCCTGAGTGGTAATATACTTAGTTTCTGTTTTCTTAGACTTTTGAGTTTGAATGTTTTGCATGTTTTTTTTTAGTCATATGTATGTTTAGGGTTTATATAATTTTAGTCCATTATGGTGATGTTTTGTTATTCTGGTTTCATTGTTTACTATGTGTACTACTCGTATGTTCATTTCATGATTATTTTGTTCATATTTTGGATATTAAAATTCGGTTTAATGTGATTTGGTTTTTAGTGTAACATGTATAGTTTGGTATGTTATGTTTTTATTTTTTCGTATTTAAGTCCCATTAGTATGTTACATATTAATATGTTAAGTAATGTTAGTGCATGTTAGTTTTTCATATATTATTTATTAATTAGATAATTTTTAATATCGTGTGTTAACCTCGTGCATAACTCGATGTATTACATAATTTAATTAAGGGTAATATCTTTTTAATTTAAAATGTTTTAAGTGGTTGTCTTAACTGATTAGATATCCGCTTTGACGATTTTAAATTAAAAGTATATCCCACCAGTAACGCCTAATTAAATTTGGATTAATCACTTTAAAATTTGGGAATGAAAGAAAAGAAATATTCGGCTATTTAAATTATTTGAGAAAAATCGTTAGAACTCACCTAAAGATCTGGTCTCAATATTTGTAAATAATCGAATATTCTTTATCTTTCTAATGGCTTGGTAATTTAATTTAACCTATTTGTTGCTTTTTGAATGTTATAAAATTTGCATTTATTATGGTTTTAAGGGATCATTAATCAAATTAAGCTCGAACTTGTGAAATTCGTTGCAAAGACAATAATTAATCGACTAGGTACCGATTTAGGGCGTGGGGTGCTAATCCTTCCCCACACGTAATCGACTCCCGAACTCAGATTTGATAACGCAGACCTACTTGTCGTTTTAATTAAAATTAATTTTTATTTAAATGACAAAATGTTTTGGGGCCCAATCACACCCTAATCAAAGATTGGTGGCGACTCCTCGAACCTTATATTTTTACCGTAACGGAATTTCCAATTTTCGAAACGAGAGGTTTTCTAAAATAGCATCGTTTTTAATTAAAAATTCAATTGAAAGATAATAACTAAAGATGATGCGGTTTTCAAAAATCTCGCCCCCGCCCCGTTTAAAAATCGTTTCGACAGCTTGGCGACTCCGCTGGGGACTTTTTTTTAGAGAGTCAGGCCGATAGTCGATTAATTAATTGTCTTTGCAAACGAAAGTTATAAGTTCGTTTTAATTTGGTTTTTGATCCCTTGTTTGTTTGGAATTTCTTGTTTTCATTTTTTGTGATTTGGTTTATAAATAAATAGTTGTACTAACGTGTGATCTACATGTTTCAGTTTTCTGACCTTCACTTTGTTGTGTTTCTTTGATCGAGGCAAAGGATTATGAGTTTCCCCATTGTTGCTATAACTTTTTCTAGAGCCTTCTAACTGTGCTCTGTCCTATTAAGTAGGGGTGAAAGCTACGCTTACGTGAGAAAATTATTTTTCTCGCACAGGCTTTAGCTAGTAACCTCTGGGGTACATGCTTTATGTCTACGAGAAAACATTGAGTTTTCTCGCTTGGATATAGGGAAATGTATCCTCTCGGATTGAACTTGATTCGTTTTAAGCCTATAATGGGTGAGAATCGAGGGTCTGGCAAGCCCAAGGGGGCACCAGCAAAGGACAATTCGAGGACCCTTTTAGAAATACTGAAACTCTGCCCATCTTATGTTGAATCTCTGTCTGCAAACACGAAGGGGAAACTCATTCTAACTTTTCCTCGAATTTATTTTTGCAATAAGTATGAGAACTAGAAAAGCATGCGTTTAGGTTTATATTTTGCACAAAACATGTGAATTAGATACCATGCGGTTAGGATCTTTTATGAATGACAAACATGTGGGTAGATATCATGTCGGGTAGGATCTACTAAAGCATGATTGGGTAGCCAGCATGTGAGGGTAGGTTATGTGATGTTTACGGTATCCACTATCTTGTTGTTTATCTTATGTGTACTAACCCGTTTTTGTTCTATGTCTATTTTATTGTGATTTTATTGCATTTGCATCCTCATGTCATCGAGGGGTGTTAATTCACAAGTGATTGACTAACAAGAAGGCTGACCATATTGAGGCAAGAAATTCTCCACTGTAGTCAAAACCAGGAGATCCAGAGATGTTCAAACGATCCATGAAGGACGGCGATGAATGAAGAGATTTGAACCTGATTGAAGAAACTGTAAAGGCCAAGATGTTGACTCAAGGGATAGATACAGTCATACCAGGACGAGAAGACCCTTCATAACGACATGAAGACCACTTCACATTGGAGGTGAGAATGGAGATTTCAAGATTCAATTTAAAGACATTCGACGTCATCAAAGGTGATGAAATACGCCAACTTTGGAGGTGCGATACCAGATCCCATGAAGAGTACGACTCAAAAAATGAAGAGATGAAAATCGCAGTTGTATTTTGACTACATGGTGTACTTACGAAATTCTTGTTTGTCTAAGTGAACGGTTGTTCTTAAGTGGTCACTTTGGGATTAACACCTCGTGCATTTGCATTTGCATTTTGCATTTTCGCATTGCATGTATTAATTTAAGCATTTTTACATGCATCAATCGTGAAAATATGAGAGTAACTCGTGAATGATGATGTGGCAGCTCTGAAAGCAAATTGAAGTTACCCCGAGACGTTTCTGGAAAGATAGAGAGCAATGAATGAGATATTAGCACGAGTTAGTAGGATCGAGAGAATTCAAGAACGGCTCGTAAAGACCCAACAAGAAATGATTGATGAAGTAAAGAAGTTCCAAGTTGAATCTAGGGAACAAATCCAAGTTGATGAGCAGATGATTACAGTGATATATGGGGAGAAATCATCAGATGACCTGTTACACAAGAAAAGATGAAGACTTCGGTGAGAATCTGAAGGTTAGCGCTGCAGCCAATGTGATGATAGCAAATGATCAAGAACCTGTTAGGGGATGTGGTAATTCAAGTCAACTCCAAAATTCAAGTAAGATTCCAGAAGATGCTACGGAGATCATACTGGGAAAAGCAGAAGTTAAGGGTGAAACTTCTAATACGAAAGTGGAGCCGGACTCAAAGAAGAGAGGATAGAGGATGTTCAAATGCCAGTGAAGAAGGCCAAAAAGAATAGAAAGAAGAAGAAGGGGATGTCTGATTTCGATTCCGATCTCATATTCAGACTTGTTACCCTTTCTTTTTGAAAGTGGGCTCCTAAAGCCTTTTCCTCCGAGGTATGATACTTATTTGCGTCCAGACTGGCAAGGTGTCAAAAGATCATGCGGTTATCATTCTCAAGAGTTTAGTCACTCTACAGAAGATTGTACGATCCTGAGATATAAAGTTCAAAACTTCATCACGGAAGGGTTGTTATGCTTTGAAAATGGAAAACCTAAGTCCCGGAAGCTCAAAACTTGTCGATGAAGGGAGATATGCAAATCAATGTCTCTCCCAAGATGTTGGTCAAACGTTAACCTTCAAAGTGAACGTTTCCAATGGTCAGTCACAGGGTCTTCAATATGATCTATAACGGCAAGGAGAAAGTAGGGTCAAAAGAGCTTTCATATAGCCAATATATCCCAAGTTGCTCCAAGCCCAGCTGATTGCTCCACGTCTGGCCAAGCCTTTGTTGCCCCCTTATCCGAGTTGGTATAATGAGAAAGTTTCCTGTGAATATCATGCGGGAGCCCGAGGACACTCCATCGTAATTGTAGCAACTTCAAACAAGTCCGAGATCTTTTGGCTCAAGGAGTTATAGAGGTGGATGCTAAACAGCTGAAAGTCAATCCCCAGAATAGAGTTGACGGTCAAACAAGTGAAGTACATACGGAAGAGAGTGTTGAAAAAGAGAAGAGCAAAGTCAGGGAAATCGAGGTATGAAGCAGAGATAAATTACCCAACTCTTGAGACCTCTCTGACACTAAAAAAGAAGATAGAAGTGGGAAGTGACAAGATAAAAGTCAAAGGAGAGGTAGTCCGAGACTGGCCGCAGAAGATGTCTTGGGAAAATACGACCCTCAAGGTTTTTTCAAGTGCCCATTTCTGACTTGCTATCCCCTTTAATCAAGAATCAATACCTCACTCCAAGGCCATTAAGAATGAAGACTAGCCCATCCGCTTATGGCTATGACCCGAATAGTGCTTGCGATTTTCATCTAGGGGCATTGGGCCATCACACTGATAAGTGTATACCCATTGATGGAAGAGATAGAAAGGCTCGTTGAAAAAGGAGTCCTGACAAGAGAAGTGATCGTGAAATGGGGAGTAAGTGAGGGTAAAACCCTAATCCAACGGGGCACCCGCTATTCTAGGGAAAGTATGGCCTTTTGGTTGAACAAGTGAAGGTTGTGCTCCACCACAATCGCATTTTCATTTGCGGCATCTTGTTTGAACATGTTTTTTTGTACTTCTCATCTTTCTGTTTGTAAGGATATTTTAAAAAATTCATGTACTTTAAGGATGGTGAGCATTGAATCGAATTTTCAACTGAAATTCTTTGAATATCAATTGAATTAAAAGCTCTTTAATGATTAGAGTTATAAATCTTTGACAAAATGACAAGATTGAAACCCGATAAAACAAGGACCTTGACTTACCCCCAGAAGATACAACGAACACCATACCCTTTTCTTGCAGGAACCGATATAGCCTTCTCTATCATAAGGGAATGAACCATAGGCTTGGTATTCAGTATGCATAGGAGCGGACAACATGGGCATCTTTTGCGTATGACATTACAAAATTGACTAGACCATTTTTGTTGACGACGTTCGATGATGATTATGATCTTACGGATGAAATAGTCGAGTACGTGAATCTAGTTTAGGTCAGTTGCTTGGAAATTGAACTCTAACGATGAGATTTTTGACATTCAACAACACCTAGACTATGACAGGGTTCTTCTTGACAAGCTTAAGAAATTGAATCCACATACTCATCAAATATAATATACATGTATACAATAAGCTGAGCTATTCACTAAGCAATTGGTTATAGAGGAAACTCGAAAACCCCCTGATGAATACTTTACTCAAACCAGACCTTGATCGGGTACCTGGCAATTCGGTGTATGCTCCACTGATTGTCAAGTCAAAGACTTTGTGAGAGATGAACCCTTCAGCTAGC